>NC_141687.1:608063967-608608967 GCF_964263255.1 Lissotriton vulgaris | reverse complement strand
TCTATGCCAAGTGTGAGACTCTACCACCCCTGTTGTAGCAAGTGGCATTGCTGACGTGGGGAGAGGGTGTGAGGAGAGGAATACAGTGAAGCCAGTTCTATATCTGTAAAACACTTTAAAAAAATTGATCTGCTCCCCATCTCAGTCAGACAGACAGTGGCAGTGGCCATAATTACGTCCAGACTGGACTATTGCAACAGCCTTCAAGCAGGTGCGAACAAGTCAGTTTTACACAAGCTTCAAATGGTCCAACATGCAGCAGCACGTCTATTGCTGAAATAGCCTAGGAGGTCTTCTGCTTCAGCAGCTTTAGAAACACTCCACTGGCTGCCAATCCACAAAAGAGTCCTGTTTAAGGTCCTGATAATCACCTTCAGGATAGTCCTCTCCTAGGCCCCCAGTATCTCCGCACCAGATTCATGCACTACACACCCTCCTGGAGTCTCTTAGGTCGTCCAACGCCAATCTGTTGAAAATACCAGCTTTCAGACTTGTCTCGAAGGGAGGAAAATCTCTTGCAGTAATAGGCTCTAAGGCATGGAACAAACTCCCAAACCAGCTCTGCCAGATCCAATCCGAGACTCTTTCCAGGAAAGCCCTAAAGACTTGGATTTTTTCAACATTCGACATTATGTGCAGAACTCTTATCTAATGCCTTTCCCTCACTTATAAAACAGTTCAAGAATTGAGCGGTTGCACACCTTCCCTTGTCCAGTTTTTCTAGTATTCCAGTTTTTTTGGTGAAATGCGTGCCAACAGGAGGGATGATTTCAATTTGGTGTGAACACGCTTTCCTCGATGGGGCATTATGGGACATGAAGTCTATTGATATAGGGTACAGTTAAACTACAAGGAGGGGTGGTCGCTTGTAGCTAGATCGCTCACAGGTGTGTGACTTTTTTCTTTAAAAACAGCGCGAGCGTAACGATGTAACTAAAGGGATTCAAGCCAGAAGGAAGTGAGGCTATGCTGCGGTTTGCAGTGCAGAAAAGGTAAAGTGGAGGATAAGGGGGCTTGCAGCGTAACAGAAATTGGGTAGCAGGGCGTGAGCTAATATGCACCGTGCACATTGAGAAATATGCCGATTTACTAACTGGGAGAGGAGAGGGCTTGAGCACGCAGGGAGAACTATGGGTAGCGTAAACAATTGACGGCCACTGTTTAGTAAGGGTGAGGGTGAAGTGAATGTTATTTTCTTTGTTTAGTATAAGATCGGGTAGCTAGCTTAACTGTTTCTTTACTTCATTTTTTTAGTTAAACCCCTGACGAAGAATTTCATAATTCGAAATTCATTGGGAAACAAGTTGATGTCATTGTAAACATGTTTGTCCTCACATGCCTTCGTAAAAGCTTATCAAGCAACGTCTGGTATTTGAAAATGATGAATAAATAATTCAACGAACAAACATGTTGTCTCCGCAATGGTGTTATCAAAGTGGATATACAAGTGAAGATTTTTGATAAATTTCAATGATTAAAACTACAAAGATGGGATTACTAATGAAGAGTTACATTAAGGAATGTTTTTCCATAATCGCAGTGCGACAGTCGGGCGCAAAAGAGAAGCGCCCCACCAAATGTGTTTCCCTCACTTATGGCAGCCTCCCATTATGCTTCCATCATCGGGTTCCGCTCAGTGCCATGTTGCTCCTCGGAGTGATAGTTGCACTCTACAAGTGTCCAATTACATTACATTACAAATATCCTGCTATCCTTTCCCTCGTGGCCCACTGCCGCAGCCAGCAAAAACAGACATTGCCCCCTGAACATAGGAACAGTATTGTTGTTCACAGGCCACAAGTCATAAAAAAAGAAGTGGGGGAACGCTGTCACTGGAAGTGACGTCACAACAGGAAGTGACGTCACGAAAGGTGCTGAGCTCCTCGTCCCAGACAGGCCAAAGAGTGAAGTCCAGCTGTTTGGCAGGGGGGACGGCGTCCCCCCGGTAAAATAAGTGGGGGGACCCCGTCCACCCATGTGGTACCCTGACTCGAGCCCTGGTTGTTCCTGTTTACATGTCGCGTTTAGCTTACTGTTGAATTCCCTAATTTCTCCAGGATGGTGAGTTCCTGTATTTTTTCTTAGAACATATTACGAATCTGCCGTGCATACTTTGAAAAGAGTTGTTCAGGTGGTGTGTGTGGGCCATGACTGAGAACGGTAGGGTTCATGCCAAACACGATGCAAATTCCTCACAGTCGCTGTCAGCCAGTTACAAAGAGGTTCTGAATAGGTGCTCGTCCAATCATTGGCCTCCCTGCAGAACGCACAAAGAAACGGTCAGGTTTGCCAATTGCACCTGTAATTTTATGGGAAAGTATGTAAAGGAGGTGCACAGATGTCAAAATGTTGACAGGGCGAAAGTTAAATAAAATGCAGTGCATGTAGGTGAGGGGGTGCATTGTGTGATGAAGTGAAGGGGATTCGAGAGAGTCGTAGGGAAGAATGAAAAGAGGGTGCTGAAGAGGAAAAGGATAAGAAGAGAACTATGCAGAGGGTTCCACAAAGGTATGAGAAGAAAAAGAGCTCAAATGTCAAACAGAGACTGCAGAAGGGAGTGGCCAAGAGTGACACTATGGAGACCTTACTCCTTCCACAGACCACAGGAATGTGCTCCTTCCATAGATCATAGTAATGTTTAAATTAAAGCTTGCGTTATTACATTGTGTGCACACACACACACACACACATACGCAGTACTATACAGTCTTCATAATCCCCGTTGTATGTGCCCACACCAGTTTTATCTGTGGCCGCTTGATTGCCCCACCTAAAAATCTACAGACGCAGCTGGTTGAACACAATCTAAGAAATTCAGAAATGTGGGCAGAAAAGTGAGTGATTGTGTTTGTAACATAAGAAAGTAGATTAGCCAGGCCCTGGTGGCCAGGCCTCCTCTCTTTACAAGGAAACCACATTAATGCGAGACTTCCGGCGTCGCGCTGACAAGAAGGGACTTTTCTCCGGCAGGTTTTATGAGGCTCAAAGCAGCCACTGGAAAATGTATCTAATTTTATTTGGGGTGTTTATAGAGCATGGGCCCAGCCTCAAAGGGCACCTGAACAATATAGATAACAGGGATTCGTGGCCGGCGTGTTAGCTTTACATGACGGGGGCAAGTCTGGGAGAACGTGAGCGGGTTGCTACGAGGTGCGGGTGGAGGCGGGGCGGGAGTCAGTCTTATAAAGAAGTGAAATGGATAAGAGCTGTATCTCCATCCCTGGACTGATAAAAGAAATAGGGCACGTTTTATGTACCTTGCGAGGCAGCGTTTTTGAGCACGAACAGTTGGGCAAATAATTTACAGACAATCCCTGTAAATTACTGACGGGAGCGGAGGTCCCCCTAATCACGCTACAGCAGAACCATAGTGCGCCATGGCACGTGACGCAGAGGCCCGGGTTAGGGGTCATCCAATTCCAAAACACATTGGAACTGAAGCCTCCGCTTTGAAGGTTTTAATTGTATCATTTGAGAAGAATAACAAGAATTAAAGCGATGGCGCTGCGCAGTTTCATTTGTTCGAATTCATTTTCAAAGTGTTATTATCCTCGGGGCGTGAAAGTGTGATTTTAACCTGTTTATTATTATTTCACAAGGGGAAATTGTTTCACATGTGTAGATTGGCCTTTTCTGCTCCAAAGGAACCTTTGTTTTCCCAGGAGTAAAAAAACACGCACAATCGTTTTGGAGAGTTTCCCTTTTGTGAAAAGGATTACCTCCTTAACAGGAGTAAGTCTAATCTTTGAAATAGAAGAAATTGGTCGGAAAGAGTGTGTGAGCCCCCACAATCTGAACACAAAGGGGTTTAAAGCTCCCCTGAGCCATGATTATGACATTTAAGTATTTCTGTACTGCGGTAGGCCCGATGTCAGCTATCCTTTTCCTTTAAGCTGCAACGAACAAAGCTTGAAGGCACCCACTGGAGGTCATGCATCTGGCTGGCTGCCAATGAGCTTGGATGAGAAAAGGAAGACCCCCCAAACGTGAAAGAAGACTGTCAGACGACAGGGAACCTGCTCCTGCGGCCATCCACGGAGCATGGAGCCCCTCTCCCAGACTCCAAGGACCGACAGCAAAAGTAGAGGTGAGCAAGCCCCTGAGTGGTGCCTCTGCAGAGCCAGCCGGCTTCTCCAGACCCATGTCAACCCTGTTTGACCACGTGATTCCGAAGCCGCAGTCTGAAACTGCATGTCCAGGACAGCAGGGACATCATCCTTGTCCTGGGCTGTCAGAAGCACCATGCTTTCTGGTCCCTCCACTGCCCTGGCGTGCTGTGCCCAGGTCCAACAACCCGATGACAGCTAGGCCCGGAGCTTGACATCTGCCCCAGTGGTTCAATCCTGACTTACATACCCCCAGCATGTGGAGTCTAGAAGACACGTTTCCCTCTGCTGCTGCAATTTGAGGGACTCGCGACATTGAACCCATAAGGACATTGTCTACAGCGCCCGTCAAACCGGGCTTTTAAGATTCAGGGGCCCCCTGATCCTAAAGAAAGCAAGCCAGGTCTGCACGTAGGACAGTTGCATTGCAATTGTCCCACCTTGAAGGCTGATTACTAAGATAAGCCTTTTTTCTGTTTGGGGTGAGCCTAACCTTGGGCCAGCATGTTACTAATTATCCATGGGACATAGATAGTTTTCTATATTGAGTGGTGGATCATGGGACAAACGTCTTGGCAGCTGGTGCTGATCCATGCGACAACATGGCACTCTTACATGACCCTAGAACCTCAGGGGGCTCAGTGGTTTTAACACGTACTTTGAGGACGGAGCTCAAATACGTTTTATTTACTTTTAATATCAAGATTTGGACTTGGGCTATGTCACAAAATGCAGGGAAGGCTGCAGACCATACAATGGAAGCAGAGTGGGCCTTTTTTTCAGCACATTGTATCTTTTGTACCCTAAATTGTCATTCTGCACTAACAATGAAAGGGAAAATCTGAGCAAATTGTAGAAGGGTGGGAAGATGCCTCCTTATATGAACTAGAAAGTGCATCTGGGATCTCAAAGAAAGTATTGGGCTCATATGAAGGAATGTGGGCAGGAGGATAGCACGGGCAGGGCAATTCAGTCTGTTCTGTCAGGACAGCAAGCCACCAAGTGCTCTGTGTATCACCCACTCACGGCCAGAGTACCACAGTGGCGTAGGATCGAGCCATGTCGTAACTAGAGGACACCTCACATATGCTTACCCCACTTCTGGGGACTTCAGGAGCAGTAGAGGTGCTTGAAGCACACTAACCTTGCTCAATATTAGGCCCTTTTTGACCTAGTTGGACTAAGTGAAATATGGGCCTTTATAAATCAGATAGCTTCTGCTCAGGTTACCAGCTTTGATTATTGTTCCACTCTTGCCATGCTCATGTGGCATACTTACACTGCTGTCTCTAAAAAAGGTGTATGGCTCGAGCCCATGTCACCAATTTCCCTTCCTGTTCCTACTGTTATGTTGTCTATTTGGAATCATTTAATTTATTTGGTCGTTTGTGATTACCCACATCTGTGTAAATGCACACAGCACACCACTGCCCCTCAGGTTTGACTGATATGAAAGAGATGCCTTTATGTTCAGTTCTATAGTCCCAAGAATCAGATGGGTAGCTGTAAAAGGTGGGAAGCAACCAATAAACAAAGATCCTTAAGTATTGCCCGGCGGTGTCGCCTCTTTAACCCACAACATATTAATCAATGAAGAGGCAGGTGCTGGAGACTGGAAGGCAGGAAACAAGGGTTTATTCTCTCCGGAGGAGAACACATCAGTTCGGACAGCAAGTATCGTCACGAGGTGCTCTAACTGCATCTCTGAGGCCTGGCCTCTTATACACAGGTTTATGGTCGGCAAACATTCTTTATTGTAATAAAGTCACTTTGAAGCATGAAAAGACATTCCCAGAACCTCCGCTTCAGGCCCGTTCCCACACATTTTCACAGTAAGAGTCCCCTCCCTACCCACAGGAGGAGATGGCTATCACACAGCTGGACATTCCGCCGATTCCCGGAATGCGTGCGACTGATCAGATCTCATGGGGTGGGGGCTTTGATCAACTGTAACTCCTTTGAAGAGGGGTGATTCCTTACAGTAGGGGCAATAAACTGCATCCGCAGGGCTAGGTGATGGCCTGGGATCGACTCGGACAATCGGGCATGGAGGAAGGAGTTTATCAAAGGGTATGCGACCATGAAAGGGATGAAGGGAGGTGTCGGTCGGGCATGGGGTGTGATTCTCATGGAAGAGCAGCGCAGATGGAGAGGGTTTATGGCCCATGCATGAGAGAGCGGGGGTGACCAGCGTGCAGGGGGGGGGGATGCTTTGCGAGGTCAGGAGAGAGAGAGAGAGAGACGCGCTGGCTATCAGCGAGGGGCAGGGAGGCCGTGGTGCTCAAAATGGTTGCCGCTTACGCGCACGAGTGGGCTCAAAAAGGGCAAGATGGCGCCGATAATGTTGATGTTTGCGGCCTAACTTTTAACAGTCCTCCCTTTTCAACATATCTAGCCAACTTGCCTACTCAATGTCAATCTTCATCAAATTTCTAACCTCGGCATCATATAATGCTCCCATGCGTTCGTTTCCAAAGTCCACAGTCTTAGGGCAAATACAATTTGTACATAATGAACATAGAGGTGGCAGGCATTGAATTCCTAAGCATAGACCACATATTGCTACTACAGGAATCAAGATAATGGTAAACAGTCTCCAGCCCCAGTTCTTAACAGTGCTCCAGAACCATCCACCAAGTGACCATTCTTCCTGCTCCTGGTGGACTTCTGACGAGAGTCTGTGGAGATGCTCGATGGCTTTATATACTGAGGGTGAATTGTCCGGTATGTATGTACAGCAGCTGGACCCAATATTGCGGCATGCTCCACCACGGTCGGCAAGAACCACATCTAGCACAAGGCGGTTCTGGAGTGCCACCAAGCGGACCGCTTGAAGCTCGACAGTGTTGTTAGCAAGGATACCAGCTGTGATGTTCATTGTTGTCTCAACTGCCTGAGTCAGATGTCGGATGGCACGGCTGTTTGCCATCGGGCCCCAGAGTGGAACAAGTCCCTTCATAGCATCGAGGAACTGTGCTCCTGTTGAGTCGGCTTGTTCAATGTCCTTGGCTCGTTTTTGTCTGTGATGATTCGCTGGAGCCACATACGTCGGAGGAAGGATGAAGGAGATGAAACAAGTGCCCCCCCAGCCTTTGGGGAGCTAGGTGTAAGCCTTTGTGCCACAAACGAAATACATATTTGGAGAGGATACAAAGGAAGGTGGATCGGTGGAGTCCAAAGTTCTGGTGAAACAGCAGGCGCTGCGGCCTACCAGCTGTGTTCCAAGCCCTTCTATGCACATGTGGCCGGTGACGTTGATGACTGACAGGGCCACAGTCAGAGTGGCAGCCGTTCCTTTCCGCAGGTAAGAGAAGGTGGGTCTGGTTGGATTGTTGAACACCTGCATTTCAATTCGTTCTTTAGCAGGGATGTCCATGTGGATTGAGTCGTTGGAGGTCTGTGGGCAGAAGTGTGTCTTTGTTTGGTTTCGCCAGACCCCATGATAGAAGTGTGTCATGGTTTTGCCGGAGGTGGCATTGTCTTTATAGCTTTCGTGCAGGAGGATCAGCCAAGCAAGGCAGGAGCCGTGAACTGAGAAGGGTGAAGGGATGAAAGGTATCGAGTGTCCAGTGGCGTGGGGTAGCATCCCACAGATCCAACAGTTGGTGGCGTTGGTGGCAAGATTGTGCTGGTGCAGCAACTGCACAAATGAGTTATTCCAAAACTCCTTTCGCCTCCCTCTGAGTTGAGGAGAGAGCGAAATCAGATAATGTTCCTTCATGGTGGTAGGCTGAGCAGTGGTCAGGAATGTTTCATGAGCAGGTGCATTTTCTTCCACAATCCAGAGTGTGGTCATGAGGAGAAAACAGAAAAGGATTGTGACGAAAAGTGCAATTGTCTTTGAGCTGTGGAGTCTGTCTGTTTTTGGGTTTCTGTGGTGGGTATTTCCTGTTGCTTCCATCATCTTCTTATTTGGCGCTTCCATCATCTTCTTATTTGGCGCTTCCATCATCTTCAAGGTGCTCGGTAGCGGGCAGAACCACAGACTTCGTTTAGCTTCTCTCCAGGTGACCCTTGGTGGTGTTTAGGTCACCGTTCTGAGATTTAACTTAGTCCGTGGTCTACTTAGCCGAAGCTCCCTCCTTTCGGCGCAGGAAATACCCTTCTCTGGATGGCACAGTGGGATCAGAGAATTTTGAAAGTTCAAGTGCTTCGGTGTCAGGATAGCAGGTTAGCGACGGTCGGTCCTTGTTCAGGAGCTCTTCTTGGTTGTCGATGCTTTCTGTTGTGGCCAAAGTCGAGGAGACCCTCTTGCAGTGGTGTGCGTGCAGCCAGTGCCGTTTCCCCTCCACACGAAGAGCCGTCCGGGTGGTGAGCAATACTTGCCAGGGGCCCGTCCACCGGGGTTCCAGACTCTTCGCCCGCTGAAAATTCCGGATCAAAACATATTCCCCCGGTTGGATGTCGTGACCCGGACCCCTGGAAGCATCGGGGATGGCCTGCTACACCTGCTGATGAATGACAGACAGAGTTTCAGTCAATTTATACAGATAATCAGACATTAGGACGTCTGGGACGTCATGAATGGAAGTCGGTTTTGGTGCAGACCAGACGCTCATGGGTCAGCCGAAAACGACCTCGTAAGGTGTCAAGTGGTGCTTGGTGGGGGTGGAACGCATCGATAGCAATGCCAGGGGGAGAGCGTCTGGCCATTTCAGTCCTGTGGTAGCTACTATCTTGGCTAGTTTAAGCTTTAGTGTGGCACTGTGTCGCTCGACAAGTCCAGCAGACTGGGGGTGGAAAATTGCGTGGAACTTCTGCTTGATGCCCAGCTCCTTTATGATGAGCTGGATGACTTCGGCTATGAAGTGGGGGCCATTGTCGCTCCATAAAATTCGACAAAGGCCGTAGCGAGGGAAGAATTCCTTTAATAGTACTTTTGCAGTGGCCATGGCGGTGTTGTCACGGGTTGGGTATGCCTCCACCCACTTGCTAAATGCACACACCACAACAAGTATGTATTTCAGGCCTTGGCATCTGTCTAGCTGAATATAGTCCATCTGCAGGACCTCAAATGGGTGATTTGGGACCCCAAACCCTCCCCGGGGTACTACAGTTCCTTTCCCGGGGTTGTGTTGCAGGCATATCAAGCATTGTTGGACCAGACGTTTGGCGGCGTCTGTGATTTTATCATTGTGCCAAACTCTGGAGACAAGTTCAATCATGGGGGCTGATCCTATGTGGGCGGGGGAGTGTGCCATAGTCAGTATGGGAATCAGGTAGGAGTCAGGTAGCAACCATTTGTTTGTGTCCTTTGTCCGCCAGCAGCCTTCGTCGTCTTTTAATCCCACCCGTGTCCATTCAGCCAGTTCGTGTTGTGTGCTAGCCATTTGAATGTCTCTAATCGTGTCCCTAGCGTCAGTCCATTTTTCTGCTTGTGACCTGGTCACGTACATACGTGTTGTCGTCCTATTTTCAGCTGTCGTTCGAGCAGTGATGTCGGCTAGTGCATTTCCCTGTCCAATAATGTCTGTCACTTTCTTGTGTGCCTGGCATTTGATGACCGCAAGCCTTTTGGGGAGAAGGACAGCTTCGATCAAGGCGGAGACTAGATCTCCATGTAAGATGGGTGTGCCGTGTGAGGTCAAGAATCCCCTTTCCCTCCAAAGGAGCCCAAAATGGTGAACCACCCTGAAGGCGTACTGGCTATCGGTGTAAATGTTCGCTGTGGTTCCTGCTGCTAGGATGCAGGCTTGTGTGAGGGCAATCAGTTCCGCTGCCTGGGCAGATCGTTGCGTGATGCGGGCTGTCTCGACTACAGTTCGAGCCGTGGTGACTGCATAGGCAGCTGAAGTGGTGCCATCGGGGAGTTTGATGCAAGAACCGTCCACCCACAGCTCTCCGTCAGGGTCAGGAAAAGCCGTGTCTCTGAGGTCAACCCTACTTCTAGTCTGTTCGTCCGTAAGAGTCACACAGTCATGTACAGGGGGCACATTGGGATCGTTCTCTGGTAAGGGTAAAAGAGTTGCCGGGTTCAGTGTGGTGCATCTTTTCAGGGTGATATGGGGTGCAAGCAAAGTCAGCTCGTATCCAGTCAGTCGTGCACTCGTCAGGTGTTGCGTCTTGGTTTGGTTCAGGAGGGTGTCAACTGCATGGGGTACCAGTACTGTGAGGGGATTCGAGAGTACGATCCCCTCACTCTGTCGGATAGAGATAGCAGCGGCAGCTACAGCTTGAAGGCAGGCAGGCAAGGCTCTGGCTACAGGGTCAAGAGTGGCAGAGAAGTAAACGCACGGTCGTTGCTTTGGGCCAATGGACTGGGTCAGGACAGATAAAGCGCACCCCTCCCTTTCGTGAGTGTAAAGGGAGAAGGGCTTTGTGTATGCTTTCTCGTCTCCCTCTCCTTGTTTCTTGATGATGGGCAAGATAGGGCTGTTGCAAACGTTGCTAACCACTTCCTCTACCACTCCTGCGTCTATCAGTGACTGAATAATCTTTACCAATGCCTTCTCGCCCTCGGGCGATATCCGATATTGTGGAAGTTTTGGGAGTGTTGCGTCTGGTCGGACAGTAATGTGTACTGGGTCAATCATCATGCGCCCTACATCCGAATTTGTCTTGGCCCACAGATACGGAGGCAGGGTGTCAAGCAGGGATGTGTCAGCGTCAGTGATGGAAAACATGCGTCGGGGAGGGCAATGTCTAAGCAGAACGGGGTTGTCGTAAAGGAAAACTCGAACTCCGTCTTGAGAACATCTAATTGTCCCTCGGAAGTGTTTCAATAAGTCAAGTCCCATAATGGCGTCAGGGCTATTGGAGGAAAGTAAGAATGTGGTGTCAGTGGTGTTGTTTTCTAAGTCGAAGAGGATCGGAGCGGACAAAGGGTTAGTGGAGGGCGTTCCATCGAAACCTGTCGATGTTATAAGTGAGCCAGACAAGGGTGCCCTTGGAATCAGTCGTTTAGATAACGCACTACGTGTCGCCCCGGTGTCCACCAAAAATGGGGATTTCATGCCCAGCACCTTAGCAGTGACGTAAGGACCTTGCTGGTCAACACAAAGCTCGACTGGATCCCTCCCTTGTCCCGGGCTGTACTATGCGAAATCGTGGGCGTTCTCGTAATCGGACTGCTGATACTGATTTTGTCGGGGTCGATCAAATGTGTTGGGTCGGCCTGATCTGTCCTGGCTAAGGTCGTTGGTGGGTCCCCGTCTCTGGTCCCTCCCCCTTTGTTTATTCGTCTCGTCTCTAGCTTCTCGGTTTTTGTTCATTTCGTAAAGGACCGGGCACTGTGATTTCCAGTGACCGTATCCTTTACAGAATGCGCATTGGTTTTCATCTAAGTCCCTCCGACCTGCATAGGGCGCAGACGTACGTTCTCTGGAGGGCGTATCTTTAGGAGCTGTCGACTGGTAGTTTCCTTTGGGGGGTTCCTTACTTATCGCTACTCCCTGCAGCTGAGCTATCATGACCCTCTCTTTCAACTCTTTCTTCTTTTTCTCTGTTGCTCTATCGTTTTCATTTTTCTGATGTTCATAATATTGGGCCATCTGGAGGATAGCCGCAGGTTTGGAGGCTGCCCAACTACTCTCGCTGGCCTGCAGTTTCTGGGAGACATCTGGTGTCAAACCCTTAACGTAATTCTGGACAAACAGATGGTGTCCGGTTGCAGTGGTCATGTCCTGGCCGCTGTAATCGGAGAACACCGTTTCAAACCGGGAGAAGTAATCCGATACATCCTCCTGGGGTTTCTGGCGACAGGCCGTTACTATCGACCAGTCCACTTTCTTTTCTGGAATCAGGGTTTTTAATTTCTGTACGATTTTGTCTGGGAGGTCTAAAATGGATTTCAAAGGCTTTTGTCCAGGTTCTCGTTGTTTATCAATGCCATCGAGTTGTGACCAGGTATGTCCAAACAGCTCAAGGTGGTCGACTTTCCGGATTTGCTTCCACACATCAGCCGGTAGACATAACCCGAAGAACAAGTCGATGTCAGCCAGGGTCATAATCGTTGAACCTAGGGCTGTACCTAATTCAGTATAGAAGGCAGTGGGGTTTTTACGTAGGTCAGGCAGAGATTTCCGGAATGTCAGAATCTCTTGCCGGTCCCACGGCTGGTAGACCCAGTTGTACACTACCCTTCCTTTTGCATCTTTGTGGTTTGCATCATCGTTAGTCCCTTCACCTCGTGGAGGAACCCAGTAAGGGGCAGCTTCTCGTATCGGCAGCATGGCGTTAGATCGCTCAGTTTGTGGTTCGGTTGCTACGGATGTCGTGGGTTTAGCTCCCGATCCTTGTTCAGTGAGGTGGCGGAAAACCTCAAGCGTTCGCATAAGGAGGTCCGTCACATCACACTCGCCCTCATCCCCGATATCGACCTTCCGATATAGAGTCGTTAGGCTCTCGGGACCTTTGTCTCGATATCGGTCCTCATATGCGTTCAAGGCATGATAACACAGTCGAACGGTAAAATGTCGTCTGTGACTTCCTGTATACGAGTTAAACATATCCGTGATATACTCTTCATCTTCCTTTCTTTCAACCAATGTCCTTGCCATCTTGTCAATCCCTGCTCGCTCATCTTTGCTTAATCTGTTTGTTCTTGCAGAACCAGCCCTTCGGGTCTCAGGGTCGCCTAACGTTGTCGTTTGTGTAGTATCTAATACAAGGAGTTCGGCCGGCACAGAGGCCATGGGGGCCGAAGCGGTGGCGCTACTCTCGTTTGTGCCTGGGGATGGTGGGTGCTGTGCTAAGGGTTGGGAAGGGGCATATGGAGGGGGCATGTAGATGATCGGAGGACCTAACAACAGATCATCGTTGGCTCGCTGTTTCGAGGGTAATTCAGGGTAGAGCGTGGAGGGTGTTCTAACCGGACACTGGTTTGATGTTTCTATCTCTGGTTTCTGATTGGCTTCCTCTCTTTCCTTGATCTCTTCTTCTAGTTTCTTAGCAGCTAGGTGGGCTGCCTTTCGCAGCTCTTTTCCCAACCTACTCTCATTTCTCTTCTTACGTTGTTCGGTTTCTTTGCGCCACATGCCGAAACTATCAAGCATAGTGGGCGTTGTCTTGTTTTTACCAAGGGCTGTTTCTAGCGCGCTCATTTTATCATCATCGAAGGATCCTATCAGTGGCCACTGACTCTGGGGGTTCTTCCTCGTATATTTATGCCATAGTTTGCTGTATGCTATAGCGACTAATCCATGCTTCATGAACATGTCCTTATTAGGGGTGCCTTCCAGTGGAGCCGGATGGTTCATCTCTAATAAGCGGTCCGGGCTAAACAGGCTACCAATCAGTGGGGAGAAGATAGGCATGACAGATTTCAGCGGGGGACAAAGGTCCGCACTACCTATCCTTCACTATCTGCAAAGACTAGACAGAATATTGTTATTCTACGTTGTTTGCAAACAGCGAATATCTCAACAGCAAAATCTTATTCTAACAATAAAAACAGGGAGCTACCCTTACAATCAACCAATCAGTCAATCAATCAGTGGGGAGAAAAGATAAGCACGACAGATTACATCGGGGACAAAAGTCCGCGTTACCCACCCCTTCACCGTCCACAAAGGAAGATAGAGTATTTCTACTCTTCCTCGTTTGTAAGCAGCGAATATCTCAAAGAGCGACAATCGTTTCGCAATTTTGTCGTTTTTACACGACCTTACCCGGACCACATGGGCTGTTTCTCGTCTTCCGCGTCCAGCGCCCGATCGTCCTCCAATCTCCGATATTGCCATGGCACTCCTGATGGTTCCCAGTCAGGACCGTAGATCACTCGAGAGAGGTCGATTCGGAACCAGTGAAGTTCGGATGATCGGCTGCCAGACGAGGGTCTATTGGGCAGGAGCTCTCCCGATCGTTGCAGTCGTTCACTCTGTCGTCAGGACCTCTCCCACTGGATCCACGTGTCGCTGATGGGCCCCACGCTTGGGACGCCAATTGTAAAAGGTGGGAAGCAACCAATAAACAAAGATCCTTAAGTATTGCCCGGCGGTGTCGCCTCTTTAACCCACAAAATATTAATCAATGAAGAGGCAGGCGCTGGAGACTGGAAGGCAGGAAACAAGGGTTTATTCTCTCCGGAGGAGAACACATCAGTTCGGACAGCAAGTATCGTCACGAGGTGCTCTAACTGCATCTCTGAGGCCTGGCCTCTTATACACAGGTTTATGGTCGGCAAACATTCTTTATTGTAATAAAGTCACTTTGAAGCATGAAAAGACATTCCCAGAACCTCCGCTTCAGGCCCGTTCCCACACATTTTCACAGTAAGAGTCCCCTCCCTACCCACAGGAGGAGATGGCTATCACACAGCTGGACATCCCGCGGATTCCCGGAATGCGTGCGACTGATCAGATCTCATGGGGTGGGGGCTTTGATCAACTGTAACTCCTTTGAAGAGGGGTGATTCCTTACATTAGGGGCAATAAACTGCATCCGCAGGGCTAGGTGATGGCCTGGGATCGACTCGGACAATCGGGCATGGAGGAAGGAGTTTATCAAAGGGTATGCGACCATGAAAGGGATGAAGGGAGGTGTCGGTCGGGCATGGGGTGTGATTCTCATGGAAGAGCAGCGCAGATGGAGAGGGTTTATGGCCCATGCATGAGAGAGCGGGGGTGACCAGCGTGCGTGGGGGGGATGCTTTGCGAGGTCAGGAGAGAGAGAGAGAGAGAGACGCGCTGGCTATCAGCGAGGGGCAGGGAGGCCGTAGTGCTCAAAATGGTTGCCGCTTACGCGCACGAGTGGGCTCAAAAAGGGCAAGATGGCACCGATAATGTTGACGTTTGCGGCCTAACTTTTAACATAGCTGGGGGCGGTTCGTGTCCGACGTGACTTTTTCGGGGCAGCGGTGAGATGCGAGGGCAAGGTACGTTTTTATTTTTATTTTATTCTCCCTCGTCGGCGTCGATAAACACCCCACCCCCACTCGCTGACTGTCGCCAGCACTCCCCCACCGCTCATCGTGGTCTTTTGCCAGCACGCATTCCCCGCTCTTACCGGCACTGGACAGCAAAAGCCCTAGCTACTCCACTGCCAAGAGGACTTCTTACACCCTGGTTGTTTAACAGTGCCTACAGGGGCTGGCTATCTGTTGCGTCTGGATGTACTCCATCTGACATAGTCCTTGGGGGCTCCACCTACCCACATGGCATGTTATGCATTCTGCCGCCACTTAGCTCTTCGAAAACTAACCTCATCTAAAATGGTGGGTATGTGGAACTGCATCTGCTTCTCATGCTTTCTGCAACAGATCACACTTCTTTTTTTTTCAGTTCAAAAAGAATTTTATTAGTCAAAAAACCAAGGTGTCAATACAAAATATATGGGTAATGCAACAGATCACACTTCTGTGCAGTGACGTTCAGTAGCATGTTTGAAGCATGTCTTTGAACCTCACGCATCTCACTCAACACCTCCGAAGTTGGCCAAATTATATCCACAACTATATCAACCATGCACTCTGAAAGGGCACCTGGAACCCAAAGCAAATCACAGCCCGGTGTGGCATCATGACAGATATGAAGTGCTAAGAAAGCAAATACTGCAATATAATAAAACCCTGGGATGGGTGGGTGGCATAGCAATAGATCTTCACTGATTCTTTTGAATCTGCTCTCTCTGGCTGTGTTCCATCCTACCCCTGCGTTATAAACCTTCATAACTGGGGACAGCTTCAGGAATATGCATTCCGCTGAGTGCTCGTGTGATAACATTTACCCATTATAGTCTATCAAAGCTATTTTGGTGCAAAGAACTGGCACATTTAGGAAAATGACCAAACTCGAAAGCTGCTTTGCTGAATATCTCATGAATGTTTACGTCTAGAAACTTCAGTTTTTCACTGTTCTTTTTAGTTTTTTTTAGTACTTCTATACCAATGTGCTGGCCAAAGTATAATAACCTTGGCTGTACATTGGTCTGTGCTACATGCGCATGATATTATTTTACACAGTACCTGCATCTATCTTTACATCATGTCTCACGCTTCATAAATGCCACAGGAATCAGGGGCCTGATGCCTCTGCATCAAGATGCAACACGAGAGCAGCAGATTGCAAGAAATGGCCTTAAAAAAGGCTGATGGCCATCTTTCTAGTAGACTTCCAAATTCAAACTGCCATTTTTTCTGGGCTCAGAAAGACCTTGCACCGGGTCCGATGTTTTGACTGCTGTTTCCTGCAACCAAGGAGAGTCAAGGAGGCTTTGAGTCCCAATTGCCTCTCCCAGATGAGGTGCCTGGAAACATAGCAAGCAGAGAGCGCGTGCAGTCTCACCTTAGATGCTGCTAGGTGGTCCATACGTTGTTAGGACCTGAGAAAAAGCCTGACACGTTCCAAAGGTCAAAGCTGCCTCTTCACTTCATTGGGGTAGCTGCCACTTTTGTAATATCACAGTACGTTATGGTAAAACACTGCTATGTATGGCTGTCTCTGAGCATCATTGGCGTTCATAACAGATTATAAGAAGTTGTCTTAGAGCCTTCCAGTGTGGCTGAGGCACTGGCTCTCTGCTGCAATGGAAAGCAGGGAGCACAGCTTCAGCACTGGAAGGGGAGGCAGACACAGGTGGGGGACAGGAGAAAATGTGTTTTGTATGTTTGGCAGGAAAGGCCATGTTTTGCATGTCTTCTCCCATTACTCCTATGCCCTTGCGTAGCAATTATTAGCAGGGGCTGGTGATTTGGGGGCGGGGGAGGGGGCGGGGTGGGGTGGGATGAAATGGGTAAAACATGAATACCAGGGATGTTTTTCTCCTCGGGGTACTAAATGACATCCTATGCAACTCGAACCTCGTTTTCATCTATTTGATGTCACTCAGAACTCTATGATGAAAACATGCTCGTTATCCACTGTTACCCATTTATAATTCTATGTGTACTCATAGCCTGTAAACTAGATGTTATCACTGAAGTTGTGCTTTTAATCAAATAGCTTAATAAAGATGTACTCATTTTAAAGCAGTATCTCTAACTGGGCATAGATGTCAATGAGAAACCCTGCGATACATTGGGACTGACTGCTACTGTGGTACTGGTACATTCCTGAGGAAGGCCTTTACTGCTTCACCTCGGTTTCCAGAGCACTGTCAATGAAACACCCAAGGGTGGTCCGACCAGGGCAGCCCTTCAGGGTCAGACTGCTCCCTACAGACAGCAGGGGCTGACGAAAAGGCTGACCTGTCCCTGGCGTGATGGCTACAAAACACCCCTACGTGATGGATGGGGCCAGGGTGCTCCTGATGACGTGGGCTGATGCATTGGGCGGATGACCTAATCGATATTCAAATTGGAACGTTATACATGGTTAAATTCCCTTTAAAGTATGACTTCCGCTGAACTTGTGCAGCATTTTCTTTCAATTGCACGTTGTGCCCTGCAGTGACTGCATTTCTATGTAGGACAGCACATTGGGATGTATTTGTGTACAGACGTCCTGTGGCAATGAACATCCTCGAGAAGACTTACTCCGCACGCTTTTCAGAAGAATACGAGAAGGTGGATAGGATTAAGAGGAGCAGAAGTGGTTTGTGTCACTAAACACAACGCAATGGGCATTTTTAGGGCCTAAGAGTACCCACAAAGCCTATATGTCATAACCTCACCTCTTCCAAGCTCACAAATGATCTAACCCTAAATAAAATGATTCAAATATTCACTTTTTTATCAATTGTATTTTTATTATCTTTAAATCAGCACAAAAAATCAAATTTTTAATGTACAACCAAAAAATTTCTCAAAAGAAAACATGAGTCCATTAACGATATATTCTTTATTAACAAATCTGGACCCCAACCTTTGCTGGTAACGTAAGTTGTATGTGAGGCGAGCCATGTCTTTTTTAGCCACAAGCGTGACATGATCTTGCTTCCAACAAATGATTTTGTATTTTAACATTTGTATACCACTCATACCCCGTTGCGGGTGCAGTTTTAGGTCGAGCCTAGCGCAGCACTCATGCGCTGGTCTATTGGAGGCTTCTTGTAAGTACTCAAAACATCTCTATGAGGGTCTGACTCCTCCCACACAGCGGATTGACTTTTGCGTGTGTCTTTCACTAATGAAAGCATGCAAATGGCCAGAGGCGGGTGCATGTCCCACCTCTTTTTGCAATATTAACTCCCACAGTGTTTTGCTCTTCAGAGCAAGCAGCAGCGCGCAGGGCGGCAGCTGCATTCCTGTGCCAGCCCCCACCATTCCTTTTGAGCTGCTTGTTTACATTAGCAGCCTGCGCACCATGTTTGCACCCCCTTCCACTCTTCTTTGTTTGTTATTTGTAGCACGGTCTGAATCTCAGGTTCAGCTCAACATCCTGTGATCCTGGGCAAATCACTTAATTTCCCCGTGCCGGTCTTCTCCAAAAAAATGAACGTGACCATGTGTAATGGAACTGGAACTTATGTAAACCACTTACATACCTTCGGGTAGAGTTTGCGCCATACAAAAACTGCAAAAACAATTAAATACATGCAAGCACATTCTGATTCAAGATACTTTTGAAAGCCAACACACAGCTTTGTTGTATATTTTCATAGAGCTTACTGACCCTGACGAGGTGCTGAGATGTCAGTAATCGAAATGCGCCCCCCTTTTTTATTACGATTTTATTGAGAAGTTGACAAGAGATTACAGGACACCTGCAACATGTTTACAATAAAGTGAATCTCCTCAAAACAAGCGGGTGACAGTCCAGTGCATCTTATAAGTCCATTGTTTTCTCGTACATACAGCTGTAGCTCCGTAGTAAAGATCTTAGAGAAACAAGCAAAAGCAAAAGCATGGCACATTGTGTAGAGCTTGTGTACATCTTGTAATGCATGTTTACTGTGCCCTCAGGGGCACGCTCAGGGTTGTACCCATATTCATTGAATAGAGGTTGCGATGTAACAGCCCGAGCTGTGGACTTCAAAACTGAGGAACAAGGTCAGAGTCTCTGCTTCAGTTCAACATCCTGTGATTCTGGGCAAATCACCTAATTTCCCTGTGCCGGTCTTCCTCTGAAAAAATTACCATGACCGTGTGTAATGGAACTGGAACTTATGTAAACCATTCAGATACCATCGGGTAGAGTTTGCGCTATATAAAAACTGCGAGCGTATTCTGATTCAGGATAAAGACTTTTGAAAGCCAAAACACAGCTCTATTGTAGATATTCATAGTGCTTACTGCCCCTGACGAGGCGCTGAAATGTCAGTGGTCGAAAAGCACCCCTGCCCCTTTTTTTGTAAACCACTTTATTGAGAAGTTGACAAGAGATTACAGGGCACCAGCAAAATGTTTACAATAAAGTGAATCTCAACACAAGCGGGTGACAGTCCGGTGCATCTTATAGGTCCATTGATGGCTCGTAAGTAGAACGTGATGTCAGTAGGAGTCAGCTGCCCCAGCCCACCAGGACATATACCACCAACATACACACCAGCAAAATGCACTACACACATACATCCCACCAACACACATCATATCACAACTCACCACTACATTCAACACCATGCCACTGCCCATATGTCACTACACTAAGCACAACTTGCACACAAACTTTACAGTACTGAACACAGCAGCTACATTGCTCTACAACATACCTTAAAATCGTTGCTAATATCTCTGACTAAACACATATACGGTCCCAAAGGCGAGACCTATTGGCTATGCCAATGCTTGTTTTCCTTGTTTCTAATTTGTGTCACGTTGCACAATGGAGAGGCAGGGATACGTGATTGCATCCATTGTGGTCCAATGGGGCATCATTTTAGTGTTATGGGTGAGTCGGCAGAGAGATGCTCTTACATTGTTTTGTGGCGCAGCCCCTAGCAGACTAACAGAGGAGCGGTGAGAGATTGGTGCGCGAAATATAAATGTAAGTAGCTGGAGGCTATAATTTACTCTGCAGGTCCTGTGTTATGTTTCATGAGTCCCAATATGCTAGAGTCAGTGGGAAGAGGTAGCCATCTACCTGGAAGGTGTTTCAAAGTTGGTCCAGTTGGTGGGGCATGTAGTGTCCCAGGCCGGGGGCCCTGAATAATTAGACACGGCACACGTGTATTCACTTTGTGGCCAGCACCTTACTGAAAACCACGCCCAGCTCCCTGGACTATTTATTAAACTGCTCACGTACTGACAGAGCGGACGCTGGGCCAGCTTACTAGAGGCACGCTCTCGGGGTCTTAGCCCCAGCCCCCCTCACACTAATTGCGAGGTGGGCTCGTCCGCTTGTGGACAACATTACAATCCTCCTTTACCCACAAGAAATAAAACACAGCAGAATGAATATGTCTTAAACTTTGCAACGTAACTGGCACCAGTCTCTGACAGCAAAATATTAACGGAAGTATTATTTGGCTTGCCATGACTCATCGCCGGTCAGCTCACAAGGGTCGGCAGCAGGCAACAAAGTCCTGGTACTTCTGGGATGGTAGCGGATGGGGCCGTAGATTGTACCAGCCCTGACTGTCCCTAGCTGAAGGGGTTGGAGGCAGACTCGCGAGGTCAGTCACCTTGGGCACCACCTGGCTGTTCAGTTCTCTCTGGCATGGCAATCTCCCTGGGCTCGGGTGGCTCGGTTCTCTTCTCCACTCGGGGCTGGGTGATGGCTGCTTTCGCATTCCGATTCCTGCTGGAGGCTTGGCTCCATGGCGTCCGTCTCGCTGGACTCGGGGAATCCTTCGAAGTCATCCATGGGAACCCTCTTGAAGAATGACATGTTCCTGGTCACATGTTCCCCTCCTCGAAACGCCGTGACCCTGGTGCCTTTGACTTCTGTCACTGTCAACGGGTTTACTTCAAATGGCATTCTTAACTTTATGCCGGTGTGGCAGTCACGTAGCAGCACTTGGTCACCCACTACAATAGGGCTATCCTCCGCCCTTCTCCGTCTTGAGGCGTCTTGGTTATTTTTTGTTCGCTGGGCCATAGACTGGCCTGGAGGAACGGGGGCCCTCGTCCATTCTGGGTGATGTGGGATGGTGTCCGTCATGGCTCTACCGAAGCAGAGGCGGCTTGGATAGATGCCCGTGGTGCAAAGCGGGGTGAGGCGATATTACCGGAGGAATTGGTAAAGGGCTAGCTCCAATGCTTGGCCATCAGCAGTGGCTATTTGGATGGTTTTGTTCAGAGTTCGCATCAGCCGCTCCACCCCTCCGTTTGCTTGTGGCCACCAGGGTTTTACCCGGCGATGCTTGATTCGGTGGGCTACCAGGTACTCTGAGAGCACAGTGCTGTTAAAGGGAGAGCCATTGTCTGTCCTGAGTTCTCCAATGAGGCCATGGGTGGCCATTATCTTTTCCAACTTGGGTATGACATCGCCGGCTGCGGTGGGTGCTACGATCTCTACTTCAGGATACCGTGAGAAATCATCCACCACTACAAACATGTATCTGCCAAAATCTGCGCTGGCTCTTTCCCAAGGGGAGATGGGAACATCCTCGATGATCACCGGCGCGGTACGGTTGGGAAGGCTAGTCGCCAGACATACTGGACACTGCTGGATGATGGATTAGACTTGACGGTCCAGACCGGAGAACCAGATTTTGCTCCGGAGGCAGTTCTTTGACTTCACTATCCCCTAGTGTGCCCCATGCGCCAAAAGGGCAACTTGGTGAGTCAGGCGTCCCGGCAGAATGAGGCGTGGGCCTCGTAGGAGACAGCCATCTTCAGAGACTGACAGCTTAGCTTCAGCGTGGCCTGTGCCTCTGAGGTGCGGAAGGGCGCGGGACTTTGCAGCAGCTTCCAGTTTCCTGAGGAGAGCGCTTGAATGGCGATCTGAAGGCAGTCGTCGTCCTTCGTGGCTTGTATCACCTTGTCCAGAGAAATGGGAAGGGGCCTGGACCTCTCAACGATCATCCGGACATACTCTTCCGTGGCCGTAGCTTCCGCTGCTTCTGGCTCCGTGACAGGCCGGCGGGCGTGCCGTGACAGGAAGTCGGCCGGGTTGCGGGTGCCTGGTTTGTACTCCACTGTGAACTGGAACTCTTGTAGTTGTAATACCCACTTTTCTATCCTCGGGGGAGGACGGGAGGAGGATCCCTCGGAGAGTGGGATGAGGGGTTTGTGGTCGGTGATCACTACAAATGGGTGTCCGTACAGGTAAATGTGGAAATGATGGCACCCCCACAAGATTGCTATGGCCTCTTTCTCAATTTGTGAATAGAGCTGCTCCGTGGGTGTCAGGGTTCTGCTGGCATAGGCAACCGGGGCCCACTCGCCACAGGCTTGTTGTTGGGCCAATACTGCTCCTAGGCCCGTTGGGCTAGCGTCCACCACCAGTTGAGACTCGTGCCGCGGGTCAAAGTATGCCAGTGTTGTGTCGGCCGATAGGGCAGCCTTGGTCTTTTGAAACGCTTTCTCCTTTCCGCTCCCCACACCCAGGGGCTGGTGGACTTGGTGAGGTCTCGCAGGGGGCCTGTCAGATCCAAAAGTTTCTTGATGAAGCGTCCACAATACATGACCATCCCCAAGAAACTGCGGACTTCGGTCACTGAGGTTGGTGCTGGGGCTCTCTGGATGTCCTTGACCTAGTCGGGGTCTGGGCCAATGCCCTTGTCTGAGAATCTGTATCCAAAAAAACTGATGTCTCTGCGCAGGAATTCGCACTTCTCGCGATGGAGGGTTAGGCCATTATCTTGGAAGCGGGAGAACACCGCGTGGAGGCGTTGGATGTGTTCTTCTAGAGTAGGTGCATGCACATGGATGTTGTCGCTGACGTTTAAGACACCACTTTACCCTTGGAGGACGTTCTGGACAATGTTCTGGAATACTTTGGCTGCACGTGATATCCCAAAATTGAGGCGTGTTTACCGCCAGAGCCCTCCATGGGTCGAGAATGTCATGATGGGACGAGAGTCTGGGTGGAGTGGAATCTGGTGGTAACCTGAGCGAAGGTCCATCTTCGAGTACCACTTAGAGCCCAACAGCTCCCCAATGATGTTGTCAACTGATTGAGTCAGGTGGCGCTCGCGCTTGATGGCGAGGTTGGGGATCCTCATGTCCACACAGATGCGGACGGCATCCGGCTGCTTCGGCTTCTTGGCGACGACGATGGGCGACACCCACGGGGTGGGGCCGCGTACTCGCTCAATGATACCAGCGTGCTCCAGGAGACGCAGCTCCACTTCAACTTTGGGCCTAAGATGTGAGGCGATCTGGTGGCGGAGTGCGACTGGGGCGACAGACTTGTCGATGTGAAGGCAGATAGCGGGGCCTTTCAGGCATCCAATCCACTTGAAGAGGTCTCCGAATCCCTGTAGTAGGTTGTCAAGGTCATTGATTGGTCAGCGCCAGGACACTCCGATGGAGTAGCAGTGCGCTTTACAAGTACACCCACATTTACACATTGGCATGGACTGCGAGAGCAAAGTTAATGAGGCTGAGGTCTTGCGCTGTCTTGCAACTCAACAGGAACCCTGATCCCTCTTGCGAGACGTATGCTTTGGCTTGCTTGTGGGCTGCGTCATGGGAGAGACCAGCTTGGAATACTCCACACTGCCGGAGTGGCCGTCTGGTTCCGTA
This sequence comes from Lissotriton vulgaris, assembly GCF_964263255.1. Lineage (NCBI taxonomy): Eukaryota > Metazoa > Chordata > Amphibia > Caudata > Salamandridae > Lissotriton > Lissotriton vulgaris. The sequence goes on along the minus strand of NC_141687.1, from coordinate 608,585,414 downwards.
GGCGTAGACCTGCACTCTGGTGGGGCTAAGCGCTGGAGGTTTCTACAGAGTCCGATACACACCGACTGCCATGAGATTGATAGTGGCCCCTGTGTCGATGAGGGCTGCGACCGCTTGGTCTTGCACCTTGACAGTGCACATGGATGCGGCGTGTTGAGCGGCCGAGAGGGTGTCCAGCATTCGAGCCACGTGGACGATGGCGGCATCAGTCTCGTCATCTCCCATGTCACTGCTGGCTGGACTGTCGGGGGACGGTTCGATTGTCCATACTCTCCTGGGCGGGCCACTTTGTCTCTGCCTCGGTGTGGACCTGCACACTTTCGAAAAATGGTTTACCTTCCCACAGGCACTGCAGGTTTTGCCTTGGGCAGGCTCCGTCGTGAGTATAGGGCCGCCACACCATCCGCATGGGCGGTTGCTAGACGACTGGGCGGGCTTGGCATTCGCTTGACGAGAGGTCCTGAGGCGTGGCTCTTGGGGATCAGTCCGGATGGCGCCCACTGGCTCTGTCTTGACAGTAACAGCGGGCTTTGGGTCCATGTGCGCAGCTCTGGCCTTCAACAGCTCTTTGTAGCAGCCGAGCATGAGGATGTCCCGCATCGGCATATTGTTTTCCTGCAGGTCTCGCTCTCGAAGTTTGGAGGACGCACAGCCCTGAATGAATTGGGCGCAAACTTAATCGTCTTCATCTGGGAGAGTGCACGTACTTGCCAGTTCTTTCAAACTGGCGTAGAATACGTCTACTGACTCCTCCAGCAGTTGGCGAGGTTGGCGAAGCAGGAACCGCTCGTAGTCGGGGCTGGCGAATGGCTCAAAGAAGGCAGTGATGGCGTAGCACATCATGGCGTAATTTCTGGGCAGGCCACCTTCTCTGATCCGCTTCGATATCTTGTGGATGTCCGCACCGCCTAGATGGAGCAGCATGGATCTTCGTAGTGGAGCCACGATCTCAGCCGCCTCCAAGAAGTTCTCAAGGCTCTCTACCCACTCTCTCCAGCGGGCTGCCTGGGATGGTGGGGGTACGGTGACGGCAAAAGGCTCCAGTGGGGGCACAGTAGCCATGGCGATGGACACTCAGGCGGGACCAGGCCAGTGGAGGCGACACAGCCATACGTGGCTCACAGGAGCAGGCCCAAAATCAGCAGGGCACGAGATCGCAGCAGGCCGGAGGCGCAGGTAGCCGGACCGCCCCGGGCAGGAACGCTGGGTGCAGGCCGGGATGGGTGTGGGACTGCTGTGTAGTAGCGCCTCCTAGGTGTGGGACAAGGCGAGGCTTAAATGTCCTAGGCACCATAGGGGGACAGAGCTTCACATCCCCAGGCAAAGGTCAGACCATCAGTAGCAGAGGAGAGGCCCTAGGGAGAGGCAAAGGCAGCTGAGGGCCACAGTGATGGGAGCAGGGCGTGGGTTTGCCTTGTCCGGGGGCCTCAGGGCGTGGTGTGCGTCCCGAAAACGCACTCACCGGTGTCAGGCAGGCGGGAAGGTCCGGGACACAGTCGGGGTAGTTGACTTTCGCGCGCATGGGCGGTCAGCCCAATGCCGAGCGTCGGCAGCAGTAGCGGAGGCAGCTCCGGGACACGTGCGGCTGGGTGCCGCGCTTAGGCAGGCACGGAGGGCCGCAGCAGCAAACAGGCAGCAGGTACGATGCGGGGCACCCACGTGGCAGGGGGCCTTGTCTGGAACACCTTGGTGCTACAGGCACTGAGGCTGGGCACTGGAGGCAAAGCGGGTCGTGGAGGAGACGCGGCTGGAGCGCTCCCGAGAAGACGTGCCGATGGCAGGCAAGGAGGCGGCAGTTAAGGTGGGCGGGGTGGACAGACCACCTCGTCGCCAGTAGTGTCCCAGGCAGGGGGCCCTGAATAATTAGACAAGGCACACGTGTATTGATTCACTTTGTGACCAGCACTTTACTGAAAACCACGCCCAGCTCCCTGGGCTATTTATTAAACTGCTCACGTACTGGCCGAGCGGACGCTGGGCCAACTTACTAGAGGCACCTTGCGAGGTGGGCTCGTCCGCTTGTGGACATCATTACAGGGCAGGGGGACTAAAACCTCAAGCCTGCGGAGCCCAAAATGAATCCTGGCTCCCCTGCTTGACAAAATGTGTAACTGTAGAATAACACCTAGCCCTTAAGAATGCTCTTGTCACTAAGGGTGGACAGCTTGGAAGTATGGCAAGCACTGGGGCAGCTGCGTACCGAAACTTGAGGAGGGCCATCTGCAGAGTACATGCAGTCCCTTGCCCCCCCCCCATCCCCCCCCCCAGGAAAAACACACGCTCCGACCCGGTCTGGAGCTCTTCAGCCAAAGAGGCTGCCAATGCCCGCCGCAGGGAGGCCCCGGAGTTCGCCGCCTCCCACCCCGCACCGCCGGGTCTGCGAGGGGTTTTGTTACCTCACTGCACTGGAACTAACAACCATACGTTTGCATAGAGAGCATCTCGGCTTGTGTCTCAGTTCTGGCTAGAGGAGCGGGTGGTAGAGTTTATGAAGTAACCCTCCCTGCCAGGGAGTCCTCCATGCGTGTAGACGACGGTCGCCTGCCAGCGGAGCCTGCAATGTGAAAAAAATAGTAACTGCATTAATAGCCAAGGAAAGGTCATTATTTACTGTAATGATTTCCCGCTATCGTCAAATGTACGCAACCCCAATAAAAATATGTTTAAACTAGTAAATGGAGAGACGTGTGTCTTAATCCAGAAATACCATACCGCAATTCATAAAGCGTGTGATCTTGAGCAAATTACGTATCTCGCCGTGCCCCGGTTCACATGTCTGCAGAGAATACGAGCGGTGAGACAGGCTGTCTTCCCAGTACAAGATGCCACTGTTAATTTAATAGGGTCCCTTGAGGATCAGCAGTCGGATGTGGCAATTTGGATAGAATCGCTCAGTACCTCGCTGTATTCACAACGCTGTCATTCTTTCACAATGTGTGCAGTATTTGGTGGAACCAGTTGTCGCATCTGCAATAAGCGTCCGTCCCTCTGAGTAATTGATGTACATAGAATGCAAATCTGCTAATAACCTAGCAATGGTGATGTCATACTGTTGAAAGGATGAACACTGGGTGGCGCTGTCTGCTCACACTTTGGCAGCTTGCAGTGTCTGCAGCCTGTTGTCAATAGTAGCTTTGGCATTCTATCAGACGGAAAAGGGTGCAGTGCAGGCTCTGCCTGTAAGGAGCCGGTGGTGATCTCAGACCACAACTCCACTGCATGCAGAGCCAGTTTCCATTTAGATTTTTGCAATCCTTAGCTAAACTCCGCTAGTCTGAACACATTTCTATACGTACTGTGCCACAACGGGGACAACTAAGGTTAAAGGCTTACAGGGGGGAAATAATAGAGGTGTGCAAAATGATAACTAGGGGTGCCTGTGAGATATGTACAAAAAGGGGTGGTGATGGATGGAGCATCTGAATAAATCAAACACTCAGTGTTCCCATGAGGCACAGGGTCAGACTGATTTGCATATAGCCATGTCTGAACTGGGGTTGCAGAGTGGTCTAAAGAACGGTGATGGATTAAACCCAGATCTTTTGACTGGGTGTGAGTGTTTGATTGGTTCAGGTGCTCCGTCCATTACCACCCCCTTTTGTACCGCTTTTGGCCGCCATAAGTGTGGCAGGGTATGCTCAGACGTGAGTCCCTTGCTCACTTTGGCACTGGATTCAAACAAACCGGGCTGAAGATGACTGGAATGCCAGAAACCGGTCATCGGAAGCTTGTTTCCGGTCCAGGGAAGGCATGGCTTGGCAGTTCGGGCTGGACTGTTCCCATGAGGCACAGGGTCAGACTGATTTGCATATTGCCATGTCTGAACTGGGGTGGCAGAGTGGGCTAAAGAACGGTGATGGATCAAACCCAGATCTTTTGACTGGGTGTGAGTGTTTGATTGGTTCAGATGCTCCGTCCATCACCACCCCCTTATGTACCGCTTTTGACCGCCATAAGAGTGGCAGGGTATCTTTTGGCCGCCATTAGAGTGGCAGGGTATGCTCAGACGTGAGTCCCTTGCTCACTTTGCCACTGGATTCAAGCAAGCCGGGCTGAAGATGGCTGAAATGCCAGAAACCGGTCCTCGGAAGCTTGTTTCCGGTCCAGGGAAGGCATGGTTTGGCAGTTCGAGCTGGACTGTTCCCATGAGGCACAGGGTCAGACTGATTTGCATATAGCCATGTCTGAACTGGGGTGGCAGAGTGGGCTAAAGAACGGTGATGGATCAAAACCAGATCTTTTGACTGGGTGTGAGTGTTTGATTGGTTCAGATGCTCTGTCCATCACCACCCCCTTTTGTACCGCTTTTGGCCGCCATAAGTGTGGCAGGGTATGCTCAGACGTGAGTCCTTTGCTCACTTTGCCACTGGATTCAAGCAAGCCGGGCTGAAGACGGCTGGAATGCGTGAAACCGGTCCTCGGAAGCTTGTTTCCGGTCCAGGGAAGGCATGGCTTGGCAGTTCGGGCTAGACTGTACCCATGAGGCACAGGGTCAGACTGATTTGCATATAGCCATGTCTGAACTTGGGTGGCAGAGTGGGCTAAAGAACGGTGATGGATCAAACCCAGATCTTTTGACTGGGTGTGAGTGTTTGATTGGTTCAGATGCTCCGTCCATCACCACCCCCTTTTTGTACCGCTTTTGGCCACCATAAGTGTGGCAGGGTATGCTCAGACGTGAGTCCCTTGCTCACTTTGCCACTGGATTCAAGCAAGCCGGGCTGAAGACGGCTGGAATGCTAGAAACCGGTCCTCGGAAGCTTGTTTCCGGTCCAGGGAAGGCATGGCTTGGCAGTTCGAGCTGGACTGTTCCCATGAGGCACAGGGTTGGACTGATTAGCATATAGCCATGTCTGAACTGGAGTGGCAGCGTGGGCTAAAGAATGGTGATGGATCAAACCCAGATCTTTTGACTCGGTGTGAGTGTTTGATTGGTTCAGATGCTCCGTCCATCACCACCCCCTTTTGTACCACTGTGAGATATGTACCTCACTCACGTGGGTGGTGCAAAATGTGTCATGCCAACATGAGCGCTGATGTTTTCTACGTAAAATAAATTAACACATCTCTTCCGAGTGTGACTCAGTGTTCTGAATTCTGAGCTGCCCTGGAAGTCCCAATGAAGGTTAATTTGAAGTTCTAAGCCCATTCAAGACTCCAGGAGGTTGAATACATTCGATCAAATGGGCCCCCTGTGTCACTCGGTGTGTGTGAATTACAATAATGGCTAGTGGACTTCCTTCATATTAGTAGAGCCAGGTTGTGGGTGACGTGTCATCAATCTGGTTGCTATCCTTAGATGGTGTAAGGGCCCTGTACGCCCAATACAAGAGCCCAGATAGCCAGTGTCTGCTCTCAGTGGGGTGACACTCTCTGCCAGGGTGAGGTTCCGTGATTCTGAACCCGTTCAATAAAAGTCATCGTATCTAGACGCTTTTGGTATCAGCGGACCGCAAATGATGAGTGCGGTATGTATGAGTGTTTTCGTCATAAACGATCTATGGAAACACGACGTATTCAGGGATTTGGTTCGAACCTTTGGGTTCCATTTTGTGTACGGCAGCCATTTTGTGTGGGTGCCCTCACATAGGCCGATGACTACGACCGAACAAGTCTTTGGGACACATGCACCTTTAGCTGACTTTTGTGTGACCTGAACGAGCTGGCTCCCTTGCCCGAGGCTGACCTCGTTGAGCCAGTTCCTTGTTAGGCAGCTGGTCATATAGAGATCAAAGAGCAGGACATTGCTGAGTTGATGGTACATGCTCACACTCTTCTATCTTGCTTCTCATCTGCTTCTGTTCCTTCCTTTATGGCTTAATTACTGATATGGGTTGAGGTCTTTTATTATGGGCCCGTCCGGCCTGTTCGAGCAGGAATATTGGATTTTGCTTGGTCATTTCTGGTGGGCTGGACAACGGAAAATGGGATTGTCGTCATGTGATATGTCATCATCTGATTGGTCAGTTTGTATGTAATAGATGCTAGCCAGGAATGTGATTTTTAGCATAAAAGACGATGCTCCGCTCTATGAATTTGTGCAGTCTCTAGCGAACCACCCGTGTTGTGCTTCGTAGACCTCTGTTTCTGGTTGCAGCCAATAAACTTGGTCTTTGACGTCACCGAGAAGTATCCCATGTCTCTGTATTCTAAGACAGGTGAACCCGAAGACATCGGGCGTTTCCCCTGGCGCCGCTGGGTTCTAAAACCCGGTTCTTCAGTTGGCGCCCAACGTTGGGCGACTTCAGCGGTACCGGTCCAAGCCCGAAGATCGTGAGGAGCTTCGTGTGAAAATTCTGGAGGAAGGCCTGCCACTTCATCGACCCCTGTATGTCATCGTGGTCCAAAAGTCTTTGCTGCGAGGTTCCCCGCTTTCCGACGGCTACGAAGGACTGATGCCCTGACTGTAGCCCTGTCTTGGAGCTATTAGCCGATTTGTAGAGCGAGACGATAGACGGGTCTTCTGGCGACGCCATCGACATTTCAGTTAAGTATGAGTGGAGCGTCTCCCAGTCCTTAGTCTTGTTTTTGGTATCCCCTTGGGATTCTTTGATTTGGGCCTTGCAAGATCCAAAGCCGAGGGACTTGTGTATTTGCGAGACTATCGTATTTCGATATTCCCTTGAACTTTGGAGCTAGACTAGTGAGCGAAGATGCCTGGTCTTAGCAGACTTGGAAAGATATTTTGTTGTGGTTGTAATAGGGATTCCCGATTGGAGGATTCATGTCCGGTTCCTTCGATTGGAGCTCCTACCTATGAGCTCTATTTAAAACATGGCGTGGGCCCCATCACGTACAACGAAGTATGGATTAGGTATGCCAGGAAAGACGGTGTCCTACAGTGGCCCCGATATGGTAGCTTTGAAACTGAGATTTTAGACAATCTCGAAGTTAAACTGTTCAAGAAGAAACCCGGGTCAATGTTTGACTCTTTCCGCTTATGGCGCAAGGAAGCCAAACAGAAAGAAATTAAGTTAGTGAAGCGCAATAAGAGAGAAAAAGGTATGTCAATGGTGCAAGCTGCTATACAGTTTAGGGATAACGAAGAAGAACAAGAGAGCGAACAGTTGCTTAGGCAACGTAAACTGGCGATAGATAAGTGCTATCCAGCTTTGCCACCTCAACAGCAAGAGGAAAAGAAAGACCTTGAGAAAGATCCTTTGATGGCACGTTTGTTGAGTTCGCCACCCCCTTATGTGCAGAGTGCTACAGCACCTCCGCCACCTGTAGTTGCGCAACCTCCGGTTGCGTTGCCACCTGTGGTTCCTCAACAGCCAGCTCCTCTTCCGTTGACTCCTGTTCCTTTGGCACAGCCTTCTCAAGGGCCTCCGCCTTTGATACTTCCTTCGTCTGCCACTCCTACGCCTGTATTGTCCACTCCTTCTGTTACTGCTCCTGTGCATGCTTCTGCTCATCCTGTTTTTCCTCCTGTTCTTTTGTCAACCTCTCCTTCTGTTCGACAGAGAATGACCGATACTGTTGCTGGTCTCTTTTCTCCTCTTTTTGGTTCATTGGGTATGTCTCCTGTTTCAGAGCGTAAGCAATTGCGTAGCCAATTGCCAGGTCTTGATGAACGGACAGTGTTGGATCACTTAGCGCGTAAATGGGTTACATATCCTTTGCACTATAGTCTTGAGTGTGTTATGGATGTTTTCCGTCAATGGGGAGCACCGACACAGAGATATATTTTTGATATGATGTGTTCTTTCCTTCGCGAAGAATGGGAAGGTGGTGAGTTAAGACAAGCTCCGCCTGAGTTGTTCCGTATACGGTCTGAATTTGCGAAGGGAACTTTAGTGGGTATTGAGGTTGAGAAAGCAGTTGCAACATTGTTGTAGTTTAGGAGTGAATCTCCTTCTCAGTGACTGTTTGAGCCTGATTCTTCAGTTAGGAGAAAGGCGCGGCAATATCCGATGCGAGAGGTTCCCCCGGTTTGGAGACTGAGTGATGCACAAGCTGTTCCACCTGTTCTGCCACATTTTCAGCGTGTTTGGGTACATGTTCCATGGAAACGTGCTGAAGTTTTAGCCCTTAAGCGGACTTTGCCTGATCCACGTAAAAATCCTGCAGGGTACTATAAGGAATTAGCTCAGACTGCGGGATCATGCAATATGAATTTGGCTGATATAGATATTAAGCATGGGCGGAAAATCCGTTCCGCTCGCGGATTTTCGGTAAATTCGCTATCCGCAAGATTCGCGAATTTCCCGCAAAATCCGCGAACGGAACGGATTGGGTCAAAAGTTCAAGCTGACTTTTGTAACTTTTTTAGAATGGCGCCGGCAAGCTGCCAGAGCCATTCTAAAATAGTTACAAAAGTCAGCTTCAACAGGAAGCTCTAATAGATAAAATAAAGCAGGTGCTGCTCAAATTCAGTTACACAATCATTAATCACCCCAAACTTGGGGTGATTAAGGATTGTGTAACTTAATTTGACCTTCAACTGGAGCACCTGCTTTACTTTTATCTATTAGTGCTTCTTGTTGAAGCTATTTCTAGCTATTTTAGAATGGCGCTGGCAGCTTGCCGGCGCCATTCTAAGTGGGGCTGAGGGCAGAAGGGCACAAAAGTGGGACAGAGGGCAGAAGGGGACAAAAACGAGTGGTACAGAGGGCAGATGGGCATAAAAAACGAGAGGGTAGCAGTAATTAAGCAAGCAAAAAAAAACCTTGCGAAATTGCAAAGCGCCTTTCGAACACCCTCAAACACGCAAAGCGCCTCGCGAACACGCAAAAACAAAAAAATCCGCAAATTCCCGAATTTTGCGGATTGCCAATTCGCAAATCCGAAAATTCACGAATTGCGAATTAGCAAAATTCGCCCATGCTTAATAGATATGTTGTTTGGAAATGTAGTTCCACAGCCTTTATGGGGATTTATTTGTCATGCGGATCATGCGCAAGAATTAGGTGATACATGGAATAATCTTAGAGCCGCAGATGCTAGACAAGTTGGTGGTGCTAAACCAGAGGACGTGATTGCTGACCTCCCTGGTAGGATTATTGATTATATGAAGACTTTGATGCCTGCTATGCGTGTTAATTGGGATAAATTGTCTGCGTGCAAGCAGAAGAAAGACGAAAGTGTGTCCGACTTTTTCACTAGGTTCGAAGAGACGTTTGTCGATCATAGTGGTCAGGATATGAGTACAGAAGGTGGTCAACGGTTGTTCGTAGACAAGTTTGTGCATAATTTGCTTCCCGAATTGTGCACTAAGTTGAAGGATTCTGAGAGTGCTTGGGCTGTTTCTACGTCAGCACAGATTTTGGCTACTGCCCAGTACTACGAGAATAGAGATAAGGATGAGAAAGAGAAAGCGGATAGGAAGACTAAGGAATTGAAGACTAAAGTTCTTCTACAGCAAGCTTATCCGCCCCGTAATAATCAGCGCGATTATCAGCAACCTCAGCAATATCAGAGAAACTCGCAAAGGTTCGAGGCCTCTCAACAGCGTTTTCCCGTAGGTCCTAATCAGTCTGCATATTGCAAAGAAGAGGGTCATTTCAAGAGTAGTTGTCCGGTTCTGTTACAGCGCACGAATGGTGCTTCTGGTGTGAGAGGTCGTAGTGTTCAACTAGCTCCTAGAGGTAGAGGTCGTGGTCAAAATGCGCGTCCTTTGCTGCCACAGAATTCTATGAATAGTTTTGGTCAGCAGAATGGTGAGTCTGGTAGGACGGCACAGTACGATATGGATGATTACTATGTTGAAGGTGAGAATGTGGATGGTAATGATTGTTAGGACAGCCATAGACAAAGAGAGGGAGTTGGTTCAGTTCCAGTAGATCAGAGTGGACCTTATGGTGAAGTGATTGCATCAGGTGTGTCAGAGCCTTTTCTGTTGGATACTGGTGCTGCAAAGAGTTCTATTATGCACTCTAAACTTCCTGGCGCACCTTTGTCTGGCTTAACGAATGTTTCAGTAGGTTTTTCTGGCACCCCGGTTACAAATCCGATTTGTAGTCCGTTGTCTATTTCTGTTGGACCGTGTGAATTCGAAGCACCCCTTATTTTGACGACAGGTTGCGGTGAGAACTTGTTGGGATTGGACTTGTTGAAGAGATTGTATGCAACGCTGTATTGTTCTCCGTCGGGAGTACACCTTACATTGGGTAAGAGAGTGATCTTTCCGATGTATTTATCTAAAGATCGACTTCCACCTGAATTGTCTTCTCTCCCTGATTCTCTTTGGGCTACTGGTCCTAATGATGTGGGTCTCCTAGAGATTCCGCCATATGTTGTGACGTTGAAAGCGAATGCTAGATTGCCACTTATTCCACAATATCGGATTTCCAATGATGGTGAAAGAGCACTTCTGGCGATCATCTATGATTTGATTGAGAAAGGTGTGATTGAGGAAACAAGAGGTAATGTGTGCAATAGTCCGGTTTTGCCTGTTCTCAAAAGAACTGATTCTTCACAGCCTCCTGTATATAGGTTTGTGATCGATCTCCGTGAGGTGAATAAGATTGTAGTTCCGCAATTTCCTGTGGTACCTGATATCACCGCTTTACTGACTTTGATTCCGACTTCAGCCACGTGGTTTTCGGTGATTGACTTGAAGAATACTTTCTTCAGCATCCTGATTGCCGTGGAGAGTAGGGTTATTTTTGGCTTCTCCTTAAGAGGACTAAGTTTCCGGTTTAAGCGCGCTCCTCAAGGCTATTGTGAGAGTCCATCGATTTATAGTCAGGTTTTGAAAACACAACTTGATTTGCTTTTTTATCCTAATGGTGCTGCTCTTATCCAGTACGTTGATGATCTGTTAGTTGCTGCTGACAATGAAGAGATTTGTAGAGAGGCTACTTTGTCGTTGTTACGTCATTTGTCTGATTTCCATCATAAGGTGTCTCTTTCGAAGTTGCAATATTGTCGACAAGAAGTTACCTACTTAGGCCACCTCTTATCGAAGGAGGGAAGGAAACTGACCCCAGAAAGAATTCAAGCTATTGCGAAAATGAGTGTGCCTACGACACAGAGAGAAGTATGTGCTTTTCTGGGTATTACGTCGAATTGTAGGCAATGGATCCCTAATTTTTCATTACTTGCGAAGCCTTTGATAGCTCTTACTGTTAAGGATACTCCAAATCCTATTCCTTGGACTGACGAATGTCAGAAGAGCTTTTCAGAATTGCGTGATGCGTTGTGTTCGGCTCCTGTGTTGGGTACTCCTGACTACAGTAAGCCGTTTACACTCTATGTCCACGAGAGAGAGGGATGTGCATTGTCAGTTTTGACTCAGCAGTTCGGCGATAAGCAGCGTCCATGTGCTTATTTTTTGTCGACTTTGGATCCGGTAGCTAGAGCGTTGCCGAGTTGTTTGAGAGCTACAGCAGCAGCGGCTGTTTCAATTCGACAGTCTGCTGGTTTAGTGATGGACAATACACTGATTGTGATGGTTCCACATGCAGTGGATACCTTGTTGAATCGCACTAAGACACAACACTTAACTAGTGCTCGGTTGTCGGGTTACGAGTTGACACTGCTAGCGAGTCATGTGCATATAAAGAGATGCAATACGTTGAATCCAGCTATGTTGTTGCCGATTTCAGTTGAGACAGATGTTTCTGAACAGCATGATTGCTTCCTCAGGACAGAGGAAGAAACGAAAGGGAGGATAGACCTTAGGGATACTCCTCTTCCACAATGTGATGGTACCTTATGGGTTGATGGTTCCTGCTTTAAGCTTCCGAATGGTGATACGACTGCGGCATATGCTGTTACGACTTTGCATACGATTGTTGAAGCTGCACGTATCCCACATAATTCAGCGCAAGCAGCAGAGTTGATTGCATTGACAAGAGCATGTGTGTTGTCGAAAGGAAAACAAGTGACTGTGTACACCGATAGCCAGTATGCGTTTGGTGTGGCTCATAGTTTTGGACGTTTGTGGAAAGAGCGTGGGTTCCTGACTTCGCATGGAACTAAGATTCAGCATGGTCAGTTGGTGAATGAACTTCTTGAATCTCTTACTTTGCCGTTGCAAGTTGCGATTGTGAAATGCAGTGCGCATAAGAAAGTTACTGATGATGTTGGTCGTGGTAATGCGTTTGCAGATGAAGTCGCGAAAGAAACTGCGAGAGATGTGATGAGTCGAATGTATGTTGCGGGTCCGGCGAGATGGGTTCCAGATAAAAGTATGTGTGAAGATACAATTGAGAGTGTGAAATCCATCCAAGCTGAGGCTACAGAGAAAGAGTTGAATGAATGGAGAGAAAGTAAGGGTAAATTGGATTCGAATGGTTCTTGGATTGAGTTGTCAAAGCATCAGCGATGGTTGTTACCCGATGCGTATGTACTTCCAGTGGTTGCGATGGCTCATGGATTGGCTCATATCAGTGTGAAAGGGATTTGCAAGTTGTTAGCTCCAGTATGGCAGAATGTTGGTATTCCTAAGTGTGCAGAGAATCTGGTTAAGAACTGTATGGTGTGTTTAATGTACAATCCTGGTAAGGGAACTCCAACTCCAGCTGGTCATTTTGCTCCTCCAACGTATCCGTTTGAGGCTTTGCAGCTAGATTTCATCCAGATGAAGAGGTGCAACAACTTGAAATATGTGTTAGTGGTTGTTTGCTCTTTATCAAGATGGGTGGAAGCCTACCCGTTGAAAGATAACACTGCCTTGTCCACAGCTAAAACCCTTATTAAGGAATTTTTCCCTAGGTATGGTTTGCCGAGAATGATCTGGAGTGACAATGGGAGTGAATTTGTGGGTCAAGTGATGAAGAGAGTATGTGATGGGTTAGGAATAAAGCAAAAGTTTCACGATGAAAATCACCCCCAATCAGCTGGATTAGTAGAATGCTATAATGGCACCCATAAGCTGAAACTAGCCAAGATTCAGGCGAGTTCTGGTTTACAATGGCCAGACGCCTTGCCATTAGCCCTTCTGTCCACTAGAATGACTGTGCATTCACAAATGGGACTTAGTCCGCATGAGGTTGTGTTTGGTCGCCCGGCAAATATTTGGGGAGTGCCGAGGCCGACAAAATTTAGCGAGATAGAGCATCCTGTATTGCTTGATTACCTGTACGAATTGACGGCTAAATTGCGTGTTTCGCTTCAACAGGTTGATGATACACTGCCACAAGCTTCTGAAGATCCAAGACACGCCATCGAACCTGGCACTGGGTGCTGGTAAAAAACTTCCAGCGGACCAAGAACGAGCAGCCCCACTGGAACGGTCCCTACTTAGTCCTGTTAGCCACCCCTCCGCAGTACGAGTGCACGGTAAAAAGAACTGGATCCACGGCGTACATTGTAAGAGGGCCCCTTTGCCTCTGCCGTACAACTGGTGGGTCCAGAAAGGACTTCCTGATTCTGAAACTGAGGCGTGCTTCGTTTTCTGCCTTTTAGCGATGCCCATTTGATTGGAACAAACACTGAACAAGAAAGTGACGATCTTCTGCAAGAAGCTGTGCCTCTGTCGAATCGTTTGAACACTTCTGAACCTGAGCTCTTATTCTATGAACAGACATTGCCTGGCAAAGAGCGTTATAATTTGTGACCGAGAGTCGCTGGACAAATAAAATGATATATTCTTTCTTTTACTGAATTCTGAAGGTTAAGCTTTCCTCCGAGGAACTATTTTTGATTTTTGTGTTTTCGAACCACCATCCGGGTTCAGCTGTAGGGTCGCGGTGCCAAGTCATTGGAGTGCAAGCCGAAGACTTTAGGTCGACGGTTCTGGTTGGTCTAAGGGCGTTCCCTAGACTGACAGACGCGTTCCTTAGCACAGAACACCCTACCGCCGCGAGCAGCAAGTTTAGAGGATGGAGTTTTTCGAGATGGAGAGACCTGTTGAAAGAATGAGCTTCAAGAGCAAAATCTGTAAAATAATGAGCAGAAAACGTTTTTTAACCCGTTCTATGCTCATGACGGAACCGCTCCGTCATGAGCATCGGCTGAGCTGTGCTCATGACGGAGCGGTTCCGCCATGGCCCGCTCGGCGCGCCTGCGCGGCGCGAATTTTGCGCCTGCGCTGAGCGTTCCATTGAGCGGGAGCGTTTGTGACGGAACCGCTCCGTCACGAGCACAGCTCAACCGCGGCTCGTGACGGAGCAGCTCCGTCACGAGCATGCGAGCGCCGCTCGGCCGCCCCACCCCCTTAGCGCTGCGGCGGAATTCCCGCCGCAGCGAAGGGGTTATTATTGTGTTTGTTTATACTGTTTAGTTTAATGATGTTTTTAATTGGATATGTGACATTCTCTTTTCAAGTGACGTTCATGCCTACTATGCAACCTATGCCTCCTCCTACTGTTTCTTCACATTTTTTTCACCCTCTGCCCAAACATGAAACTGTTAGAAGATTGGAATTTGCTAATAATTCCTTTGTTCAGCTCCTGTACCAACACCAGCTAGTGATGAACACGACAAATTGTTGGGTGTGTGGCCTTATGCCCCATACTACCGATAAAGGTATTCCTTACCTGGTCTTGCCTTTTAGCTACAATGGTTCTGTTTGGGCATACAGAACGATGTTCATCTATGCTCATGGAGTCTATCCCCAACGTTCCGTGAAAGATAGTCCGAAGACTAGTGCTCTGGTCAAGGGTAAGGTTGACATGATATGGGGAATTAGTTTCTATGAGACTCTCCCGAGAGATGAGACGCAAGCATACATTGGATGTGGATATGGAGTTAGTCTGAGTGTTAACCAGCGAGGGAAGAAATCCCCTCCGATTTGGATAGTGCCCGATCAGGGTCATTATTGTCTGCAAGGTAATGGCAAGAACCCGAGAGCTCAGTTAGGGAAGAGCGTCTGTACTGAGACGTATGTTTTTGCGTCCCAGACTTCCCCAGCGTTCTTTGCAGCTAAGGGTACCTATTTCATCTGTCATGATAAAGCGTACACATGGTTGCCCCTGACTTTTCGGGCACATGTTTTGTTTCATTCTTGTTGCCTTCCAAATGTACAGCTGCGGCAGATTACCACAAGACGAGAGTTGCTAGAGGTGTCTTCAGTAAGGAAGACACCGCAGGACAAGAATTGGGAGATTTCTATAAGGGTTTTCTGCCGTTCTGGGGACCTATGGCTAATAGCAGGAACATTCGACAGTTGACGAGAGTGGTTGAATCCACCATAGTCGAAATTGCTGGTGCCCTTAGCAACTTGACTGCTGAGCTCCAGTCGGATCGCCTTATGACTCTTCAGAACAGAGTTGCGCTAGATGTCATACTTGCAGATAGTGGAGGGGTATGTAAATTGATTCAATCGAGCTGCTGCGTTTTCATTCCAGACAATGCTCCGACAGTTTTAAAAGCCATTTCCAGGCTACATAAGATCTCCGAGTCTGTACATATAGACGAAGGAGATTGGTCGTTGATGGGATGGTTTTGGGGATTGTTATCCATGTGGGAATGGAAGATTCTGATGGTCATTGGGATGATCTTAGCTATCCTTTTCCTGTTCTGTCTTTGCGTACAGTGTGCTTCTGCTATATGTGGCCTTTGTGCTACTTCGTGTGCGAGGAGACCTGTCCAGAGAGAGTTGCTAAGTACTAGGATGATGCTACAGCAACATCTTGATGATCTGATGAATATAGACCTAGATTCAGACTGACATGGGTTTGGGTTTGTTGCCTATGTAAGGGCAAAAGGAGGATCTGAGGTTCCGTGATTCAATAAAAGTCGTCGTATCTAGACGATTTTGGTATCAGCGGACCGCAAATGACGAGTGCGGTATGTACGAGTGTTTTCATCATAAACGATCTATGGAAACACGACGCATTCAGGGATTCCGTTCGAACCTTCGGGTTCCATTTTGTGTACGGCAGCCATTTTGTGTGGTTGCCCTCACATAGGCCGATGACTACGGCGGAACGAGTCTTTGGGACACGTACACCTTTAGCTGACTTTTGTGTGACCTGAACAAGCTGACTCCCTTGCCCGAGGCTGACCTCGTTGAGCCAGTTCCTTGTTAGGCAGCTGGTCATATAGAGATCAATGATCAGGACATTGCTGAGTTTATGGTACATGCACACACCCTTCTATCTTGATTCTCATCTGCTTCTGTTCCTTCCTTTATGGCTTAATTACTGATATGGGTTGAGGTCTTTTATTATGGGCCCGTCCGGCCTGTTCGAGCAGGAATGTTGGATTTTGCTTGGTCATTTCTGGTGGGCTGGACAACGGAAAATGGGTTTGTCGTCATGTGATATGTCATCTTCTGATTGGTCAGTTTGTATGTAACTGATGCTAGCCAGGAATGTGATTTTTAGCATAAAAGACGATGCTCCGCTTTATGAATTTGTGCAGTCTCTAGCAAACCACCCGTGTTGTGCTTTATAGACCTCTGTTCCTGGTTGCAGCCAATAAACTTGGTCTTTGACGTCACCGAGGAGTATCCAGTGTCTCTGTATTCTAAGACAGGTGAACCCGAAGACATCGGGCGTTTCCCCTGGCGCCGCTGGGTTCTAAAACCCGGTTCTTCAAGGGCTCCATGACACAGCTCTGCTAGGCCCCACCTGGGACTCATGTGCTGAAATGCCCCATCGCAGAGTGCCCAAGGAGGTCTCACCTTCTTCACCGGGATGAAAAGACCCGTCAGGGCTCTGGCAGGCCCTGGGTGAGTACCTCAGGGACCAGAGGTCTGTGCAGTGTTTCAGAGTGACCAGGATGGATATTTAGGCCTGTGGAGGGCTCCCCTGCTTCACCAGGATAAGAAGCTCTGACAGAGTCCCAGGTCAGAGTTTTAACTGGCCCAGGGCGTGGAAGCCTCAGCCCGGGCCCCATTCTCCAGCTGCTCTGTCACTTAGAGCCTTAGACAGGGTCCTGCAAGACTGCGGAGTTCTCCCATGTTTTGCCAGGCGAAGAGGCTCTATCTGGACACAATACCCATCACATCAGGGGTCCCTGGGGGGAAGCCATCAGCCTTGGGCTCCATTCGTCAACCCACCATTTGGCAAAGTTACCGTGGCACAGTCTCGCAGGCCGTGGATGGGCTCCCCTGCTTAGCCGGTGAAGAAGCTTTGACCACGCCCGTCATCAGAGCTGTGATTGGCCCTGGGGTGAAACCCCACGTTTTGGGCTCCATTCTCTGGCCTGATGGTTTCTTTGGAGTTCAGTATGGGGTCCTGCAGGCCTGCAGAGTTCTCTCCTGCTTGGCCAGATGTAGAAGTTCTGATTGTTTATGCCTGTGTCAGAGGTCTGGGCTGACTCTGGGGTGGAAGCTGTGTGTAAGGTGCCCAGGATGGGGTCCCGTAGGTCTGGGTTGGGCACCCCTGCTTGGCCGTGTGAAGAAGCTCTGACTGAGCCCTACATCAGGAGCCGATCCTCAAGTTCTTGCCTCCATTACCCATCCAGATGTTTTCCAAATGCTCTGGATTGGTGGTACCACAGGCTTAGGAAGATTTCATGTGTGTGGCCAGGTTAAGAAGCCCTGTCAGTGCCTCGATTCTGAGCTACAAGTGGCCTATGGATGGACGGCCCTGCCCTGGGCTCCATTCTCATGTCTTCCTTATTTTCTTCATGTCTAGGAAAGTCTCTTCTGCATGACCAGGTTAAGAAGCTCAGACCAGCTCATAGTTCAGAGCTCCAGCTCGCCTAGGGTTAGATGACCTGGCCATGGGTTCCCTCTTCAAACCCATCTAGCTGTAAAGTGCCTGGACCAAGGTACTACAGTCACCCAGAGGGTTACCCTGCTTGGCTGAGTTAAGAAGCTCTGACTGGGCCCAAAGTTAGAGCTCCAACTGGCCCGGGGGTGGCAGCCTCCACCTATGGGCTCCATTCTCTGGCCTTCTGTGTTGGAGAGTGCCCAGGATAGGGTTCCACAGGCAATAGAGGTCTCCCCTGCTTGACTGGGCTTAGAAGTTATGACTAGCCATGGGTCAGAGCTCCAGTTGACCTGGGGGTGGAAGTTTTCAGTCCTGTGCTCCATTTTCACGCCTGATGCATTACTTAAAGCCCAGGATAGAGCCCCACAGGCCCAGGGAGGTCTCCCCTACTTGGCCGGCTAAAAAATCTCTGGCCAGACTCCATATCAGAGCTTGGCCTGGCCTTATGGTGGAAGCCTCGGCATCAATTCTTTAGCCCACCACGTCTCAAAGTGCCTGGTACGGGGTCCCGTTGGCCTGCAAAGGTCTCCCATGCTTGGCCAGGTTAAGCAGCTGTGGTTGGCCACCAAGTAGGAGCTCTGTCTGTTCCAGGGATGAAAGCTCCCATTCCTGAGTTTCCTTCCCCAACCCACTGTGACATAAAGTGCCCAGGATGGGTTCGCATAGGTCTTCCTTGTTTGGCCGGGTTAGGAGGCTCTGATTGGGGCATGGGTCAGAGCTCCGGTTGCCCTTGGGGTAAAAGCCCCTGGCCCTTTGCTCCATTCTATGGTGGACCAAGTTACTTAGAGCCAGGACGACATCCTGCCAGCCCAAGGAGGTCTCCCTTACTTGGCTGTGCAAGGAAACTCTGACCAGGCCCCATATCAGAGCTCTGATTGGCCTAGTAGTGGAAGGTCCTGGCTCCATTCTTTAGCCGGCAGTGTCTAAAAAGTGCCTGAGACGGGGTCCCGCAGGCCCAGTACGAGCTCCCCTGCTTGGCACAGTTAAGATGGTTTAACCAGGCCTGGGCCAGAGCTCCAGCTTGCCCTGAGGTGGCAGCCCCCAACCCCTCGCTCCTTTCTCCAGCCTGCTCTGGCACTTTGAGCTCAGAATAGGGCCCTGTAGACCCAAGGAGGGCTCCACAGACTGGCTCTGGGTCAGACCTCTAGCTGGCTGGGAGGTGGAATCCTTGACCATGGACTATATTCTCTGGCCTACCGCGTCACTTGCAGCCCAGGTTGGGCTTTCACAGACCCAAAGACGTCTCACCTGCTTGGCTGTGTAAGGAAGCTGAGACTGAGCGTGGGTCAGTGCTCCAGCTGGCCTGGGGTGGAAGCCCCTGGTCCTGGACTCCATTCTCTGTCCCACTGGTTTTCAAAATGGCTGGAACAGGGTCCTGCAAGCACCGTGTGTGCTTCCCTGCGTTGCCGTGCTGAGAAAGTGCATCCAGTCTCTGGGTCATAGCTCCATGAGCCCCCTCAAAGTCCTGTGTTTGAACCCCAGCTCGGACTCCAAGAATTCTGTCCTATTCGTACCAGACTAGCTCTTCCAAGCTCACACATAATGTATTTTATGGGATATGATGTGACGAGATGGCCATCTTTCAACCCAGGTCATCTGGTCGCTCTGAGCCTAAACACCTGGTCATGCCTGGCATAGGAATGCATAGCGCCCAGATGGCTGGGCTATCCTGCAGAACCTGATGAGGGCTCATTTGACTCTTCGAGCAAAGCCATGGCTCCAGGAGGTTGGGCACATTTGCTCAGATGCCACCCAGTCACTTGATGTGCATGGAGTATGAACTAGGCAGGTGTTTGTTATCAGGAAAAGAAGGGCAAGGTCCTAGGACCTGTTTGTCATTGGTTCCTCGAGGGATTAGTCTGGCCTGCGCTGGGGCCCAGATCCAGAGCTGGCCTGCCATGGGCCCTAGGAATCCAGGTCCGAGGCTGCCCTAGGTCTGTCCAATGGGGTTTTCCTCCTAGCCTGCTATCCCAGAGAGCATACAGAGGCATAAGCTGACATCCCCATGCAGAGCAGCCTTTTTGGGGATGGTCTATCCAGCATCAGAGTCTGATAAATTGCTGATTGATGGCAAGCCGGTGTGTGGAACTACAAAAGTCTTCAGCTGCCGTAGGCCTGGGTGCTCATTCTCTGCTCACCCTGGGACATCTGATTGTCATGTCGGCCTGGGTCTTCTGGACGCTGGGGACTAGTGGACCAGATGACCAGAGGGCTGGCTGTCACAGCTGTTATTATTAATATTATTAATAATTACATTTATAAAGTACAACTTTCACTTAAAAGGTGTCCTGGTGCTGATCACAAAAACCCTTTAGAAGACTAATAACAGCTGCTAGAAAAGACATCTTTAAATACATTCCTTATTACCATTTCCTGAAGCAAAGTTACTATTTTGGAAAAAGCCATAATTTCAAGACCGGAAAACAACAGAGGGCTGGCTCTAATCAGTAAGGCTGAGCCGAATAGTTAACCAACAAAACAGAGATGCCAGTACTGATATGAATAGTTCAAAAAACCAATACCCACCCAAAACCAGAACAACAAATCAAGAATGGGGATTACTACTTAATAGCATTTTATTCAAAATATTTGCAAAATTTATTTCAACATTTGGTTCATAGTACAAAAAAGATATTTACAATAAACACGTGGGACATTGGAGCAATAGCCAAACATTCAACCATTCATTCAAGATTCAGGCATATCACAGACAACCCTATCATGTATACATACTTGGGGGGGAAAAAAAGAATATTTAGAAATAAAAGGGAAAGTGAAACAAATACCAATGTCTACAAATATTTTCAAAAACATTTAAACCGGCTATTTAATGAGTACATTCCTATATTTCTAAAGGGTCAATTAGAACTCATTATGATTAATATTGCACGGTAATGTACAACATTAAGCTCTGGGTTCAGCTAATTCAATGCCCAGAAGCTTCAGTAGACTGGTTGGGGTGGGGCCTACGCGTTTCGAATCCCACTGGAGTCGTAGGGGATTCTCTTCAGGGCCTTAAGAATTCCTGTGAAACATAAAAATGAAAAAAGGAAAAAAGAAAGAAGAAGAAGACCATAAGTGATGCATGTTAGACCAATTATTTGGTAACCATATCATACAACATTAAGCAACATCAAGTGTACTGCCAAGCGATACTAACAACCAGTAGTTGCAACGGCTTTTAGATTAGACTAGAAATTATTTTGCTGTAGTTACGTCTACCAACTCGATAGGATTCTTCCTGACGCCTCCCTCGAAATCACAAAATACGGGCTTCTTGTAACTTGTTGCACATACCCGGTAAGAACTGGTAGCTCATGCCGTATTTGTTTGAGTTAGAAATATTATTTCTGTTCCTTAAATGTTCTTCCTCTCGTTTTTGTACCTCCGTAGTGATTTTGGCCAGATTATTTCGGCACTTTAGGTTACCGATCGGCTCCACACATCGGAAAGAACAACGTTCAGCACGGGACCGGTAAGAACTCTTGTTAGGCGACATGTATTTCACTGTGTTGAAAGTGAGCCCATATTAGTATCGATGCCCGGGCTGCTGGCGCAAGTCGCCTCTTAGTTCCCATTCTGAATAATTACCAAATAAAAAGACGGGTGCTGGGAGCAGGAATCACAAGAACAGGATTTATTACTCATGAGGAGAGCCTGTCATTTCGGACACGAAACACAGTGTCTTTCGGGAGGTGCTCTAACAAGTGAGCTGAGACATCGTCTTTTATACCTTACAAAACACTTGGCATTACAATCACGACATTGTGAAACAAGGAAAAGACATTCCCATAATCCTCGTGTCAATCCTACCCCACATATGTTCACAATAGAGACCCTTAACCTGCTGATAAGAGGGGAGGGTAATCACGCAGCTGAGTGTTCCGCCAATTTCTAGGATGTGTGCGCCTGATCGTAGCCTAGGGGGTGGGGTGGCTAGGATCAATAGTGGGTCCTTTGAAGAGGAGTGACTCCATGCAATAAGGGGCAGTAAACAGTATCTCCTGGCTTAGGCGATGACCTCTGACATGTGTGGTCAGTCAATCGCGGAGGGAGGGTTTACTAACAGAGGGGTTATTCACGAAAGGAAGGGAGGTGTTGGTCAGGCGCGGCCGTGACTCCCAAGGACAGGGTTTTGCAGAAGAAGAAGGTTTATGACCTGCCCATGTGAGGGAGAAAGGGGGGGGGGAGCCAGGGTGTGCACAGGGGCAGAGTCGCACAGAGAGAGAGAGATCTTATGACCCGTACATGAGAGAGCGGGGGCAGTCAGGTGCAGCTGGGGAGGGCTATGTCAGCCGAGGCGAAGGATGCCTCTTCAAGAGGAAATGGGGGATTTTGCGTGGGTCAAGCAGGAGGGTTGCCTTTCAGGGCAGGGTCGCGCAGAGGGAGAGGGTTTCATGGTCTATGCATGTGAGAGAGGGGGGGTTCAAATACGCTCAGAAGGGAAGCCGGTGATTCTAATGAGCGGGCAAAAGGCCAGGGTGCCTAAAATGGCTGTCTTATACGTATGGGCACGGGCTTTTACTGGCGGAGTGATGCGGTCAACATTTTACGTTATTCATGGTGCTTACAGGGAGAGGAGTGGGAAAAGGGAAATGAACGTCGCTTATGTACATCAATTTTTCTAATTTTCCACAGTCGCCCCTTTTTACATAACAGAGTTCATTTTTGTAATTGATGGGGGTACATATAAACAGGTGCGGTTGAAGAATTAGCATTTGTCAATACTAACATTTGGCATGTAATCATAGACAGTTGATGTGATTGGCAGGATGCAGCACATAGGAAATTACATTTGTCGAGTTCCTAACATTCAAACGCACTAGTGACCAATGAACATTTTGACCAAGTAGTTGATGGCGGAATTCAGTTCAACACACAAGATCTCTTCGTCACAGTGTCTTTTTAGCAGTGAGCCATCACTGGTAGGCTCTAGTCCGTGTCCTTTAGTTGGCGCTGTTGAGCACCGGCGGTGGAGCTATAGGTCCAGCTCGGATCTATCCTTACGCGTTGCAGGGTGCGGTCAGTCCTCTGCTGTTAGACCACAGTCCTGTTCCCTAACCAATCCTTTTAGTGGCGCCTTATGCTCGGCACCTATATTTCCGTGGCAACACCCTATTCCCACCTGAAGGCTGTTCTTCCTTTTGGCAAGAAGTCACATGGAAAAGAGGGTGTGTGGTTCAAATAGTCGATAGGAGAGGGGGCGGAGTGGGGTCATATTTCCTGGGACACACCAATGGGACCAAGGGAGCAAAGGATAACGAACAAGCATGCCCATCAATCGGGCCCAAAGAAGGGGGACGGAGACTCCAGGCACACGTGGGTTAGCAGACGGAGGACTTCAGGGCAACCCGTCATTTGTCATTTTCCACGTTTGAAATTGCTGTCTCGTCCCGCATCTTGTTGTTCTGCAGCTCCACCTTGGGTCGAGGTCACATGTGTCTCAAGATCTGCAGCCAGGCTGTACGTCACGTCCGACCCTTCTCCTCCGGTGGTCGTAAATCTTTGAATAGGTACAAAACAAGCTTTAGAGAACTGGCAGGAGAAGACATCTATGCATGTGAATTTCTCCCTCAACCCTACGCACTTGGGAGCTATGCTCATCGGTCACAGTCAGAGGTTGGTTACCAAGCAGTGCATATGTCGGCATCCCTACTAAGTTCATGCCAAGTTTATTCATCGTCTATTTATAACACAAATGGAGAGAAATAAGACTCCCATCAACTGCGCATTTCATCAAATTCAACATTTCGGAACCTCCAGTGGAGACTTGCCTTTCAAACCCGAGCCTTTAACAGTCTAACATTTCCCTTCAAGGCTGGTTAACCTTTTCAAACAGGGCGGGGGCGCTATCATCGAGAGTCAGGGTAAAACAGGTTTTTCTCGAGGGACGACAGTTACTCATGGTCATCATGTTTATATCCGGGACAGCAGCTGGGGTCAATCAAGTGGGGCGGGGATGCTTCGGGCATTCGCGCTTGGGTGCAAAGGGGGGTGGGGCAATCTGGGCATTGGGGGTCAATCTAGACGTTGGCGTCCGTCTCTGATGAACAAAAAATAAGGTGCCATTGACATACAGTTCCCCTATAAAAAGGCCAGATTGGGGGATCTTAGTCGTCTTACCTGTCCTTTCCTTCTCAGCCAATTCGAGTTCACTCATTTTGCAGAAAGGAGAGGTAGTAATATGGCGAGATACGATCATTTTAGTTTCGGTCAATTTCGCTGAACACCTTCGCGTTCAATAAGTATCCAATCAGACTGGTGCCGGCGGGGCACAATTTTACCACAAAAAGGAAGAGGAAATAGGGAGACTCTCATAGAGAGTGAGAGTCATCCGCAATCTAAACGAGCCATTCGGTGCACGTATGACATGTAGAGAGAGAGAGAGAGAGACAGAGATATAGAGATAGAGACAGATAGATAAAAGGGGGGGGAGAGAGAGAGAGAGAGAGAGAGAGACGTGTTCGAAAATAGGTCATTTAGTGCGCTCACAACACAGAACAGCAGGGGGTCAGGTAACGGAGAGACGCAAACAGAGGGAGGACATAAACCCCTACAGTACACACACACAAACTCAGACGAAGGAAGACAGTACATGTATTATATATATAAGACATTCACGACAAAACATAAAACAATTATTGGCCAGAAAGATCTATCTTTACATCCTGCGTATCTTTAATATCCTATTTACCTACGTGCTTAGCTCTTTTTACCTTTCCCTCCTTTTCCCTCTCGCTTGCTATCTTTGCGAGCGTTCTCAATTGCCAATACTTACGCCTCGGTCAGCCGGTCAGAAATTAACCTGGTCGGGCTATTTACCCACGGTTGGATCTTAAACCATTTTTCAGTTTCTTCCTTTGGTGGGAAGTTCTCCAGGCTGAGGCAACGGCGGGTATTGATCGGGAGAACAGTCGGACAGCTTGGTTATATCTATAAGAGTGTGAGAAGGAGGCGGTACATTTTGAACATCAACAACATTCCTAACTTCCCAGACGGGTGGTGCCTTGGTAACCCTTACCCCGGCACTCGTCTTTGTCCTTTCCCTATCTAGTCAAACGTCTAGTTACATTATCTAACATGCTATTTCGAGTCAATTTTCGTCATACAGTACCCGTCAAGTTTCTATGTCAGTCCATCCTCCCAGTCGCTACATTCTAAGGAGGGACAGTCATGTCTAAGTCTACGTCTTTTAAAAACTCATCAACATAAGGGCTATGCTCATATTCCCTCCTTCCCTTTTCGTCGGTTGTTCGATCATCGCTCTTCCATACTTCAGCCGACGTTCCGACGCGACCTGCAGAAGGGAGGAGAAAGAAGGGGGTGGGGGCAGCATTCAAACCACATCAGCATGCAGTAGTCCGAAAATGTTTTTACTTACCACATACTCAACCTATCTCCATGTAGTGCATTTCTCTACCATCTCGGCGTTTAAGCCCAGATGGACCAGTAGTGTCAGATAGATAATCATTGACGATCTGCGTATCTACATGAGTCACTTGGTCGCGACCCCTTTAGGTTGCGTGCAAGGGTGGCGGTCAGGTGGCATTTCTGTGGTGTCGTTTAAGGGCGTCTAAAACACTTTTCCGGCTGCCTGTGACACATAATGTAGCTGCTAAATATCGGGCCCTTTTTAACCTCCAGCCTTAATCATACTTATTCTTCGCTCACAGTAGTAATACATTCAAAACTCATTAATGCAACCGCTGCAATTATACTTTCTTTTTCAAAATACCTTTAATAAAAAGTGTTGGTGTACAAATACGGACCTACAACCCAGTGGACCGGCCACGGAGCAGACTGGAACTGTACATAAGAGGAACGAAGTTGGTGGCCGTTCATTGCATAAAGTGCAGCAGTGCAATAAAATCGTATCGAACTTTCCTACAGGGCAAGCATGATGCATGTCAAGAATTCAGTTTTTCAATTAATTCATTAATTCATTATCCAAATGCTCACTCAGTGCCTACATTACACCAATTCATTGCTCCCAATCATAATTAGTACCCACCCTAAATCAGTTCATTGTCCCAACACATGATCAATATCTGTCTTACATCGCTTTCTTCTCTAAGCACATAATCACTATCCATCTTATCGACTTTCATTGTCCAAAAAATGCACACATATCTCGGGGCATCAAGGTTTGAGCAATCCGGGTGAACAAGGAGTTTTGAAAGTTTCATTTTGTATCGGCGCCATTTTGGGCGAGGTTAGGCAGGTTCCAGTATAGTCAGAATGTCTCCAATGACTCGTGGTTGGACCAGAACCTCTTTTGGCAGTTAAAAAAGTTTTCGTAATGGGGTGACAGATCATCAGTCAAAAAGTGGGGAGGGAGGCAACAATCTTTTCCTACCGGGTCATTCTGGTGTCCACCGGAACTGAACAAATCTGTATCTTTGCAGGAGTTTTAGTCATTTCCAAACTGAGGCTGGCGCCGGCAGGAGTGCGCTGACGTCTAGCGGCTCCATCGGAGGACGGGGCGGGGGGCGCCTCGTGGAGAGGTCGGCCCCCCGGGCTCTTTTAGAATCTTCAAGGTCGTGGAGTACAGGGCGTGTGCCCATCCCGGGCAAGGAAACCCGCTTTTTGATATGGACCCCTTCTTCAAGCAGGAGTGTTGGGGTGTCGCTGGAAGCCTCCACCTGGAGGGAGGTGGGGGAGGCTCGTTCGCGCCGCCTCCCCCTTCCAGCGACCCCGTGCCGTTCCTCGGCTCCAGCGTTTTGGTACAGCCATGCCAGACAATGAAGATGGGGGGGGGTCGGTGGCTGAGGCAAGACATCCCCCCCTTTGACATGTGGCGGGACTACCTGCAACTATCCAGGGGTGGCCGTGTGGCCGGACTACCTGTCACTCTCAGGCGTCGACATGTGGCGGGACTACCTGCAATTATCCCGGGCCGAGTGCAGTTGCAGCCATGATTGCACAAAGAAGCGCCGTCATCCTCGCCTTGGCTTCGGCCTTCGATGAAAGCCGGATCAGGCGAGAGAGGGGGGGGTGGTCGGTGGCTGAGGCAAGACAGCCCCCCCCGTGGCCTGCAGGGCAGCAGAAGAGGGGAAAAGGAGAGGTCATTACGATTTTTGGGCCGTCCGCCCCACAGCCTCCCCTTCCGACTGCGGCCAGGCGAGCCCTGCATGCATCGAGGCCTCGCCTTCCGGATGGGCGTAGCCGCGGACCTGTTGCACTTTGGGAGCTTCCGGAATGGGGGTAGGTACCCATTTATTTGTATCTATTTCATGTGACCGTTATTTGGGCGTGGTGGGCAATGAGGCAGACATGTTTGGAGCAGGAGTAGGCAGCGGAACCTAGCTACCTCGTGGCTGTCTTGCTGTCAAATTTTTCGCCATTTTATAATTCTATTTCGAACTGTTTCTAATGTTTCTTATTTTTTTAGTGAAGTCGATAGCTCATCAGGGGGTTACTGACTTAGCCCGATTTCCTTTATTTTTCCTTCTTCTCCTTAGCGTGTTTCGAGCTAAAGTTTCTGTTAACAGGGTACGGTGATCACTTCATATTTTTATGCGTCCTTTTCATTAGGGGTACTTCTGGACGGACCAGATGAGTTACCTCCAATAAATGGTCCGGGGTGGAACTAGATTATCGAAAGGGGAACATATATTCCTTCATTAGGGTATCATCCTGGACAGACCTAATGATGTACCTCCAATTACTAGGGTAGCCTCCTGGACGGACCAGATGGCCTACCTCCAATAAATGGCCAACGAGTGGGGAGCATATGTCCCTCCATAAGGGTAGCCTCCTGGGCGGACCAGGTGAGCTACCCCCCAAATAAATAGTCAATCAGTGGGGAGTGGGTAGGACTGACGAGTCATAAAGGGGCATAACCTACCCTTTACTACTTGCAAAGACTAGACAGAATATTTCTATTCCACGTTGTTTGCAAATAGAAAATACCTCAAACAAACAATTCCTTGGACAACAATGTCCAGGCAATCAATCAATCAGTGGGGAGAAAAACAGGCATGACGGATTACAACGGGGACAAATGTCTGCATTACCTGCCCTTCGTTATCTGCAAAGGAAGACAGAATATTTCTATTCATCTCTGTTTGTAGACAGGGAAGATCTCAAAGAGGGACAATCGATTATTAATCGATTTCAAACAATCAGTGGGGAGAAAGGTAGGCCTGACGAAATCATAAAGGGGTATAACCTACCCTTCTCTATCTGCAAAGAGGGACGAACGTTCCTATTCACCGCTGTTTGCAAACAGAGAATGTCTCGTTCTCGAGAAGAGAACCAATATTTCAAGTAGCATCCAAAGCTAAATGAACCAATAACAACAATATCAGTATTCAAATACCGATTCCAATACAATCAATCAATCAATCAGGTGGATAAAACCACCCTACCAATCTTACCCGGACCGGACCATGCGGATAGTTCTTCGTCTTCCCCTTCCAGCGCCCGATCGTTCTCTTACTCTATGCAGCATTCCTGTGGGATTCCAGTCAGGACAGTAGGTCACTCGAGAGAGGTCCGTTCAGAATCGGTGAAGTTCATTCAATCGGCAGCCGGACGAGGGCCCTCTCAAGGCAGGTATACTCCGATCATTTAGATATTCACCTCATCGTCTGGATCTCTCTTACTGGACCTTATGTCACTGATGGACCCCGCGTTGGGACGCCAATTGTTGAAAGTGAGCCCATATTAGTATCGATGCCCGGGCTGCTGGCGCAAGTCGCCTCTTAGTTCCCATTCTGAATAATTAACAAATAAAAAGACTGGTGCTGGGAGCAGGAATCACAAGAACAGGATTTATTACTCATGAGGAGAGCCTGTCATTTCGGACACGAAACACAGTGTCTTTCGGGAGGTGCTCTAACAAGTGAGCTGAGACATCGTCTTTTATACCTTACAAAACACTTGGCATTACAATCACGACATTGTGAAACAAGGAAAAGACATTCCCATAATCCTCGTGTCAATCCTACCCCACATATGTTCACAATAGAGACCCTTAACCTGCTGATAAGAGGGGAGGGTAATCACGCAGCTGAGTGTTCCGCCAATTTCTAGGATGTGTGCGCCTGATCGTAGCCTAGGGGGTGGGGTGGCTAGGATCAATAGTGGGTCCTTTGAAGAGGAGTGACTCCATGCAATAAGGGGCAGTAAACAGTATCTCCTGGCTTAGGCGATGACCTCTGACATGTGTGGTCAGTCAATCGCGGAGGGAGGGTTTACTAACAGAGGGGTTATTCACGAAAGGAAGGGAGGTGTTGGTCAGGCGCGGCCGTGACTCCCAAGGACAGGGTTTTGCAGAAGAAGAAGGTTTATGACCTGCCCATGTGAGGGAGAAAGGGGGGGGAGCCAGGGTGTGCACAGGGGCAGAGTCGCACAGAGAGAGAGATCTTATGACCCGTACATGAGAGAGCGGGGGCAGTCAGGTGCAGCTGGGGAGGGCTATGTCAGCCGAGGCGAAGGATGCCTCTTCAAGAGGAACTGGGGGATTTTGCGTGGGTCAAGCAGGAGGGTTGCCTTTCAGGGCAGGGTCGCGCAGAGGGAGAGGGTTTCATGGTCTATGCATGTGAGAGAGGGGGGGGTTCAAATACGCGCAGAAGGGAAGCCGGTGATTCTAATGAGCGGGCAAAAGGCCAGGGTGCCTAAAATGGCTGTCTTATACGTATGGGCACGGGCTTTTACTGGCGGAGTGATGCGGTCAACATTTTACGTTATTCATGGTGCTTACAGGGAGAGGAGTGGGAAAAGGGAAATGAACGTCGCTTATGTACATCAATTTTTCTAATTTTCCACAACCGTACTGGTTAGCCAGCACAACTAGGTATTCATGTTCATTTTTTTCATTTGCTTCACTCTAGAAATCTCCTGTTTTGAACTGAGCGGCTCACTTCATCAAACCAGTTACGGCCCTCTAAAATCTTCGAGACCGGTAAGACCTTTTTAAATTAAAACGGTCATGTTAACCACACGATTTATAGTGTTTCCCCGCCATATAAGTAACGGGCTCCTTATTATTTTTCACAGTCTTCTCCATTGTTTCAATTTTACAATCTGCAGTCAGTTCACACAGAAGCCTCCAAATACAGTAAAGTAACGATAGGGGTATGTTAGTACTTCCCCGCTTTTTCTCTTGTCCATGATATGCCGTTCTTTGGACACACTAGTCTAAACCAAACCCCTCTATGTTTCAGGCAGTCGCCCACTCTACAGCGTATAGGCACTACACGGGGACAATCATTATAAGGACATTGGTCCTTTTTGAGTAAAGGTGAGTAAAAACATTTTTTTAAACTGCTCCCATCTGGCAGTCTCGAGTTAACCTCACGCCAGTCTAGTATCTGTTAGAAACAGAGCTACTTCTCCTTCCAGGAATATGACTCTAATCCATAGGAAGGGATCCCATCCTGAAGGGATTTTTCTTGCATATAAAATAATTTCTAGTCTAATCTAAAAGCCGTTGCAACTACTGGTTGTTAGTATCGCTTGACAGTACACTTGATGTTGCTTAATGTTGTATGATATGGTTACCAAATAATTGGTCTAACATGCGTCACTTATGGTCTTCTTCTTTCTTTTTTCCTTTTTTCATTTTTATGTTTCACAGGAATTCTTAAGACCCTGAAGAGAATCCCCTACAACTCCAGTGGGATTCGAAACGCGTAGGCCCCACCCCAACCAGTCTACTGAAGCTTCTGGGCATCGAATTAGCTGAACCCAGAGCTTAATGTTGTACATTACCGTGCAATATTAATCAAAATGAGTTCTAATTGACCCTTTAGAAATATAGGAATGTACTCATAAAATAGCCGGTTTAAATGTTTTTGAAAATATTTGTAGACATTGGTATTTGTTTCACTTTCCCTTTTATTTCTAAATATTCTTTTTTTCCCCCCCAAGTATGTATACATGATAGGGTTGTCTGTGATATGCCTGAATCTTGAATGAATGGTTGAATGTTTGGCTAATGCTCCAATGTCCCACGTGTTTATTGTAAATAACGTTTTTGTACTATGAACCAAATGATGAAATAAATTTTGCAAATATTTGGAATAAAATGCTATTAAGTAGTAATCCCCATTCTTGATTTGTTGTTCTGGTTTTGGATGGGTATTGGTTTTTTGAACTATTCATATCAGTACTGGCATCTCTGTTTTGTTGGTTAATAATTTCAAGACCGTCCTAAAGTGCAGGAGGCTTTTACGGGCACTCAATTGGTCAGGCAGCTTACTCCATAACTGAACTGACCTCACTGAGAATGCCCGACCTCCTTGCTTCACGTTCCCAAATTTCAGAATGCATAGAGATTTGGCTGAGGAGGAACGTCAATTCTTTCCAGGGATGTAATGTTGTAATTTTCTTTGTGGCACTCTAGGTCCTGTTTTCTGTATACACAATACACGCTTCGATGCCTCGTCAGGGGTAGTAAGCGCTATATAAATGCAATTACAATACAATACAATACATTGACTTAAAACCGACCCTCTCTTCCTCTGGGAGGCAGTGCAGTTCCTTAAGGGTACCAGAGGAGGGGGCGTGCCTGCCCTCGTCTAGTGCAAGATTTGCCGCTGATGCATGCACTTTATAAAGTCTTTTTTTTTCATTAGATAATCTGGGGCTCGAAGAAGCAGTGTGTTGCAGTAGTCTATTCTACTTTAAACTGTACTCTGGACTACTAACTTTCTTGCTGGTTTCAGCAGTAGTGGTATAATTTTCTGTATATTCTAGAGCAAGCCAACCTCAGTAGCTTCCATCTTGTTAACATCTGTCTTCACTGAAAGTTTACCATCAAAAAGTACTTCTAAGTTGTGGACTGACCTTGGAGGCTGTAAACTCCCTGTGGATCTCCATGGCCAGAACATATTTGGGAGTGTAGTAGGAATTTTTGACATTGACCAGCATAAAAATTCTTTCTCACTATTGAATTTTAGTGAGTTCCTGTTCAACCTATCTGCTACCTCGTGTAGACAGCCATGGAGTGTCTCTAAAGATTTATGTCTACCGCAGGTTAGAGAAAGACTCAGCTGTGTATTGTCTGCATAGTTCACAAACCTAATGTTGTGCGATGTAAAGATTTTAAACAGTGGACCTAGCCAAGATAAACATTAAAAAGAACAGGTCTCAGGGCTGATTTCTGAGGCATCTCATGGTCTACTTTTTAAAATTCTGATAGGAACAGGGGAAGTCAAATTGCCTGAATTCTATCTGAAAGATAGGATTCTATCTATTGTAATAAAATCCCACCTACATCTATATCGTCTGGCTTGGATAGGAGTATTTGATGGTTGACTGTGTCAAACGAGGCCGATAAATCAAACAGTATCAAAACCGATGTCTGGCCCTTGTCAACCATCATCGGAAGCTCATCCATGGCCAGGATCAAGGCTGTCTCTACCTCCAGCAGGTGTAAAACCTGTTTTCTCTGTTTCTAGAAGGAAATCATCTTTCAGATAATTAGGAAGCTCTCTGCTAACATTTTTTCTCTATTTTCACCTGATAGGTGAGTTGCGATATAGGACGAAAATTGAGCTTTCTTCTGTAACTGTGGAACTGTAACTGTGGTTAGGGATTGATTGCAATTTTTTTGCAGACCTGGGTGCTGTTTGGCTGCCCATTTCTTCCAAACTTTTGGGGCACGGGGTCCACTAATGAGCCCGAGGAGATACACCTTGCTAAGGTACTCAAGACCTCTTCTTGCAGCATGTTCCTCCACCTAGGTCTATAAGCCCTCACTTTGTGTGGGCTTAGTAGTCAATAAAATTGGTTCTTTAGCTATGCTCAGAGGGTGTAAGCAAAGGGTTTAAACCACCTCCGGTAGCCAGGGCTGAGTTAAGGGAAGGTGGATATTTCTTTTAGGCCTCCAGGGCCAAGTGGCTGCGTTAGAAGAAGCCAGCCAAGAAGAATGTGCGATCTTCCCTACTCAAGGCAGGGTATGGGTCAAACTGGTCGAGGCATCTGGGTTCCCTGGGGGCCAACCAGCTAAAAGAATCAAACAGTGAGATGCAGGAGACGCTATGGCTTTTACCTGGCAGGCCCGGTCCCTATAGGTTGGGTGGAGTCTGAATTGGGAGGAGTCTATTTCTCATTTGGGCTGAACAGTTCCAATAATCACCATGTAAGAGGCAGCCCAAGCCTTGGCTCGCCCTTGCAAGTCCCGGCTACCCCAGGCCTAGCCTCCACCCACCACCATTGCCGCTTAATCTAATCCGGGATGTGGAGTTGGGGCAGGGTGGTGTTGGACCATGGAGTAGTGTGGGGCTCCTCCAGGCTAAATAGTCCCTGTAAGCTCCGGTCAGAGGTGGATGAAACCATGGCTTTCGCCTGTGAAGCCAAGACCGCCAGGTCAAACTCCAGTCCACTGGGCAGAACCACCTAGCCTACCTGGGGCAGGGTGGAGTCGAACTGGCTAGGAGTCTGGGGCTCCTCCGGGGTGAACAGTTCAAGGCACCCCAAATGAAAGGCATGTGAAACAATGGCTTTTGTCTTCAAGGCCAAGTCCCCGCCAGGCCGGGGATCTAGTTACTGGGAAGAGCCACCTAGCCTACCTGAAGCAGGGTGGCATCAGAGTGGGAAGGAGTCTGGAGCTCCTCCAGGCAGACCAGTTCCTGTGATTCAGATCCAATGAGAGCAGATAAAGCCATGTCCTTCACCTGGGAGGCCCTGCCTGATGGGCTTGGGTTCCAGCCATCGAACAGAGCCACCTAGCCGGCCCAGGTCAGGGTGGTGCTGGATCGCGGAGGAGTCTGGGACTCCTCTGGACTGTATATTTTCAATAATTCCAAGTGAGAGGTGAGTGAAGCCTTGACTTTTGTCTGTGAGGCAAGGTACCAGCACACCGAGGATCTACCCACTGGGCAGAGCAACCTAGCTTACCTGCGACAGGATGGCATTGAACGGGGGAGGAGTCTGGGGCTCCCCTGGCTGAACAGTTCCAGTAATCTCCAGTGAGAGGTGGGTCAAACTATAACTTTTGCCGGGGAGGCCCATTACCACAGGCAAGGGCTCCAGCCACCGGACAAAGTCACATAGGCCTCCTAGGGCAGGATGTTGTCAGGCTGGGGAGAAGTCTGGGGCTCTTCCGGGCTGAGCAGTTCCAGTAATCCCCAGTAGGAGACAAGAGAAGCCATGTCTTTTGCCTGTGAGGCTCAGTCTCTCAGGTCTCGGTTCCAGCCACCAAGCAGAGCCACCAAACCTGCCTGAGTAATGCCCCATCCACAAGGGTTTGCCAAGTTTTGAGACATCCACCAGTTAGCTTGTCGGCTTGGAAATCATGTGTTAGCTAAAATACTCACAGCTGATCCAGCCACTGGACAATTATAGGTGTGCCAACTCAGTGAACCTCACCACCAACCAGAATCAAGCATCCTAGGACCGGTTTCTGGCTATCAGCCGTCTTCAGCCAGGATAGCTTGACTCCATGAGGCACAGGGTCAAGGCTGATTTGCATATGGCCATGTCTGAATGGGGTGGTGTGGAGTGCAAAAAAACGATAGATTTAGACCCAGATCTCTGTACTGGGGTGAATGTATGACATTGTTCTGCATTCTGTCCATCAACTGTTGTTTTTGCATTTGTCACCCCGAGTGGGATGGGTAAGCTCAGACGTGACTCCCATGCTCTCCACACCACTGGAGTCAAGCTATTCTGGCTGAAGACAGCTGATAGCCAGAAACCGGTCCTAGGATGCTTGATTCCGGTCCAGGAAAGACATGGCTTGGCTGTTCGGGCTGGATGGTTCCCATGAGGCACAGGGTCAAGGCTGATTTGCATATGGCCATGTCTGAACTGGGGTGGTGTGGAGTGCAAAAAAACGATGGATTTAGGCCCAGATCTCTGTACTGGGGTGAATGTATGACATTGTTCTGCATTCTGTCCATCAACTGTTGTTTTTTGCATTTGTCGCCCATAGACTTGGACCTGCTCCAACCGCACAAAAATGTTAAGTACTTGGATAATTGTTTACAAATCTGTTTATTTCGCAGGTAATTAGGCAGCAATCACTCCCCAAATAGCATTCTGTAAAGTAATGAGACAGCCGGTAAATGAGATTTCGGGAGCGGGTCTGACCTCACTCTACCCTGTTTGTTTTGTCCACCTGGCTGCAGAGAAAGGGTCTGCGCGAAGCTTTAAGTAATGAAGACAGAGGCAGAGCAGCTGCGTGGGGTCCCAGATGACCACCCCCACCCCGCCCTGCTTACATAGGTAACAGAGCATGGGGCATATTATCAAGAACGGCATTAAAATTATCGCCGCTTTAGAGGCAGGAAACTGCGGCTAAAGGGGCGAGAATGGGCTTGATAATATGCCCTTGAGAATTCCGATAGAAGCCCAGGTTAACACCAGAACATGGGCTTCAATGGGATTTCACAAGAGCGTATTATCAAGCCCATTATGGCCGCTTTAGCTGCAGTTTCCTGCCTCTAAAGTGGCGATAATTTTAACGCTGTTTCTTGATAATATGTTCCCAAGTGCTTTGAAACGGCTGTCTGCGACACGCGCTCTTTCTCCTCCCCCATCTCTCTCATACATACACTCGCGCGCACAAAAAGCCCCCTCTCTCTCTCCATGCTCATGTTTTCTCCCAACACAGCCTCTTCACTGAGCCCATTCCGAGAGTCCTCTTTCAGGGGTTTGGTCAGAGCTGTGAGAACGACGTTGCCTCGGCAGCAGAAAACATTTTCTGTCCTGCCTATAAATTAGTCTTTACATATTCTTACCAGTGTTACTCTGTAACGTGCATAAAAATTGACAATTTGTCACTAATCTCAAGGGTAGAAAGCCCCCTCCTCCTATACATTAATCCCTAAGAGATTTCATAAATGGCCCAATGTGCTTACATATGCACTATTTTCTGCGATGTTTGCTGCCTCCGCCTTCTACCCCTTTATTCGCCTGGCCCTCCCCACATGGAAAGTACGAGACGTTTTTACAGAGCTGGCCCTGCTTCTGCAGTCAGTGATTGTAGTGAAAGATCACGTCAAGCAATCAAATAAAGAAGTATATTCCTTTATTCTCAACTCCGCTTAAGCAAGAAAGCAAGCACAGCCCTTAGCATCCAGGCTTCAAACCCCAACTGCCTACCCAAGAACCTGGCTGCCCTTAGCATTCTACATACCTCATAATGGTTCGTACATATTCCCATAAAGAACATAGCAACACCACACATCCCCCTCCCACTTACAATGAGGAAAACGGAAACATAGCAATTTGAATAGCAAAATGTAAAACTACATCCAGTACAATTTCTCAGGATAAAAATATAAAGGGATACAACAAAGGTTGCAAACGCTAAAATTAAATGAACACAAAATCTTTCAGTCTGTTCGGGGTGTGGAGGATTCTTCCCAATCTACCCAACCTCGTCGAGCCCACATACTCACAATCCTGTTCCACCACTTCTCCATCTTCAATTCCCATATCGTATTGCACCTGCATGAGCTCCTCATCCAACTCATCCTCCCACAACCAATCATTCAAATCCAACATGTCCCCATCTCCTCCTTACTTTTTCTTACATATTTTACACTTAGCAATTCGACTCATGTGCCATACACGATCATCACTTAATCTCGCAGAGTTTTTTAAACACTCCACAACCCTTAATGGCTCTGAAAATGCACTCTGACCGTTTGATACTCTGCCCACCTTCTTCACTTTCACCCATTCCCCCACTTGCAATGTTTCTTCCTTAGACAAATTCCTCAAGTCATAATTCTTTTTATATACACACACTAAAAAAAAGGAGCCTTTACCAGTGGGGAAACATCCTGAAAAGTGACTCTGGAACAACGAGTTCCGGAGTCACGCAAGCCGAACAACGACTTGCCCGAACAACGACTCAGCCTTAGCCACGCATGGTGAGTGTGGGGTGAGTGTGATTATTTTTAGGGAGGGGGAAATTCGTTTTTATGGGGGTTGACTTTTTTTATTAAGGGGTGTGGGTGATTGTGTATATTTTTAGGGTTTGTGGGTAATCATGTTTATTATTAGGGTGGGAGAATTAGTTATTAGGGTTTGAGGGTGCTCATGTTTATTTTTAGAGTGGAGGAATTCGTTTTTAGAGAGCCGGGGCTTTGGGGTTAAAATAGTGGTGTTGGAGGGGTTTGGGGTTAGTTTTTAGGGGTTGGGATTAGTTCTTAGGGGGTGTGGGTGTTCGTGTTTGTTTTTAGGTTGTGTTGGTAATTGTGTTTAGTTTATTTTTAGGGTTGGGGGAATTCGTTTTTAAGGGGTGGGGCATCGGGGTACTAATTGGAAAGCTTTTTTTTTAACATATATCCCTTTACCACGAAAAATCGTGGTAATGGAATGCGTGGTAATAAAAATTGTAGTTGAGACGAGGTCGTGGTTGCAACCTCGTTGTTAGGTAAGTCGTGGTTGGCAAACTCGTAATTCGAACATAAAACTACCAGTGATCAGATCTTTCATACCAAAAGCAGAGCCCAGTGGAGGAAGGCATTCTACTCTCTTAAGATCGCAGCTACTAAAAAAATTCCCTCATGGCCTAAGACTCTCTGCAACCTCGTCTTCCACTTTCAAAGCTACTGTTACCATATCCATCTACAATAATGGGACTATCCTCATTCAAGCCTCTGATCACAATCTAGAATTATTCAATGAGAGCTTCTCCCTCTTTAAAAATCCCTGAGTCACAGCGATCCTCCCAGATCCCTTAGGTGTTCTAACCGCTCACCCATTCCTCACTTCGTTCCTCCCAGATCCCCTAGAGAATCTACCCTCTCACTGATTCTTCAGGTCCCACAAGCTGTTTCTCCGTACCTAGCCACAATGTCCTGAGGCCTTCTCCGGCTTTCTTGAACATAACTATGCTGCAGACAGCGCAATCTAGACTCTTCCCCCTTCACTTTTTGAACCATACTCCCCTGACGCCTGAGTTCCACCCCCATTCTAATACACCATCCCTCCCCTGGTGCCCATTGGGACATCACTGTGCGAACGCCTCCTCCAGGGATGGTCCCTGCCAACTCCCATTCGAATTGTGTACCATACCTGCCCCCACTCTCGTGAATGGCTCTTCACCTTCTTTCTCCAATCCCTATGGTCCTCAAACCTGTCATGCCTCTAGATTTTAAGAAATCAATTGGGAGTTGCAGAATCTTAAATCTGACATACAAAAGCTCATAAACACCACCTCTGAGCTGGCCCTGGAATTAGCGTCCGACAATGTGTTGCAAATGACCCTGTGTGTGACCACTCAATCTCCTACACTCCCAACTTGGCCCTTTAAGCGGAAGATGGGATACAGGCTGTCCTCATCGGGACGATATTGGAACACCAGTTCCTCTCCTAACAACCCCTCCAAACCCAGATGTAAGAAACTCCTACCTGACCAGGACATTCTCTCCCTCCTACTAGCTTACAACTCCACCTTAACGGGCAACTCAAACTTACCTGAACCCGTGCTACCCATGACACTAAAGACTACTAGAGCGGCCAGACTCATTCAAGCCCCTCCTGTGTCCATCCAAACAATTCCATTTAACTTCCATCGAGCTCCTAGACATAACTCCAATGGCCTTCACACTGATAACCTTACGCAAATTTTCATTACCCACCCTTATCAAGTTGACTTTAAATAACATCTAAAATGCATACTGCTCAATTGTAGGCCAGTGGTGAAACATGCTACCGACATCCCTGACCTCATCCTAAATAGGGAACTAAACCTACTAATGCTCACTGAAACCTGGCTAAATGACTAGTCTGGACCTGTCCTTGACATACTAGTCCCCCTGAGCCACAACATAATCAGACTTGATAGAGCTAAAAGAACGTGTGGAGGCATTGCTTGTATATTCCATAACAGTCTCTCAGCTAAGCAATCTCCCGCTGCAACTCTCTCTTCACGTGAATATCTCTCTATAGATATTATCAGCAAACACACAACCGTATTCAACCTCCATATCTTTTACCATCCCCTGGGAGCCAAATTCCCTTTAGTCGAACAAATTATGGAAACCATCTCATCCAACATGGGGCGACATTGTCCCGGGATATTCCTGGGAGACTTTAATCTTCATTCAAATGACCCAAATGAGCAGGCGGTGAACAGTCTTAGAAATTTCCTGATGGATCTCAATTTGACTCAATTCTGTGACAGCCCAACGCACAACCTAGGCGCGACCCTTGACCTAATCATTTCAAACCCCAACTCCATTCAGCTGGAATTAATTACCCCCTCTGACTGGTTGGACCACTTCCACATCACCTTCCTCATTTTAGAACGTTGGACCATTAAGAATGGCCAACCCAAGAAACAGAGACACTAGAAAAGATCGCTGCAAAACACAAAAGTGGACAAGCTCATCTCTTGATGTAAACTGGCCCTGCCTCCTCCTACATCTATGTCAGACGTTCATGAACTCACTGAACACTACAAAAACTCTATACTGAAAGTCCTGGATGTAGTTGCTCCCCTAAAACTGAAAAGAAAGTCCAACAAAGAGTCCAACCCATGGTACAATGAAAGTTTAAACTCAGACAGACGCAACCTGAGATCTTAAGAATGTGCATGGAGATCCTCTCCTTCACCAGAACTCCTTACGCTCCTGAGGCTGAAAAGGAGTATGTACAGAAAGCACATCAGGATGGCAAAAGGGTCCCTCTTCCGATGCCAACTGGACAATGCCAAAAACTGCCCCAAAATGCTGTTTGATCTTATTAAACGGCAATCCAACAACACTACCACCCAGGCAATGCTCAGCTCCAGTACACAACCAAATTACGAAGACTTTGCTGCCTTCTTCCTCGAAAAAGCTAACAAGATCGATTCAGAGGTAAGCTCCGCCCTAGTTGAAGTATCACATGTATCAAACCTCCCCCCCTCACAGCACCAGATGGCTGCAAGTCACTCCCCTGAAAACAATGCCGTTTGGAGTCAATTCGCCACCCTCAACGACACAACCATTTACAACATTCTCTCTACCCTTACACCCTCTAATCACTTCAATGATCCCCTCCCGTCTTCTCTCTTCAAAGATCTGGGTCACTAGTCCCTCTCTGGTCCAAAATTATTAATGCTTCCCTTCTTCAAGGTGAAATCCTGGAGTGTTTAAAGTCCGGTCAGGTGCGTCCCTATTCTTAAAAAACCATTGGCTGACAGAGGATCTGAACAACTTATGACCTATCACAATCATCCACACTCTGGCAAAACTCCTTGACAAAAGTGTTCAGGTACAACTATGTAACCACATTGAAGCATTCCAATTACTGTATTAATTCCAAATTGGCTTCCGTCAGGGTCACAGCACCGAAGCAGCCATCACACATGTAGTGGACGACGCTCTTACTATGCTTCACCCGAACGAATCATGCCTTTTAACATTACTTGACCTCTCATCAGCTTTTGACCCCGTCAAACGTGATGACCTCCTATACATTTTGGAATATAGGATGCATTTCTCTGGCACAGTTCTAAAAAGGTTTGCCTCGTTTTTCCATAACAGATCTCAAAGAGTCAAAACCAATCAAACCCTCACCAATCCCAATCCTTGCACTCTGGGGGTACCACAAGGATCATCTCTCTCCCCCACCCTGTTCAACCTTTTTATTGAACCTCTTACTGAAATCCTAAAAGCATCTAACATACATTACCACATGTATGCTGATGATATGCAGATATACCTGAAAATCTTTTCACCGGAAGATATCACGACTCTCAATGGAACACTGCACAAAACCCAAAACTGGTTAACCCTCAACCATCTCAAACTGAATGCCCTCAAAACGGAATTCCTCCTTATGTCCCTGCCCAAGGAAGACCTCATTGTGAAGAAATGTATAAATAATCTCTCCGCTCTTATCTGCACACCACATATCATAGATTCTACGCGATTGCTGGGAATAGTGCTGGATTAAACCTTGAACATGCAAGCGCACATCAGTGCTGATACCAAAGGAGCAAACTTTCATCTGAGCATTCTTAGGAAACTCAAACCCTTTCTGCCCCGAGGACTTCAAATCTGCTGTGCAAGCACTAGTGCTCTCCCGACTCAACTAAGGCAGTGTTACACTTTGTGGTCTACCTAGATACAGGCAGGCCCCTCTCAGGGCCTCACTGAGTGCTGCGGCAAGGATCACGATGGGCTCCATGAAATCCAACCACATTTCCCCGATTTTGAAAGCTCTAAGTTGGCTGCCATATGAGGCAAGGGTACAACTAAAACTGGCATGCATGACCCAAAAAGCACTTAATTTCAACACTCCTCTATACCTTGCAAATAAGCTAGTCCTTTGGGGAGGTACCCGCTCCTCTCGGAGCTCTAACACCTTGCTGTTGAAACCTAACAAATATAAAAAAACAAAAGCTACAATCGTGCCTTCTCAGGTGTCGCCCCAAGAATCTGGAACTCCCTACCTACGTAAATTAGACTGACTCCATCAACAAAGCCCTTCAAAAGGGTAGTGAAAACTTTACTTATGACTTCCTCTCTGGGCTAAAGTACAGACTCGGCCAACCTCTTTTGAACCACTGACTACCAATGATATTCTGGAATGGCTTGGCTCTGACATCCTCCTTCTCTACGTTCATGTTATTATTACTGTTGTACATTACGGTTACTTTAATTTATTCTTGCTTTGCCCCTATTGTCGTGCCGTTTGTTTGTCAACCTGCCTATGTAAAGCACTATAATACCCGATTGGGTCTTGTTCACGCTATATAAAACTTTTCAAATAAAAAATGAGCTTTTATGATATTCTTCTTAACTTCTTCCCAGGACCACTCCACTTGTTGTGAACTAATCATCCATCCAATGCTATCTATAGCAAAAGGCTCCATACCATGCCTCAATACGAATGGGCTAAAGCCGGTCAAACTCTGTGTCATCCTGTATCCCCACAACATTTTCTTCAACTCTACTTCCAATTTCTTTTTGTTTTCTCATGCAATTTGAATAGTACCTTTAATAACGTGATTAAATTGTCCTGCTGCACCATTTCCAGCTGGATGAAACACCCATGTCGTCACATGCCGTATGCCATTCCTTTTAAGAAATTCCTCCACCTTCAGTGCTGTAAAATGTGCTCCATTGTCACTCAGCAGCTTTTTAGGCAATCCTTCCTTTAAAAATACTTCCTCCAAAAATCTCACAACTGTGTCCGCATCCACTCTTTCACTACCTCCAAATCTTAAAACTTACTAAAATAATCCATCAAAACAATGGTGTATTTACTTTATCCTGACTCAGACTTTATAGGACCCACAAAATCCACTAATAACATATCCCAAACCATCTTGGGACATTCCACAGGTATCACTGATGGTCACAAAGTATGCAAACGTTTGTCAGAATTGACGCACTGCTCACAATACCTCACTCTTCTCTCAACATCAAGATCCACTCCTGGCCACCAATAAAAAGATTTAACTCTTCTCTTTTTGTTCACAATTCCAAAATGTTCCTTGTGACACAAATCCATCACTCTTCCTCTCAGACCTTTGGAAGGTACAACTTTCCCTTCAGTCAGCACAAAACAAAACAACGGTGTATTTACTTTATCCTGACTCAGACTTTATAGGACCCACAAAATCCACTACTAACATATCCAAAACCATCTTGGGGCATTCCACAGGTATCATTGATGGTTGCAAAGTATGCAAACGTTTGTCAGAATTGTCACACTGCTCACAATACCTCACTCTTCTCTCAACATCAAGATCCACTCCTGGCCACCAATAAAAAGATGTAACTCTTCTCTTTTTGTTCACAATTCCAAAATGTTCCTTGTGACACAAATCCATCACTCTTCCCCTCAGTCCTTTGGGAGGTACAACTTTCCCTTCAGTCAGCACAAAACCAGATTCCACTCCCAACTCACTACGTATTTCCTAAAAACTTCTCATCGTACTTTGGTCAGGCTTCTTAACACGCCAATCTTTCAAAATGAAAAGCTTTCACTTTTTCCAAAAATTCCTCCTTTCCATACTCAGCTTTCCACTCCTCACTCCCAATAGAATTCAACCCCTCATCATCTGTGAATGCAATTTGGATGCAATTTGATAATCATCCCACTCACTATTCAGTGCCTCCTTAATGAGTAATGGCATGCAACTAAAACAGTCCTCCACTTTGTTCTGTACACCTGGCACATACTTAATCCTATAGTTATAATCCTGCAATCTCATTGATAGCCTTGTAATTCTTGCTGACGCCTGCACTAGCCCTTCAGTAGTAAATAAATTCATAAAGGCTTGTGATCACTTTTGACCTCAAATTCGGTACCCCACACAAACGCTCTGAAATGATCCATCACCCATACACAAGCACGTCTCTCTCTCTCAATTACTGAATAAACTTCTTCAACAGGTGTAAGACTTCTAGATGCAAACCCAATCACAACTTCTTTTCCACCATTCTCAATTGGAGTTAGCACTGCACCCATTCCATTCCCACTTTCATCCACGATAAGCATGCTATGAAGATCTGGATCATAACCTTGAATAGGCGATGCATTACAAATGTACT
The DNA here is from genome assembly GCF_964263255.1 of Lissotriton vulgaris. Taxonomy (NCBI): domain Eukaryota; kingdom Metazoa; phylum Chordata; class Amphibia; order Caudata; family Salamandridae; genus Lissotriton; species Lissotriton vulgaris. The sequence continues at coordinate 608,542,402 of NC_141687.1, read as the reverse complement.
CTTTTATCATCCCAAAACTTTCCATACACTTTTCAGTACAGACACATTTGTTTCAAATTTTCAAACTTTGCCTCAAATCATGTTTTTTTTCAGCAAAATGTATTTACAGTTTTCAATAAAAGTCCACGAGTTCCAGGAATGAGTGTAGGTCCTGCTTATATTCAGGTTCTGGAGCATCCCTTAATGCTTCTAGCAATTTCCTTTGGTGAAATACCATCCTTTCTAATTACATGACCCAGATTAGTCATTTTGTTTTGTGCAAACAGACACTTTGAAAATTCAGCTGTTAAACCCTTCTTTTCTAAAACTTTCATGATTTCCTTCAATCTTTGACCGTGCACCTTCCCGTTTTCCCCCAAAATAAGTACATCATCCTGAAAATACACAACTCCTTTGATATTCTTCAGCATTTCACTCATCAGCCTCAGGAACGCTGAGGCTGCCAAAGCCAGTCCAAACAGCATCCTAACATACTAAAAACATCTGAATGGTGTAACAAATGCTGTAATCTTCCTGCTTTCCTCATGAAGATGAACTTGGTGATATGCTAATGATAAGTCCACCGTTGAAAACCAGCTCATTCCTATTGTTTTTGCCAATAACTCTCCTATTTCCGGCAACGGAAAATTGTCTACCTGAATTTGACGATTTACATCCCTTAAGTCCACACAAAGTCTGATCTTCCCATTCGATTCCCTGGCCACCACAACTGGAGACATCCAATCTGATGACTCTATCTGCTCTATCACCCCGCCTCCTTCAACCTGATCAATTCCTTTTCCAATTCACCTCGTACCACAAAAGGAATATTTCGAACTATAAAATTCACTGGAACAGCACTTTCTTTCAATATAATCCAATGAGTGAACCCTTTTAATAATCCAATTTTGCTGAAAATACTCCCTTGAATCCTTCACATAGTTTCTCCCTCACAGTGTTTCCTTCATCTAATACTAACACTTGTAATGTACTGTTTGGGTTGAGAATAATATTCAAACCTTGGGGGTCATTAGGATGGCGGATGGACCTGCGTCCGTCCGCCACCCCCGAGGTGGAAGGACCGTCCGCAAGGGCAGCGGCCACCCTGGCGGTCACATCCTATATCTTTAACATTGCGGCGGGTGCTGCTTCTCAAAATAGTCTTTACATTCTTGCCACTTCATGCATGGTTCCCCTGGACACGGCCAAAATGGTATTGGCAGAGTTACCGCAAAAGTTTGTGCTACACACATCACTACAGCTAAGTATATCTTCTATACACAGAATTTCTATTAAATATGGTAAAATCGTACTGCCCAAAACTTGTTACAAAATCCAACAAATGCCAAAAAATGTTAAACTGCAACACACACCCAAATAATTGCGCACAGATAAACAAATCTCACAGTCAATTAAGGTGTGCACATCACCGTAGCATAACTCCTTCCATAACTTATTATCTCTTAAAACAAAGTACCTTAGTTTTTTTTACTGCTGCACAAATCACCAAAACTGGTGTGCGTATCACGGAGTGTAATCACACTTAATTCCTTCTGGTGTACACATCACCGTAATATTACGCCTTCTGCTTATCAACTTGTTGTAAAATCACTTCTTAATAATGTGCGCATCACCATCCGTGAACGCACTTCACTTCAGACTAGTGTGCATGTCACCGTTATGAATCTCACACACCAAGTAATTTCCTTCCAACCTAAAATGGCTGCTCCTTACGTTGGACATGTTGCGTTGTGATGCTTGCTTGCTTCCTCCTTCCTTAGCTGTAAATGACGAATCACCTTTGTATTTCTCACCCAACACAAAATGGCCGTGCCTTATGTGTGTCATATTATGTCATGACCATTCTAAGCTTCCTTCTCCTTCAGCCATCTTAAGCTTTACTGTCTTGCTCAACCTCACGAGACCTCTTGCGCTCCTCCTCGTCAGCGATTCTGCGCATGATTGCTCTGCTGCATTCCTTTTCCCAAATCCCTTTATCACTGCAGTGCCAACTTGTATATTTCCTTGAATCTACTCATCAACTGTAACGAATGCAGGTAATCTTCTTTCTTCAAATCTTCACACTCCGCTCATCAGTCTTCGCGTTGTTTCCATTTACAACATCTGAAATCCCACTGGCACGCTGGTTGCCGCAGAGTTGAGCCCGCCGCCAATTTTGTAGTGAAAGATCAAGTCAAGCAATTAAATAAAGAAGTATATTCCTTTATTCTCAACTCTGCTGAAGCAAGAAAGCAGCAAAAAACACAGTTGATGGACAGAATGCAGAACAATATCTTACATTCACCCCAGTACAAAGATCTGGGCCTAAATCCATCGTTTTTTGTACTCCACACCACCCTAGGTCAGACAATGGCTATATACAAATCAGCCTTGACCCTGTGCCTCATGGGAACAGTCCAGCCTGAACTACCAAGCCATGTCTTTCCTAGACCAGAATCAAGCATCAAAGGACCGGTTTCTGGCTATCAGCCTTCTTCAGCCTGGATAGCTTGACTCCAGTGATATGGAGAGCCTGGGACTCACGTCTGAGCATACCCAGCCCACTCGGGGTGAAAATTGCAAAAAACACAGTTGATGGACAGAATGCAGAACAATGTCTTACATTCACCCCAGTAGAAATATCTGGGCCTAAATCCATCGTTTTTTTGCACTCCACACCACCCTAGGTCAGACAATTGCTATATGCAAATCAGCCTTGACCCTGTGCCTCATGGGAACAGTCCAGCCCGAACTACCAAGCCATGTCTTTCCTAGACCGGAATCAAGCATCCAAGGATCGGTTTCTGGCTATCAGCCTTCTTCAGCCTGGATAGCTTGACTCCAGTGATGTGGAGAGCCTGGGACTCACGTCTGAGCATACCCAGCCCACTCGGGGTGAAAATTGCAAAAAACACAGTTGTACAAAAGGGGGTGGGGATGGACGGAGCATCTGAACCAATCAAACACTCACACCCAGTCAAAAGATCTGGGTTTGATCCATCACTGTTCTTTAGCCCACTCAGCCACCCCAGTTCAGACATGGCTATATGCAAATCAGTCTGACCCTGTGCCTCATGGGAACAGTCCAGCCCGAACTGCCAAGCCAAGCCTTCCCTGGACCGGAAACAAGCTTCAGAGGACTGGTTTCTGGCATTCCAGCCGTCTTCAGCCGTGCTGAAGACGGCTGGAATGCCAGACATGGCTTGGCAGTTCGGGCGGGACTGTTCCCATGAGGCACAGGGTCAGACTGATTTGCCTATAGCCATGTCTGAACTGGGGTGGCAGAGTGGGCTAAAGAACGGTGATGGATTATACCCAGATCTTTTGACTCGGTGTGAGTGTTTGATTGATTCAGATGCTCTGTCCATCACCACCCCTTTGGAAGCAAGAAAGCAAGCACAGCCCTTAGCATCCAGGCTTCAAACCCCGATACCTTCCCTAGAACCCGGCTGCCCTCAGCGTTATACATACCACATAATGGTTCCTACATATTCCACTTAAGAACATAGCAACACCACGTCTGTGCGCAGCTGGGCATAAAAAAGAGTTTTTAGGTGTTTCTTAAAGATTAGAAGGATGATACCGTGCCCGCATCAAAGGGTGGGAATAGTTCCATGCAGACTCAGCCTTTGCCAGAATAGAACCCTGTACTTAAATACATTTGGCACCCTCGCTGCTGCCGGAGCATAAAATAAAGCAGCAGGGAGCCACCTTTGTGTTCACAGGTCAGTCCCTGGCTGATTACATCAGAGTTGTGACTAGCCTCTTAATAAAATACATTGCTGTACCCTTGCTAACTCACACGAACCACTCATAGATTAGCTCCTCATGCTGGTGTCCAGTTTCTTGTTGGTATTGGGGGATTATTGGTGTATGGCAGCAGGGGTGAGAGGCAAGGCAAGAAAGCAGGCTGGTGTTAAAAACAACACTTGAGCACTAGACTCTACTTTCTCATGACCTTAGTGCAGACAAATTGAAGTACTAATACCAGCACCCACTTTTGATTCTAGCATAGATACTCAGGTGTTCCTTAAGCATGTCGTGAGTTCCAGGACTGAAACATAGACTGAGCTATCATTGCACTGGTAGACTTTATTTTTATCTTGTATGCAACACAATGTAGCTCACGATCCACTTTTTGGTACGACTCCACCACCCTTGTACGGTAATTATTTATGGCAATTTGATGTGCAAACTGTTAACTAATAATGCACAGTTACTCATTTTACTTTTATCCACCTAAAATAAATTCTGTTTTCATGCTACATCCTTCCAAGTCACAGATGAGTTGGCTCCTGTGCAGTGGTGTTATATTGATGCCCACATGGAGGCTGCAGAGCAGAGCAGAGCTCTAATGGATGCCCCATATATAGATGAGATAGATGGGGTGATAAAAATAGTTTGTGTATAAAGGGGTTTGATAGCCACATTTACAGAATTAAGGGGAGACTTTAAAGTAGCCTTCTGTGGTAAAAAATATTTTTGTGTTAAATAATAATGTAAATTAGTTAAAAATATTTATTTTAAATTTAGAACAAAATTAGTTTAAATGTATTAAATCACAACAAAATATCTTTCTGAAATTTCATAAAAAAATTTATATTATGCCTAATTAATCATTAAAATGATGTATAGAAGAATGAATTACAAACAAGTAATTAAATTATACTGTTATAACAATTAATTATACATTTAATTTATATATTAAAAATCATTTGCTAAAACATTTTATAATAAAATGTTTTTTTTAACATTAAATTAACATTAAACATGTATATTTTTAACTACTTTAAATAAGTTAATTTGAATGAATTTTAAGTCCCTATCTCCATTATTTTCAATGAGAGGGTGAAACAATATCAGGTGTTGGCCATGTGTGATGTTGAACTTGATACTATAAATAAATAAGAAATGTATTGTACTAATCCAAAGATTACAATAGAAACAATATGTCACAATCAGCATAAATGTTGAACAGAAATAATGGTTAAAAAGTTCTGGACATGTATAACTTAAAATCTATGATAAAAAGTTTGTTTTACTCAGGAGACTAACAGTTTGTAAACTTCATTTAAAAATGTAATTAGTCTTATAATTGCACTATTATCTTTGATTCTAAAACATTACCTAACAGCTACTATAGTATATCTTATTTTTGCCTTGTTAGAAATTGTTTGTAAGTAAAATTTTCTAAAATACAAGAGCTTATGGCAAATACATAAAATGTGTAAAAGGGTTTCAATTGTGAATCCACAAACTCAACAGGGAGAACTTATTTTAATCACTGGATGCCATTTACCCTCAAATTCATAAATGTGAATATAGAACAGTGTAAATCTTAAGAATTTCATTTTAATGTAGCCGAAAAGATTTGACCATAGATATTCTTGGTTCTGAAGGGGGAGGGTTTCAGAAACAATACCATGTGTTTGTAATGTTTTAGCTTGGCCAAGTCGTTCTCCCTCGGTCTTCTAGTTAAAGTCCCTTGAAGCAGACATTTTCGGGTCAGTCGGTTTAACTTTGCCAGCGTGGCTTAATCATGTAGATTATACGTTTCTAGAACCTTTTTTGATGGTACAATGTTCATTCCATATCCTTGTGTGATTTGTGTTTCAATTCCTGGTGAATTAAGGATTTTAAAGTGGACAGATCGGCCTTGCACAATCACAAGAATAATTCAAACTGCTCTGTGTTGAAGTGACATTCAAGTTTTTAAGCTCAGCTCTAGCATGATGATGCAGTGTGGAGCAGATATGCAAAAATGCTGAAGATTACATACACACTGCATGTACGTTTTATTGGGACTAGCTATGACCATGCTATTTAACTCAGATGATGCATAAATTAAGTAAGGGATATGTTTCATGTTTAGCGCTTTTGATGAAGATTTGATTGCTCTGCCTCTAAACAGGTTGTAAAATCTTATAGTAGATTTTGTCATCATGGTTGGCTTAAGCTTTCTTGTGAATAGGTAATTAGTCAATGATAGCTTACTGTAAAATGTAACTCCAACGTACTCATATTAATTGACTATTTTGATCAAGGTATTTTGGAAGCTGATTATTTAAAACCCACTGGTGCAGGGGTCACCCTTCGTCCATGGGTTCTTTAACAAGGAAGGAGGAATCGACACTGGAGTGAATTACAAACCAAAGGTCATTTATTAGCATTCATGAATGGGGCTTCATCCGGTAAGCACCCGAGAGATACTCAAGGAGGAAGCACACTGAATGATGGTTACGCTGGTTTTTATACCAAAAGATCACAAACAAGTGACGCCCAGATGTAAATAGAGCTTTGGGAAAAACACACAAATGAGGTAACGATAAGAATCGACAGTCTTGGTGCCTTGTGCCATCGTCGCATCCTAAAGCTGCACAACAAGATATGCTATCTGGGTAAACTTTACTTGAGGCATTACTATTATCTTGAAAAACCCAGAGCTGACGCCAGCTGTTCTTTTGCACTGACTCCGCATGTATACATAGCCTACAATACACTATTCTAGATTCTTTACCAATGTTTATGTAAGTGAGGTGTGTCAAGGATAGAGCCGGGGCTGAAAGTAGGGCAAGGGTGGAAATGGATGATGCATAGCTCAATCAAACAAGCATTTGCAATGCAATAGGTCTCACATTAGGAAAGTTTGAGCTATTGGTATTGTAAATGACAATTTTTTTAATGTTTTGTTTTTGAAAATAGCAAAATTAATAGCTTTGTCATTTACAATGCCAATAGTTATAACTTCCGCAAATGTGACACCTATAGCATTTGTAATGCAATATGTTTTGCATTTACGTGACTTACATGTATTGATATTATAAATAACAAGGGCTTTTAATTTTCTTAAATAATTAATACTTAAATAAAAGTTATTGTAATTTCTAATGGCAATAGCTTAAACTTTGTAAATAACTTTTGTGAAGATTATATTCAGTGTATTTTATTGTGACTAAAATCCAAGAACAGAAGTGAAATATTAACATCTTTTTGTTACATTTGTAATAAAGCTTGAAACATTGAGAGAACATATTTGAACCAGGTGTTGTTGAATGGTTGCACAGATTGATGCTGTCTTGGCACTGAGTGATGTTGTGATGGCGAACGAGTGATGGTGTGGCGTTCAGTGATGCTGTGGTAGCACATAGCGATGTTGTGGTGCCCCTGAGTGATGCTGTGGTGGTGCTGAATGATGCTGTATGCTATGCTATGTTTTGTTTTGCTATCCTATGTTTTGTTTTGTTATGCTATGTTTTGCTATCCTATGCTTTGATGTGTTATGATATGCTATGCTGTGTTTTGTTATGCTATGCTATGTTTTGTTATGCTATGCTATCTTTTGCTATGCTATGCTTTGTTATGCTATGCTATGTTTAGTTATGCTATGCTATGTTTTGTTGTGTTTTATTATGCTATGCTTTGTTTTGCTATGCTATGCTATGTTTTGTTATGCTATGCTATGCTATGTTTTGTTGTGTTTGGTATGCTATGTTTTGCTATGCTATTATATGTTTTGTTTTGCTATGCTACGTTTTGTTGTGTTTTGTTAAGCTTACCTATGTTTTGTTGTGTTTTTCTATGTTTTGTTATGCTATGTGCTGTTGTGTTTTGTTATGCTATGCTATGTTTTGTTATGTTATGCTATGCTTTGTTATGTTGTGCTATGTTTTGTTTTGCTAGCCTATGCTTTGTTTTGTTATGCTATGATATGTTTAGATTTGCTATCCTATGCTTTTTTTGTTATGCTAAGCTATGTTTTGTTGTGTTTTGTTATGCTATGCTTTGTTTTGCTAGGCTACGTTTTGTTATGCTATGCTATGCTTTGTTATGCTATATTTTGTTATGCTATGCTATGTTGTGTTTTGTTATGCTATGCTATGTTTTGTTGTGTTTTGTTATGCTATGCTATGTTTTGCTATGCTTTGCTATGCTGTGTTTTGTTGTGGTTTGTTATGCTATGCTATGTTTTGTTGTGTTTTGCTATGTTTAGTTTTGCTATGCTAGGTTATGTTATGCTATGCTTTGTTTTGTTATGCTATGTTTTATTATGCTATGCTATGTTTTGTTGTGTTTTGTTATGCGGGTGAGGGGTGAGGGTGAGGGGGTGTGAGGGTGAGTGAGGGTGAGTGAGGATGTGTGAAGGTGAGGGGGTGTGAGGGTGAGGGTGTGAGGGTGAGGGGGTGTGAGGGGTTGTGAGGGTGTGAGGGTGTGCGGGTAAGGGGATGTGAGGGTGTGTGAGGGTGTGAGGGTGTGTGAGGGTGTGAGGGTGAGGGGGTGTGAGGGTGAGGGGGTGGGAGGGTGAGGGTGAGGGGCGGTGAGGGGGAGTGATGGTGAGGAAGTGTGAGGGGTAGGGGGAGTGAGGGGGAGGGGTGTGAGGGTGAAGGTGTGTGAGGGTGAGGGTGTGTGAGGGTGAGGCTGTGTGAGGGTGAGGGTGTGTGAGGGTGAGGGTGTGTGAGGGTGACGGTGAGTGAGGGTGAGTGAGGGTGTGTGAGGGTGAGGGTGTGTAAGGGTGAGGGGGTGTGAGGGTTAGGGGTTGTGAGGGTGTGAGGGTGTGCGGGTAAGGGGATGTGAGGGTGTGTGAGGGTGTAATGGTGAGGGGGTGGGAGGGTGAGGGGCTGTGAGGGTGAGGGGGAGTGAGGGTGAGGGAGTGTGAGGGTGAGGGGGAGTGAGGGGTGTGAGGGTGAGGGTGTGTGAGGGTGTGTGAGGGTGAGGGTATGTGAGGGTGTGTGAGGGGGTGGGGTTGTGAGGGTGAGGGGGTGGGGTTGTGAGGGTGAAGGGGTGTGAGGGTGAAGGTGTGAGGGTGAGGGTGAGGGGGTGAGGAGGTGTGAGGGTGAGGGGGTGCGAGGTTGAGGATGTGTGAGGGGGGTGGGGTTGTGAGGGTGAGGGTGTGTGAGGGTGAGGGTGTGAGGGTGAGAGGGTGTGGGGTTGAGGGGGGTGAGGGTGAGCATGACGGGGTGAGGCTAATGGGGTGTGTGAGGGTGTGAGGGTGAGGGGGTGTGAGGGTAAGGGGATGTGAGGGTGAGTGGGTGAGAGGGTGTGTGAGGGGGTGAGGGTGAGGGTGTGTGAAGGTGAGGGCTTGTGAGGGTGAGGGTGTGTGAGGGTGAGAGGGTATGTGAGTGGGGGTGTGAGGGTGAGGGTGATGGGGTGTGAGGGTGAGGGTGTGTGAGGGTGAGAGGGTATGTGAGGGTGAGAGGGTGAGTGAGGGTGTGTGAGGGTAAGGGGGGGTGAGGGTGTGTGATGGTGAGCGAGTGTGAGGGTGAGGGGGTGAAAGGGTGTGTGAGGGTGAGAGGGTGTGTGAGGATGAGAGGGTGTGTTAGGGTGAGAGGGTGTGTGAGGGTGAGGGTGTGTGAAGGTGAGGGGGTGTGAGAGTGACGGGGTGTAAGGGTGAGGGGGTGTATGAGGTTGTGAGGGTGAGGGGGCGTGAGGGTGAGAGGGTGTGCGAGGGTGAGAGGGTATGTGAGGGTGAGGGGGTATGAGGGTGAGGTGGTGTGAGGGTTAGGGGCTGTGAGGGTAAGGGGGTATGAGGGTGAGGGTGTGAGGGTGTGTGAGGGTGAGGGGTGTGAGAGTGAGGATGTGTGAGGGTGAGAGTGGATGAGAGGGTGTGTGAGGGTGAGAGTGAGAGGGTGAGAGGGTGTGTGAGCGTGGAAGGGTGTGTGAGGGTGAGAGGGTGTGTGAGAGGGTGAGTCAGCGAGACCTAAAAACAAATAAAGATGAAGGAGTTGGGCATTTTGGGGCGGGAGGTAAAAGACAGCGTAACTGAGGAAGCACTATGGGGTGGGGGTCACAGAGGAAGCAGTCTGCCACAAAGACAGATGAAGTAGTGTGGGCTTCATAAGGGGAGCGCAGGAGTCAGTAGAGTAAAGAGACGAGGGATGGAAAGGATACGGCTCCTTTAATGAAGAGAAATATCAGCCCAAGATACAGAGCGGGGAAGGACAGAGAAGCCATTGGTGGGAAGGGAGGGGGCAGAGGTTCACAAAGAAGGGTAAAAAGGTAGAATTCGGAGAGGAAAGCTGAGGGATAGAGAAAGCGGTTGTGGAAAGAAAAGTGAGCAGAGGGAAGGGACGGGAAATAGAACCTTTAATAAAGACCAGTCAAGGAAGGGAGAAGTAAGCTTTAAAAAGGGAGTGTGAGAGTAGGGGTTCAGGAGGCCGAAAACACGCTTCTTTTAGAGGCAATGGAAGCCTCAAAGAGGTAGAAAAAATGAGACGAGAGTGAAAGGCTAGCCTCATAGAAAGAGAGAGGCAATAAGAGTGGCAGGCACAGCTGAGATGCAGAGGAGACGGGAAGTGATGGAGGTGGTGAAAACCGGAGAGAGATGGAGGGAGCCATGAGCCTCAGACAGAGGCAACGTGGGGAATCCTTAAGGAGGAACAGGGTGGGGAGCTGTAAAGAGGCCACGAAAGGAGCATGCGAGGGAAGGGAGTCTTTGAGGGAGAAGAGTCTCGCAGGACCCGCTTATTGGAGCGGTTAAAACGGCACCTCAGGTGCTGGTGAATGGGAGTGGAACAATTAACAAGAGGCCTGAGTCAGTGAAACTAGGAGGAGGGGGGTGCAAGGCGGAGAGAGAAGAAGGGGAGCAATTAACTGGGGAAGTGGGAAGGATAAAAGGCGAGAATTGGGGCGGGGAGCGCATTCCTTTGAAGTCTGATGCGGGGCCGGGGGAACGCATTCCTCTGAAGTCTGATGCCGAGGCCGATGATGTTTGATGTGCACGTGCCTGGCTCACATGAACTGTACGTGATCCGCAGCTAGGTAGACTTTTCAGACCGCTTACTATAATCTCGACAAACAGGCATTGCTAAAGCAATGCTGTAGGTCGAGACCTAAAAACAAGAGAATCGGATTTTAAATTTAACAGTCCTTCTTTTTTAGCCTATGCTGAATCCATTTTAAAAGTACACATATTAATCTCGTACATATTCATAAGGTCTTTAATTTCAAGTTGCATCATCATTTCTCGATTCAATTCATGAACATTAATCAAGGGAGATGTAACTCTATTACAAGTGGCTATACAAGCTGTACATATCGTAGGGGCACATTGAATGCAGCAACAGCAAGTGAAAAAGAGGATTCCTATGGTTACTATTCCCACTAATAATTTCCAGCCCCAAGTAGAAACAATTCCCCATAACCACTGTAGTGACTGAGATATCGGTTCTGATTGGCGTGGTTATGACCATCTGCCCACCACCATCTCAGTATATGATGTAGTTTTGACTCTTATTCCACCCTTTTTGTAGAGCTTACTGATAGACTTTGACAACCTTATGCTGTCCTATACACCGTTTTCTCTCTTTTTCGGGCCTAGAGGCCTATGCTCAAGCGAAGCCATATTCTTTCCCCGACCCCATCTTGCTGAGCTCCTCCAGGTGAAGGGTAATGTTTTATGTTTGAGGTGCTATTCGCTAGCAGTGAACCAACACGGACCAGTTCTTATTGGTGGAATGTGCTCTCTTCGCGCCGGAGATGCAACAAACGCTTGGCCAGCTGCTGTTGTGTGCCTGTTATGGGGTGGTACAGGAATCCTGTGAAAGCGGTAGGCGGGTTCTTCTAGAAGAAGAGAGGGTTAGATTCTATATTAGTGAAAGTGGGTCCAAGCGAGGTGAGATGAATTGATGGCCTGTGAGACAACAGTCTGGCAGCTTTGATGGTCTGATGAAACTACACGGTGCAGACGTGCAGTCGTGTTTGTGGAGCAGAGAGTCTTGGCCTAACCAGAGAGGGACAGAGAGAGAGAGTTGGACCCTTCTTCAAGACACAGATGAACACCATCATGGTGAGATGTTCCATGTATATGTAATTCTATCTAATTTTTCCTTTCATTTTTTGGTTTTATGTGTATATGCGTGTTGATGTTTAACCATTATTTCTTTCTTTCTTGCCACCACTATTATTATTATTGGAATGTGAATTTGGTTCTTATTCTTTGTAAAGGAAGGTCGGGCCCCTTTTTTACCAAGTGCTTACAGAGGGATGGGCTTTTTCCCCTCTAACGAGTAGTTATTGATACGGGAGGGAAATCGGCTCCTGAGCAAGAACGCTAAAAATATAAGTAGATCAACCCAACATCGCGTATGAGGTATGTACTGATTTTTCGCCGAAAGGTGTTGCTCGTGCAGATGTGCGTTGTTCATCGGGAGACGTTGCTGATTTCACACTAGGGTGCATTGCTCGCGTAGATTCGCGTTGTTCGTCGTAAGGCATTGCTGATTCACAACAGGGTGTGTTGCTCGTGCAGTTGCGCGTTGTTCGTCGGGAGATGTTGCTGATTTTATAACCAGGGTGCGTTGCTCGCGTAGATTCACGTTGTTTGTCGGGAGACATTGCTGATTTCGCACCAGGGTGCGTTGCTCTCATAGATTCGCGTTGTTCGTCAGGAGACGTTGCTATACATACCCTCAGAGTTATGACTTCTTTCATCTTTAGTAGTTAGTTCTATTCCTTTTTCAGGTGAGTATTCTGAAGTGAGGTGTCCTCCGAAAATCTGGGAAAGGACTTGGATAAGTAATGGCTGCCTGTATAACTAACTGAAACACCCGAAGAAGCAGAAAAATCAGTCATTACAACCACTCAGACCTAGGTCATGTTCCTTGGTCTTGATGTATTTCTGCAGCTATTTCATGCAATTTGGAAATGGCATCATAAACAGATGGTGCGCGGTCAGGGATAAACACAGAGAAGCTACTTCCGATAATGCGAAATGCTCCACCACAATCAGCTAAGATTACATCTAATACCATCCTGTTTTGTAAAGTTACAATTCTTGTAATTTGGAGCTCTTCTGTAATATTTCCCAGAGCTGTCGCTGTTTGGTTAGTTACTGCTTCTACTACTTGAGTTAGGGATCAGATTTCCTACTATTTAGGGCTGCACCAACAAAGAAGAAGAATCCCAATTTAAAGTCAACATATTGCTGTAATGCAGTATCGGTTTGATCTACTTCATCATTAGTTATAGTTCTTTTGAATTGCTTCAAGGAAATGTCATTAAACAATTTTTGGTCTTTGTGATAAGATGCAGGTGCAAAGAACACGGGAAGAAGCAAAAAGGACACATAGCATATTCCAGACCATCCAATTGGTGGATGATAGTAACCTTTGTCTCCACAAATAAATTAAGTGTTATGAGAAGATAGAAAACTGCTATTGTTCATTCCAGTATATTCAATACTGTAGTACAGTCACTTTTTCCCACAGGGATACTGCCAACACTGCTTACACAGAGATTTGCTGGGCTCTAGTAACAGCGATAGCAAGAGGTCCATTACCTTTGGCTGTTCGAGTGTTAGGACAAATGTATCTTGTGGAGGAATTTCTTCTGCGATACTCCTCCATTTCCCATACAGTTCCTTTGGCCTGTGGGAGGCCTTCATCATCGGGGTAACAGACCTGATTTAGCTGTGTATTAAGTCTTCCTACATCCGATGGAGCAATATTATCAACAGCAAAGGCCCTCAACAGTGTGAACCAGGCTTCTGAAGAGCCATTATGTGAAAATGACAGGGGAATGAGAGGTGTTCCTCCCTTCTTCTGATGGGCTGGCAACATTCCACATACCCAGTAGTTAGTAGTATTTGTAGCATTATGAGTATGATGTAACATTTGTATGAAAGTGTTATTGTGTTATTGAGGTAAGACATTCGATGCTTCTTTTCATGATAGGGAAGATAGCAGTAATAATGTTCCATGGGGGCAGGAGTAGTAGTGGGCAACAAGTTTAGAGCAGGAATCACTTTCTCCATTGTTCAAAAAGCTGCTGCCAATATTATTAATAATATGATGAAAGTCACCATACACAGAGTCTTGTCATTGCTTCGCAACTTAGATCCCAATTTCTGCATTTCTCCTTCCCGGTATCAATACAACTACAGATTGGAGAGAGACCCAGGCAACACTGAACATGAATCACACCCCAAACTGAACTTAGTTCAGCCGATTCTGTGATCCTACTGTACCACAGCCGAACTGTCCCACTAATTAAAAACTGGGCCTCCGGTATACTCTATCTGCTCCTTCCCTTCCTTGGTCGTAAATGTACCTGGTTGCCACAGTCGTAGTTTGATCAGGAAACAAAGTGTCTTTATTCAGAGGAGCAACACTCTTCTGAGTTTGTAGGATGTCTTTCAGATCGTTTCTGCGTTCTGGTTGGAGAACAGTCGCCGGGATTTGGTTGCAATGCACAGCATTGATCCAATTGCATCTGTTGGCGACACTGACGGCAGTTTGGGTTGCCAGCAGAACTTGCTGTGCGTTCTTCCAACAAGTTTACAGATGCTTAGAACATTGAAAATTCTTTATTAGAACAAAATCGCCAGGCTGGAGACTATGAGCCAGACCCTCTGATTTGTCTGGTATAGCTTAATGCACCTGCTGGTAAATCAGAGACAATTTTTTTAGTCAAATTTTTCAGGTACTCACTCAAATAGGGTACTGTATTTCTTTTATCCCATTTGGCCTTGGGGGTCCCCATTCCTTCATTAGCCTGCCAAAAACTATTTCGTAAAGAGAAAGTCCAATGCTACTATGTGGGATGGAACGAACAGATAACAATGCTAGAGGCAGAGCCTGTTGCCAATTAAGGCCCGTTGTTGCTTGTATCTTTGCCAGTTTCAACTTTAATGTGGCATTGTAACTCTCTCCCAACCTGCAGCCTAGGAATAAATAGCGGTACAAAAGGGTTTGGTGATTGACGGAGCATCTGAACCAATCAAACACTCACACCCTGTCATCAGATCTGGGTTTGATCCATCACCGTTCTTTAGCCCACCCTGCCACCCCAGTTCAGACATGCCATATGCAAATCAGTCTGACCCTGTGCCTCATGGGAACAGTCCAGCCCGAATTGCCAAGCCATGCCTTCCCTGGACCGGAAACAAGCTTCCGAGGACTGGTTTCTGGCATTTCAGCCGTCTTCAGCCCGGCTTGCTTGAATCCAGTGGCAAAGTGAGCAAGGGACTCACGTCTGAGCATACCCTGCCAACTTATGGCGAACAAAGCGGTACAAAAGGGGGTGTTGATGGACGGAGCATCTGAACCAATAAAACACTCACACCCAGTCAACAGATCTGGGTTTAACCCATCACCATTCTTTAGCCCACTCTGCCATCCCAGTTCAGACATGACCATATGCAAATCAGTCGGACCCTGTGCCTCATGGGAACAGTCCAGCCCGAACTGTCAAGCCTTGCCTTCCCTGGACCGGAAACAAGCTTCCGAGGACCGGTTTCTGGCATTTCAGCCGTCTTCAGCCCGGCTTCCTTGAATCCAGTGGCAAAGAGAGCAAGTGACTCACCTCTGAGCATACCCTGCCAACTTATGGCGAACAAAGCGGTACAAAAGAGGGTGGTGATGGATGGAGCATCTGAACCAATCAAACACTCACACCCAGTCAACATATCTGGGTTTGATCCATCACCGTTCTTTAGCCCACTCAGCCACCTCAGTTCAGACATGACCATATGCAAATCAGTCGGACCCTGTGCCTCATGTGAACAGTCCAGCCGGAACTGCCAAGCCATGCCTTCCCTGGACCGGAAACAAGCTTCCGAGGACCAGTTTCTGGCATTTCAGCCATCTTCAGCACGGCTTGCTTGAATCCAGTGACAAAGTGAGCAAGGGACTCACGTCTGAGCATACCCTGCCAACTTATGGCGAACAAAGCGGTACAAAAGGGGGTGGTGATGGACGGAGCATCTGAACCAATCAAACACTCACACCCAGTCAACAGATCTGGGTTTGATCCATCACCATTCTTTAGCCCACTCTGCCACCCCAGTTTAGACATGGCCATATGCAAATCTGTTTGACCCTGTGTTTCATGGGAACAGTCCAGCCCGAACTGCCAAGCCATGCCTTCCCTGGACCGGAAACAAGCTTCTGAGGACCGGTTTCTGGCATTTCAGCCGTCTTCAGCCCGGCTTGCTTGAATCCAGTGGCAAAGAGAGCAAGTGACTCACGTCTGAGCATACCCTGCCAACTTATGGCGAACAAAGCGGTATAAAAGAGGGTGGTGATGGATGGAGCATCTGAACCAATCAAACACTCACACCCAGTCAACATATCTGGGTTTGATCCATCACCGTTCTTTAGCCCACTCAGCCACCTCAGTTCAGATATGACCATATGCAAATCAGTCGGACCCTGTGCCTCATGTGAACAGTCCAGCCAGAACTGCCAAGCCATTCCTTCCCTGGACCGGAAACAAGCTTCCGAGGACCGGTTTCTGGCATTTCAGCCGTCTTCAGCCCGGCTTGCTTGAATCCAGTGACAAAGTGAGCACGGGACTCACGTCTGAGCATACCCTGCCAACTTATGGCGAACGAAGCGGTACAAAAGGGGGTGGTGATGTACGGAGCATCTGAACCAATCAAACACTCACACCCAGTCAACAGATCTGGGTTTGATCCATTACCATTCTTTAGCCCACTCTGCCACCCCAGTTTAGACATGGCCATATGCAAATCTGTTTGACCCTGTGTTTCATGGGAACAGTCCAGCCCGAACTGCCAAGCCATGCCTTCCCTGGACCGGAAACAAGCTTCTGAGGACCGGTTTCTGGCATTTCAGCCGTCTTCAGCCCGGCTTGCTTGAATCCAGTGGTAAATTGAGCAAGGGACTCACGTCTGAGCATACCCTGCCAACTTATGGCGAACAAAGCGGTACAAAAGGGGGTGGGGATGGACGGAGCATCTGAACCAATCAAACACTCACACCCAGTCAACAGATCTGGGTTTGATCCATCACTGTTCTTTAGCCCACTCTGCCACCCCTGTTCAGACATGGCCATATGCAAATCAGTCTGACCCTGTGCCTCATGGGAACAGTCCAGCCTGAACTGCCAAGCCATGCCTTCCCTGGACCGGAAACAAGCTTCTGAATACCGGTTTCTGGCATTTTAGCCGTCTTCAGCCCGACTTGCTTGAATCCAGTGGCAAAGTGAGCAAGGGACAAACGTCTGAGCATACCCTCCCAACTTATGGCGACCAAAGCGGTACAAAAGGGGGTGGTGATGGACGGAGCATCTGAACCAATCAAAAACTCACACCCAGTCAACAGATCTGGGTTTGATCCATCACCGTTATTTAACCCACTCTGCCACCTCAGTTCAGACATGGCCATATGCAAATCAGTCTGACCCTGTGCCTCATGGGAACAGTCCAGCCCGAACTGCCAAGCCATGCCTTCCCTGGACCGTAAACAAGCTTCCGAGGACCGGTTTCTGGAATTTCAGCCATCTTCAGCCCGGCTTGCTTGAATCCAGTGGCAAAGTGAGCAAGGGACTCACGTCTCAGCATATCCTGCCAACTTATGGCGAACAAAGTGGTACAAAAGAGGGTGGTGATGGACGGAGCATCTGAACCAATCAAACACTCACACCCATTCAACAGATCTGGGTTTGATGCATCACCCTTCTTTAGCCCACTCTGCCACCCCAGTTCAGACATGGCCATATGCAAATCAGTCTGACCCTGTGCCTCAAGGGAACAGTCCAGCCCGAACTGCCAAGCCACGCCTTCCCTGGACCGGAAATAAGCTTCCGAGGACCGGTTTCTAGCATGTCAGCCGTCTTCAGCCCGGCGTACTTGAATCCAGTGGCAAAGTGAGCAAGGGACTCACGTCTGAGCATACCCATAAATAATTAGCAGCATGAAACTTTTGTCTTACCCCTACACCCTTCATTAGGTACTCTATTGTTTGGCTAGTAAAATGGGGGCCGTTGCTACTCCATAAGACTCTACAAATTCCAGAACTCTTTTAGCCAAATTTTAGCTGTTGTCAAGGCTGTGTTGTCTTTGGTTGGATAAGCCTCCACCCACCTACTAAAAGAAAAAACTACTAATAATACATATTTCAAATTATTACGGCGCTATAACTGAACATAATCCATTTGAAGTGCTTCTAAGGGGACCTCGGGTGGAATAAATCCGCCAGTAGGGGTTGATACTCGCTTCCCGGTATTGTGCTGTAGACATATCATGCAAAGTTTAACCAAATACTCAGCTGTTTTCCAAATGTGTTGATTATCCCAAACCTGTTCTAGTTGGGAGATGGTGTTTTTGGCACTAAAGTGAACAGGTCCATAAGCCATGGTTACAAAGAGCAGTAAATAGGCATACGTCAACTTCCATTTCAGCATATCTTTGGACCTCCAACATCCCTCATCATCTAACTCTCCTTCCTTTTGCCATTCTGCCTTTTCTTGTTCAATAGCTAACTGCTGTATTTCCTTAATCTCTGTGTATATGTTTTCCCATCTTTCAGCTTGGGATCGTTGTACGTACATCCTACACGTTTGCGTACTTGCAGTATTTCTTGCAACTTCATCCACAAAGGCATTTTCTTGTCCCACTTTGTCTGTAATTTTCTTGTGGGCACTACATTTGATAATGGCTACACTTTTTGTCAATGTCAAGGCAATGAGAAGACTATTTTCCAATTCACTGTGCTGTATTTTAGAACTATGGGCGATTAGGAATCCCCATTCCTTCCAAAGTTTGCCAAAATTGTGTGCCAAACCAAATGCATACTGACTATCCGTGTAAATGTTTACTGATAACCCTTCACTAAGTTCACAGGCCCTCAAAAGTGCAACGAGTTCAGCAGCTTGGGCAGATTTGTGCAGAATACATGCTGTTTCTACCACTGTTTTTAATGTGGTTATGGCATAAGTGGTGCCATCGGGTAATCTCAAGCAAGAACCATCCACCCATAATTCTTCCTCAGGATCTATTCTTCCTTGGTTTTTTCTTCTGTCAAGAAAATATAATCGTGCAAATTATGAGATTGTTCAGCTGGTTAAGGTAACAATGTGGCTGGGTTTAGTGTCAAACATCTCTTGAGTGTGATATGAGTTGACAGGAGCGTAAGTTCATATCCTGTGACTCTAGCGCTAGTTAAGTGTTATGTCTTGGTCTGATTAATGAGTGCATCTACGGAATGTGGTACCATAACCATAAGCTTGTTACTCAACACTCTCCCTTCAGATTGTCGTATAGAAATGGCTGTGGCGGCAACCACCCTAAGACAGCCCGGAAGTCCTCTGGGCACTGAATCCAATACAGCTGAAAAATAATCACATGGACGATGTTTACTGCCATGTGGCTGTGTTAAAACCGATAATTCACATCCTTCCTTCTCTTGTACATATAATATGAAAGGCTTGGTGTAGTCTGGAGTGCCTAACACTGGAGCACAATGAAGGGATGTGCGCAGCTGCTAATATGCATTTTGACATTCAGATGGCCATGGTAGAGGAAAGGGAGTGTCTTTAGTAACAAGGGACAGAAAAAGTTTGATGATAAGTGAAATGTTGGGGATCCATTGTCTGCAATAGGAAGTAATACCGATATGTTCCCTGACTTCTTTTTGAATACTTGGAATAGGAATATTTAGGATAGTTTGAATCCTGTCCCTAGTGAGAGTGCGACCTTCCTTAGACAAGAGGTGACCCAAATAGATGACCTCAGGCTGAACGTATTGCAACTTATTCTTAGAGACCTTATGTCCCTTAACAGAAAGATGATGTAATAGGGAGAGAGTGGCCTCTTTACAATGCTCAACTGTGTCTGCTGCTAGCAAAATATCATCGACATATTGCAGAACTGTAACTCCAGGTGGCAAAAGAAGTTCCTCCAACTGTTGTTTAAGTGCCTGATTGTAAATGCTAGGACTTTCCTTATATCCTTGTGGAGCCCTACAAAATCTAAATGAGCGGCCCGTAATGAAAATCCAAACACATATCTAGTATCCTTATGTATAGGAATAGAGAAAAAAGCATTCTTGAGATCGATAACCGAAAATACAGTGGCTGTAGGTGGGATTAATGTAAACCGGGACGTAATATCAGAGTTGACAGGCTATTGAGGAACTGCTATTTTGTTTATTTCTTTTAAGTCAATCACAAATCTGTAACATTCTGACCATAATTTTGACCACAACCTTGGGGTTTACAGGCCTGTACCATCATTACCTTAGTTTTCAATGCTTTTAGTTTTCCTTCTTTCCGTTCTTGCTCAGTTGTCACCTGATTCTGAGAATACTGAGCCATATCTAATGTAGCTTTTGGGGTTACCGAAGCCCAGGTACTCTCAGACGTTTTTTAGCGAACTGATACCTCAGGAAGTAAGTTTCCACAAATCGATCTACAAATAAATGTGCACCCGTGGGTGTAGATGTATCTTGCCCACTAAAGTCATGGAACACTTCTTCAAAGCGTCAGGGTCGGCCTCTTCCTGTTTCTGTTTACAAGCAGTAAGAAGTGCCCAATATATTTTCCTTGACGGAACTATCGTTTTTATATAGGTAAGTATGTTACCAGGGAGATCCAGTACGAGCTGACTAGGTTTCTGGCCAGGTTTCCTATCCCTGTCGGCTGCTATTATAACAGTTCAATCTCCTCTTAAGTCAACAGCATGAGCCTGTTTCCGAGTAAGTCACCACATATCCGGTGGTAGGATCCTACCAAAAAACATATCAATATCAGCTACGATCATGACACAGGAATCAATAGCTGCCTGTACATCATCATAAAATCCTCTAGGGTTTTTCCGTATATCCGGTAAGGAGACTTATAAAGTGAGTACATCTGTCCTTTTCCAGGTGTATATATCCAGTTGTACATAAAGTGGGCTCTAGCATTTCGACTATTAGGGTCATCATTATCTGCATTCCCTCTCGCAGGAATAAATTGAGACACGACTTCCCTCATTGGTCTTATCTGGGAGAGGAAAAAAGTTCATTATGATATCTATTTATTGTTGTAATGGCGGTGTTAACTCTACATACAGGGAAAGCCCCTATCTGACACTGTCAATTAATGGCTCTAACATCATTGGAACCATTCTGTCCTGTAGTCATTTCCCATTGGACTATGAGTTGATGGGAAAGCTTATTCATGAGACAAAGAAGCTCACCTTCAGAAAAATCCTGTATCAGATCTATCATTTCTTCTACTTCCATTTCTTGATTACTCAACCAATCTAATACTATCAGCCTTATTGGGTCCTGACGTGACTGAGGTACAGTAGAACGAAGAATCCGGGGGGTCGGGACAGGTACACGAGGTACGGAATCATCAACCATTTCGGGTGCTGTGACTTGGGATGGAGAGGGTAAAGGATGTACCAGTACTGGTTGGAAAATAGGGAGTTGGACAACTGCGGGTAAAGGAGGTGGAACCGGAGGTACAGGGGGGACGACATTTGGTGGTCCAGGGAGAAGAGGTGCTAAAGGTACATATGGGGTGGGGGTTGTTTGATCAATAATTCATTAATATCTGAATCCATATCTTCTTGGTGAATCTGAGCTGCTACTGTCGGTCTGATTATATATTCCTTAGATGCTAGCAATCTATGCTCTCGATCTAAACATTCCTTTTTCTCCTGAACTTCTTTATCCTTCAATTTCTTATACTTCTGATACTCTGTCTTCCTTTCCTGTTTCCTTTGTACCTTATCTGCCTTGAGCTGCCGCTCTTTCACTTCTTTCCTCCACATACGCAAACTGTCAAACATAGCTGGCCTAACTTTCTTTATGAACAATTGTTTTTCTAAATACTCAAATTTATGAGGGCCTATTGTTCCCTCTATTGGCCATTGCAACTGGGGACCCCTTTTTGTATATTTGTTCCACAATGTATTATACATAATGGGACAAATACCATAGTTGATGTACATCTCAAAAGTCGGAGTACCTGAGGTCCTCTTTTTAACAGAAACCTGGCTTTCCGAGGCCCCCGGGGCTATACCGGCACTTGTCCTCCCCACAGGTTATGCCATATGCAGTCTCAATAGAACAGGGAGAGATGGGGCAGTATTACGATTGTCTATAAAACCTGTCCACTCCTGCAGCTTTATTCCCCAAGACCTACCAGACTGGGAGAGTGCGCTTTTTAAAATTGCGCTGAGTGCAAACTTTACCTTCTCTGGTCTCCTAATCCATCGCCCATCTAGTCCATCTAAAACTTTCAGAGAAGCCCTGGCGAATACTACATCAGTACTAGCTCTTCAGTCGGCCAATTTTAATATTATCGGTGACCTGAATAGACCCCTAGAGATGCTAGAATCCCCGGATACCTTCAGCTTCTTAGGGGACTTGGTAGCCTGCCAACTGATCAAATAGTTCCTGGCACCACGCATAGCACCGCGCATCTCCTCGATCCTGATTTTTCTAACCTTGAGTCACTGGAAGTTCTAACACCTCTCCCCATGATCTGAACAGATCACTCTCTCACTCTCTCATCCTACTGTGGCTACCATTGGCCAACCTTAAGTCCCAGTCAAACATGCACCCCTCACTGAAATGGTCTTGGCATACTTTCGACCAGGAGGACTTCTTCAGAGCCCTGCGCACAGAACCACCAGATAGAGCCATCAATATGGAAGAGGCTGATGCACTATTTCATAGATGGGTAAGCCAAGCCCTAGATACCTGCATCCCTCTCAAACTCACTCACTCGAAAGGTGCGTGGGCTTATGCTTGGTTCAATGAGGAGCTGACCCTAGCCAGGAAGAACTATAAAGCTCTAGAAAGAACATGGAGGTGCACATATGACTTCCAAGCCAAATTACAATGTAGAGCAGCTATTAAATCCTACCACAAACTAGTGCGTAAAATTAGGGCAGCCCACTACTCCAGCCTGATCACTAACGGCACTAATCGCAGTAAAACCATATTTCTCTTTTGAAGGATCTGATCATTTCTCCCATGGGCATCAGGCAGTATTATATCCTCCAGCCAACAATGCGAAGAGATAGCGAATTTCTTCCTCAAGAAGGTGGAAGGCATTTACCAAAACTTCGATCACACTGTAACTCAAAGCGCCATCGGGAGGAACACGCACACTTGAGCTGAGACCGTTTCTCTTACATCACTACCCACCATCCTCCTCAAAGACCTGGAGGGATTAGTGATCAAAATTAAATCACGGTCTCCAGATGACCCCTTAAGACCGGATGCTTTCAGGAAAGCTCAACAGGGTCTTCTACCAAAGTGCCTGGAACTACTCAATCTATCCCTCGCCTCGGCAGTGGTCCCAAAATCCTGGAAACTCGCAAAAGTGGTCCCTCTACTCAAAAAACCTTCATTGGATACCTCCAAGCCAGACCACTATCATCCAATATCACTGCTTCCATTTCTATCCAAAATCCTGGAAGCCTTTCTGAATTCAACGCTAACCTACTACTTGGAAGTTAATCATATACTCAATAGCTCCCAAAATGGTTTCCAACCATGATACAGTACCGAGTCTGCACTGCTAACGGTGGTAGAGCAACTTACATCTGCCGCGGATGCCGGCATTCGACACGGTCTCCCACAAAATCTTGCTCCACCGTCTGGAGGAAATAGGGATTAGTAATAAAGCCTTGTTGTGGTTCTCCTCCTTCTTGGCCGATCGGACCTTCCAAGTGATTGCCCCTCCTTTCACCTCCCGTGTCCATCCACTGCATTGTGGGGTCCCTCAGGGCTCTTTAATATATATATATATATGAGTCCACTGGCACGGATGGCCAAAGTTAGGGGAATCTCCTTGGTGTCGTACGCTTACGACACCCAACTGGTGGTTACCCTGTCTAACAATCCCAGCCAGGACAGAGTGAAATTTAAAGAAGACATACTGGCCATTGCAGAGTGGGTGACAGCTAATTTCTTGCACAGGAACTCTGCAAAATCTGAGATCCTTTTGATTGCCAAAGACTCCCATCTCTGGAATAATGAATGGTGGCCTCCAGCCCTTGGAGTCCCACCGGCCCCTAAACCTGCAGTGAAAAACATGGGCTTTAAGCTTGACAAAGACTTTACCTTCGAGACATAAGCCAAATCATTGGCAGGGAAATGCTTTGGGCTGCTACGCGGCCTTAAACCGATACTTGCTCTATTTAACACCCAAACGCGGCCGCTAATAATCCAAGCCTCCATATTGGCTTGATTGGATTACTGTAATGTGCTTCTCCTTGGTTCTAATAAGTCTGTACTGAACCTACTGCAGCGGGTTCAGAACTCTGCAGCACGCTCCATTTTCGTCCTCTCTAAGTACAGCCATGTTTCTAATCTCCTTCTATGCCTGCATTGGCTGCCTCTTGTACACCGAGTACACTTCAAGGCGCTCTGCATCATGCACAATATTTTGACCAGCATCAGCCCAGATATTCTGAGCGACATGTGCACCCTTTACTCCCCACCGCGTGTGCTGCGGTCGGCAAACCTCATCCTTGCAAGAATCCCACGCATTCGGAGGACCAGATCTGGTGGTCGCTCCTTCAGGCGACTAGCCCCTGCCCTATGGAACTCCTTTCCCCTACACATCCGCAGCATTTCTGATCACTAGGTCTTCAGACAATGTGTGAAGACCTGGCTTTTTGCTCAACTCTAATTCCTCTTTTTTCTCCCCCACTTTGTTTTGCTTCAGCGCAGGGATGCCTCATTGCCGAGGCAGCCATGCGCTTTACAAGTATTCTAATCTAATCTAATCTAATCTTCTGGTGGTGCCGGCTGACATGCTTCCAAAATGCTCTGCTTATCACAGCAGCAGCAACAAAACTTCCAAAGTTTACTCATTACAGGCATGTTATATAAGATATAAAACACTTATAAACAGAGAGAAATAAAACAAATTCTCATGTTACCTTCTAGAAAAATTGTTAATCAATACAAATAGCAAGTTCCAAAGAAGGTTCTGAACAAGTTCCAAACAAATTCCAAATAAATTCCAAAAAATTGCCAAACAAGTTCCAGACAAATTCCAAATACCTAAAAGAAGCCGTTCAATACAAATCTACATTTTTCGTAGTCTTCAACTCCCACCTGTCGATCGTCCCTGATCCCAAAAAATGACCGTCCGAGGGCCCCAGGGAAGGTCAGCAGCCACCGGGAAGTTCAGAGTCGGTGAGCTGAAAAATCACATTAGACACAAGAATTAGTCTCTGCAGATGGTGCGCTCCTCAGTGAAGTTTGTTTTACCAACACAATCTCCTTCCACGATCCGACTGCCAGTCTTTGATGGGGCCCTATGTTGGGCGCCAATTTGTGGAAGCGGATTATTTAAAACCCACTGGTGCAGGGGTCACCCTTCGTCCACGGGTTCTTTAACAAGTAAGGAGGAATCGACACTGGAGTGAAGTACAAACCAAAGGTCATTTATTAGCATTCATGAATGAGGCCACAACCGGTAAGCACCATAGAGATACTCAAGGAGGAAACACACTGAATGATGGTTACATGGGTTTTTATAGCAAAAGATCACAAACAAGTGATGCCCAGAGGTAAATAGAGCTTGGGAAAAACACACACATGAGGTAACAGTAAGAATCGACTGCCTTGGTGCCTTATTCAATTGTCGCATCCTAAGGTTGCACAACAAGATATGCTATCTGATTAAACCTTACTTGAGGCTTTTCCATTGTCTTGAAAAACCCTGAGCAGACGCCAGCTGTTCTTTTGCACTGACTCCGCATGTATACATAGCCTACAATACCTTAATATAGATTTTTTATCAATGTTTATGCAAGTGCGGTGTGTCAAGTATAGAGCCGGGCTGAAAGTAGGGTAGGGGTGAAGATGGATGATGCATAGCTCAATCAAAAAACAAGAGAATCAGATTTTAAATTTCTACAGCATCACCTAAGGCCCACAATACGGAGTTGGTTTTCTTTCCGATTGTCATGATTTTGATTTTTGACAAGTTGGCAAGTAATCCCGTCTCCAAGTTGAATTCATTTAAATGATTTAGTGAATACTGTGGCCCTTTTGAAGATTATGACAGTATCACCAGATCGTCAGCATAGGCATGGTGTGATACTCTGTGCTTCTCAGCTTTGGTAGAATACCAAGGTCTGATTTAAGAGAGACACTGATAGATTGGCAATATATAAAGAGATTATTAAAGGGGTCAGGGGGCAATCTGCTTAAAGCCATTTTCAGTGCGGAATTTGTATGACAAAACATTGTCAGTGGATAACCTTATCTGCAGCAATGGGTCGGTATGCAGTTCAATAAGGCAGTGCAATAAAGAAGGGTCAATTCCACAGGTTTTAAGCTTTGTCCATACATAGTCTTTGACAATTCAATTTATCGAGGGCAGTGGAGTAATCCACAAAGGAAGCATACAATGCTATTTTCTTTTTGAAAGATCTTTAAGGAAGAACACTTAATATGGTTTCTTTTTTGGCAGTAGCAACACACTCCTAAGAATTAGGCTCCACTCTCAGGGTATGGAGACTTGTAGGTGAGTAACATTACACTGTGACTAACCAAACGTAGTAAAGTTAGCAAAGTTACTCAAAAGTATAAGAGCAAATTCTGTGCATGGTGGGGCTGCGAGTTATAGTTACTTTAGGGCCCAAGGTAAAAATGTCAGGTAAAACATAACGTTTTAAATTAACAAAACAATGGAAATTCACCAGTTGTAGTTATTTCAAGTGACTATAACTTATACACTAAAGTAATTCTAATTTGCGCCCCCACCATGCACAGTGTTTTATTAACAGTGTAATTTCAGATGTTATCAATGCAGTAATTGAACATGTCATGAGTGATGTAATACGTGCGGAGACAAGCAATGCTTGGCAAGGACAAAGGCCCAAAGCCTAATCATACACACTCTAAACAGTTTGGGACTATTTACGAGCTGGTTTGAGTCGCTCTTCCACCACACAACTTGATCTAAGAGTGACAAAAGCCTTTAGTCAGATTTATGAAACCATGCAACTTCATAAATCTGTAATAAGGCAACGCAGCACAAATCACTGTGTCGCCTTTCTCTGCCCTGGAAAGGCATTCATTTTTGCTTTGCTTGGGTGTTCCTACACAACTCCCATGGTTTATGTGGCTTGCCCAGATTTGTCCAGATACATGATAGAATGCACACCATTGTTCTTCATTTATTCTAGATCACTCTAGGCATGTTTTACTCTGGCATGCAGAAAGAGCTTGTGCCCTGCCCCATGACACGCCTGTGTTAATCCATCAGATTTGGAGCACAGCTTCTACAGTCTAAGGGGCATATGTACAAGTAGTTAACGCCGCAGTAGCAGCACTTGTTTGACAGTATGGCAGCGATTTTTTCAAGCTGTCGATAACTTCAGTTAACGGCAGTGTTCCGTCAAAAAGTTGCATTTGAAAGATCGCCACTTCTGTTAGCGATAGCTAAGGAAAATGAGATGCAAGGGAGGCGTTCCTTTGCAAAAACGGCAGCTACACCCACTTTGCGATATTTACAAGGAAATTCTTTTATGGAGCAAGACCAAAAAAACTGCCTCTAACTGCAGTTAGAGGCTGTTTTTTAAGACCAGAAAAAAGCTGGTCTTAAAAATGGAGCAAACACTTGGGGCCTCATTTCAGCAGGTTTTGGTGCTGGACAGCGCTGCAAGGAATTTTGCTGCGCTGCTTTGCAACCAAACTACAGGGCAGTACTGCGCACCATCAATAAGATAGTGCACATTCCTGGGCCTCATTCATGAAAATTGCTGCAGCGCTGCGACAAGACAGTGTTCCAACACTTTTCACTATGCCCTTCTTGCAACACCATGGATGAGCTGTATTCACTGGACAGTGCTCCATGTCGCAAGTAATGACAGATACGTCTGGAAACCTGACGTATCTGTCAGCACTAAAGTCACGCATTGCTGCAGTTGTGTCACACGCATACAGCAACTCCAGCAATGCATGGGGCCTATCCCTTTGGCACTGCGTCACCCTTACGCCTGCCATAAGGCAGGTGTAAGGTACTGATGCAGTGGTGTTCTACAATTGTCGCAGTGAAATCTGATGAATTTCACTGTGCCACTCCTACGAGGCTATGTTGCGTGGGAACGCACACCCTGCACACATCATACCTGATGCAGGTATAATGTGCACAAGGCTTAACAAGGTCACGCATATGCCTACATGCGTCTCTTTGCAAATATGGCACAACGTGGTGCAAGAATCAGACTGCAAGTAAGTGAAGAAACTAACGTACTGTCGGGGTGAAGTTATCAGAAGGGACTCATGAATAAGCGCCCCTGTCTTTTTAACCTACGTTGGCACACAAAGGCTGCCATGCGCCAAAACAGGCACCCTTGCACCATGGTGCAAGGGTGACTGTTGCGGAGTTCATTAATATTGTGGCTCCATCACTTCTCAAGATGTCTGCAGGGCATCTGGATTAGTGGAGGGCAGGATTGAACCAGTTGACCTTCTTGGAGTATTGTTTGCCTGGTCTTTTCTTGAGGGGTGACAGGGTGTCAGCGCAGTTGGAGATCCATCAGTGGAGATTGCGCGCTGCAGTGTTATAGTCTGTAAGCGTTGGCGGAATGTAGGGCTGAGGGAGTTGATGAGAAGTTCTTTGGTGGTCTTGATCCAGCTGCGAGGGGTGCCATGAAGGTGGTGGTGTACGGTGGACATGGTGAAGACGTGATGTATTCAATGATGGTCGGTCCAGGAGAGTCCAGTGGTGTGGCTGTAGTTGAAGTTCCCGCTGGCGGATGAGACGTGCTCGAGCGTGTGTCTGGCTATGTGGGTTGGTGTGGTGACTAGCTGCTTGAATCTGAGGTTTGCAAGCTTCCCCAGGAGGGGGTGGTTTTTCTGGTCACTGGGATTGTCCAGGTGGAACTTGAGGTCTCTGAGCCTGGGGTGCAATGAGGTCTACAATGGTATCAGTTAATGGGGGTACATGGCCTGGGGGGCCTGCAGATGAGGGTGCCGTAGAGGATGGGATTGGGGGTTGGCCCAGATCTGGAAGTTGAGGTGTTCCATGGTCAGTATTGGGTCATTAGAGTGCATGGCCAGTCAGAGTCTGCTTTGTAGGAGATGCCAATGCCACCTCCAGGACAACGGGTGGTCCTTGCAGGTGATTTAGTAGCCGTCAGTGATGGCGATGTCCGATCCGGAGCAGAAGTTGGTCCAGGTTTCTGTGAAGAAGACGATGTCTGAAGAGGTGGCGTCGAGGAGGCCCCTGATTTCTGTTGCGTGTTTGTGGAGGGACCGCAATTTGAGGAAGATGCAGTTGAGCCGGTCTGGTGCGCTGTTGGTCAGCTAGGCTGCACGGGGCACTGGTGTGCTGATGTGGCAGAAGGTGTGTTTGTATTTTAGACAGGTGCAGTGTTAAAGAGAATTTCACAGTGTTGCTAGATGGCAGGCGATGTGGCATCCAGGGTTGATGGCAAGGAGGGTGCTGGCGTCGTAGCGGTGGAGTGACCGAGAGGAAGGGTCCTTGTTGCTGAGCACTGTCCAGGGGTGGACGGACGCAGACAGTCTTGCCTTTGGCACAGACGACGTCCATTACAACGCAGGCATTACATCATAATTCCTTTACAATACAACTTTATCAACGCAGTTGACTTTACATCACATGCCATTCACACACTAGATCTCACGCACTAGATCTCGTGAGGCGTGACCTGGGAGAAGCATGAAGGAAGCTATTAGTTTGACATTGTGCCATTTGCACAAGTGTATGTTTTATTATTGAAATAGTTTTTTTTAACACTTTTTAAATACTGCTGAAATTGCTTGAAACTTGTTTTAAATACCTTATAGTCGATCGCATTCACTCCCCAGGGGCAGGCAACAGGGGAATTGGCACGGAACCGAGAGACGGGCGGGGCCGCCATCTTGGAGGGAACGGTGGTCAGCGGACTAGGCTTTCCCTGACTTGCACATAAATTCACAGGCTGGCGCGAGCGCGCTGTGGGCGCTCCGCTGGCGTGCCGGAGGCGCACCTAAGGCAAGCCCATCTGCACCCGTCCGCGCTCGGCCGCGCTCAGCACCAGGACCTCTGGAAGTTACAGATCAGACACGGTACCGTTTCTTAGTTATGATAGATCTACCCTGTTAGAGCTAAAGGGGGCAGGTAGAGCCAGGGACTGTATATGCTTATTGATGGATGAACTACCGGCGAGCCTCCCAGACGTCTGCCCTAGATGTAAAAACAGCCTACCCAGATTCCTTGGTCTGCCCATACGCACAAGAGAAGACAAGAGGACAGGGGCAGCTGGCAGGGAGACAAACAAATTTAAATGCATTTTGCTGAATGCAAGGTCCTTAGTCAAACACAGCTTAGAGTGTGCGAGGCTTATTGAGGAGCTGGAAGTCAAATTGGCTTCATTACAGAGGCCTTGACAGATGCGTCATCTGGACCAGACAGAGTAAAGGCCACCCCTCCAGGGTTTGTATGCCACACGTTAGATAGGCTAATGAGGAAAGGTGGAGGCTTTGCAGTGATCTATCGTGGATCGATTAAGAAGCTTTTCAGCCTATTCCAATAGATACATGTGAGGCCTTGTTTTATAATCTTAGTCTATTCCATCATTACACATTTAAGGGGTGCCTGGAATGAGAAATCCCTTTTTAGCATCTCTCGGAAATTTACTGGAAGAGGGTATTTCCTCAGAGGCCTATACAATTATGGGAGATTTTAACTTTCATTTGGAAGCAGTGGTCGAAACAGACACAGTGATTTTAAAAGATCTGATGCTAAGTGCTGATCTGAAGCAGCGGGTAATTGGGCCTACACATGTGGCAGGGCATACCTTGGATGGGATCTTCTCCAATCATACAAGCCGTCAATTCGGGAGTCTTTTGCCCTTGTTGTGGTCCGACCATGCTGCCGTTCAATTTGAGATAACATTGACTGAGTAAAGTACGAGGGTCTCAGGCCAAAAGGAACAAATAAAAGCGAGAGCTTGGACTAAAATTGAGGGAACTACTCTGCAGGAGCTACTTACCTCCACAGCTGCCCAACTGCCATTGGAAGTGGAAGTAGCGAGCCAGGCATACACGGAATGGCTGGAGCAAGCCTGTGACAGAATAGCTCCTATCAAAACCCTCCATCCTAAAAGGACACATCCCTCTGCCCCATGGTTTACAGAGGAGCTAAGAAACCAAAAACTCATCTGTAAACAGTTTGAGCTGAGGTGGAGGAGAAGCTATAGGGAATCTGAGAAAAGTTCTCCAAGCTCAGCCTGCAGAATTATAAACAACTTATTTTTGCGGCTAAACAAAGATTCTATGCAATTCGTATTGAAGGAACAAAGAATTCAGTCAAAGAATTGTTTAAAACGGTTGCTACCCTGGCCTCACCTAGGCCGGCCACAGTTCAACCAAGCCAGGAACTATGTGAAAAAATTGCTATTTTTTTTCTTTCCAAGGTGGAACCTATTTGTGCGGCCTTTGATGGGGCAAGTACAGACAGGATGAATATGGCTGGGGAGGAATCAAAGATAATGAGGGCCTCATCCCTTACATTTGTGAAATTCTTGTCAGTGTCCCTTAAGGACACACAAAAGATCCTTATGGATGTAAACTCATAATCACCATAAGACCCTTGTCCAGTTGCGGTGATCAAACTGGCCCCGGGCCCATTCGTAAGCTCTTTGACATCCATATCTAACAGGATGTTCTTAACAGGGCATTTCCCCATGCAATGGAAACTGGTATCCATTCGGCCCCTTCTAAAAAAACCTAGCCTAGACCCCAAAGACTTGAACAATTTCCGCTCTATTTCTAGACTCCCACTACCAGCAAAACTGATCAAAAAAATTATGAATGGACAACTAAGCTTCTTCCTAGTGGAGACGCAAGTGCTGGAACCCTCTCAATATGGTTTTATACTCAAATTGTGGTATCTCTGACACCAGGTAAAGTGGCAGGCATTGAAGGACGCTTTCAGGACTGTATGCTATCAGTGGGTAGCTAGATGGCAGAGAACTGCCTCAAACTTAACTCGAGTAAAACCGAGGTTATACTGTTTGGAAACAACGCTACTTTTGAACACCCAATTGGTGGCCAGACACGTTGGGCACTCCTCCCGTTCCCACAAAAAAGGTTGAAAACCTGGGCGTAATACTGCACAAGAGACTTAACTTTGAACCCCAAGTAAATGCGGTGGCATAAAAAATCTTAGGGCCAGATGTAGGTCGCCAAAAACCGGTCGGTAAAGGCTGATTTTGGCCGTTACCGACCGGTATTTGGGATTTGAAATGTAGGTAGCCTCCTAATTACAGAATCGGTATATTTTACCGATTTGTTAAATTTACCGATTCTGTAAAATACTGAATCAGTAAATTTACTGAATCGGTAAATAATGATGTAGGTGGCACAGGAAACAGTGCCACAGGCCATTACCGATTCGTTATTTACCATGTAATACTATTAAATGGTAAATAACGAATTCCAGTGTACATGCACATCTGTGCATGTACACCTGTGTCATGGGCATGTCTGCGTGCCACATGGCACACAAGCCAGTAACAGGGGTGCAACAGGGTGTCAAAGTGACACCCTGTCCCCCTTGTAAAATCGGTAATTTTACCGATTCGGTAATTATCGAATCGGTATTTGCTATTGAATCCTATGGGCTTCAAGGCCCATAGGAATCAATGGCAAATACCGATTCGGTAATTACCGAATCAGTAATTACTGAATCTTACCGATTCAGTATTTTTCCCTATTTTTTTACCTACATAGCAATTACTGAATAGTAAATACCGTATCGGTAAAATTTGGTATTTACCATTCGGTAAATTGCTATTACCTACATCTAGACTATATGTTTCTTATGAGAATGCTTAGGAAAATATTGCCTTTTTTGCCCCTGGAAAGTAGGCAAACGGTGGTCACGGCTCTTGTAATGGCAAGACTGGACTATTGCAATGGGCTGTCCTTAAACGTTCAGCAAAGATCCCTGAACAAACTACAGGTGTTGCAGAATGCAGCAGCTAGACTGCTCATAGGAACGTTGAGATTCTCCTCGGTATCCAAAGACATTAAGAAATTGCATTGGCTCCCAGTCAGGAGTTGAGTACGCTTCAAGGCTCTGTGCCTGGTTTTTAAAGCACTCCAAGGCACAGGGCCGGATTATCTAAAGCTTTGACTCCAATGGTATACTCCTGAAAGAAAACTTCGGTCAAAAGGAGCCAAGCTGGTCCTAGTGCCAAAAGGGGCTAAAGACATGGCTCTTTTCACAATGATCCAGTCTCTACATTTAGTTTCTCCGCAGACGCCCTCAGAGAATCTAGATAGCGCCAGGACATCTTCGGGTAATTGATGCGCTTTATAAATGTCATTATCATTATCATTATCATTCAAATGCATTGTGAGGTTAGTAATGGAGATTTTAAAGTTTTAGGGTGGGTATGGGTTTCGGGGGCCAGAGATGAATTTTAGGGTGAGTTTTGGGGGTCAGAGATGAATTTTAGGGTTCAGGGTGCATTTTGGGGTGCAAGTGTTAGTTTTAGGGTTGCACTCACTGGAGTGGAAATAGTAATTTTTACTCCTCCGCTATCCAGCAATTTCCCTAATGTTGCAATATACTTAGTATTAGTATGAATTGTAATGGAATGCGATGTAATGGTATGCATTGTAACATAATATATACCTTTGACACACCAGTGGTACGCCCCCTGCGCATGGGCGCATAGCGGCCACCATTGAGAAGTGCTGCAGGTGGGACTGGACAGCTGGGAGGTGGGAAATGCGGAGAAGGACACTGGAGGGGGCGGGGATGCGGGTGTATGTGTGTGAGTGGGCCTTGTAAATATTTTAATTTTAAACACCTTACCTCGAGGCTGGGTCCCGCTTCTTCTGTGCTCCGGCTCGCCTGAGTCTGCTTCCAGGAACAGGAAGCAGGCAGCCAAGCTCCCTCCCCTAAGCCAATCACAACGCTGCAATGCAGCGTTGTGATTGTTCAGGAGCGCCACGACAAGGCATTGAGCCAGGGGCTGTAAGGAGGGCAGGTTCTCCATGTAGGCTGTAATTCAGCCTGCATTGCAAACAGGAAAGTGTGCATGACTACTTTGGGCAGCCTAAGAGGCCCGACCAAACAGTCATTACACAATTGAGTGGGCATACCCACCCTCCTGCACGCAAAGGAAACATAGCATGAGTGCATCCGAAAGTTATCACCATGTTAATATTTTTCCTCTTCTTGCACTGCTTGAAAGCAGTGACGCAACACTCTTCCGTCATTGTGGATGAGCCGCCACTGGGGGTGCGTCACACACAGGTGCTAGGCCTGAGCGACTCAAATCCAGGGCCTCCCCCGCTATGCGTCCCACCTTCTCCTTACCTGGACATTGACACTGTGGCGCAATCAGCTGCACTCTCTCCAAATCTGTGACTCAGCCAGAAGGACCCTCAGCCAGGTGGGATTTCACAAGCCTGGGTAAAGCAGTCTCCGCCAAGTCCACTGGTGAACCTCCCGATGCAGGTGATGCAAAAGGGCCCCCTTAGTCGTGAAGTTGCAGCGCTCCCGCCACACAAGTTTGACACAGCTCAGGGGCCTTACCTTCCACAGCATCCAGCATGCGCAACATCAACCGGCTTGTGATGCAGAGATGCGATTCCCACCATTGGTAATTTCCTCCGTGCACCCCGGTGTAGTGGTGGATGGTAGTATGCATTGCAGACTTCCCTAAGTTGGTGCGCAGGAGCACCTCTACCATTTACAGCTCCAAGGGGCTCAATGCGGTCTTCTCACACAGGTCAGCAACGTGTCTCCATGCGACAGGACAGACATCACCACCAGGTAAGCACCATGGCCCAGCGACTCCACAGCACCTCCACATCCCACTTGCGGTCCCAGACGCAGGCCCAGAAAGGCCTCCGGCCCTGGGGACTGTCATTCAAGGTTTTGGACACCATGGTGTTGCAAGCAATGTACAATGAAAGGTGATGCATCACTGGTGCCCCTCTTTTCATAGTTGTAGCCCTGAATTTCCTCTTCCCCTGGGACTCTTGCTGGTCATCCTGGCTGTTGGGGGTTTTGTAGGGGTTTTTGACCTGTGCTGCACTTGACCCTGGCTGCTCCACTATCCATTCCATTGGATTTATTTCCTATGCTTCATTGGAGGTGCGCTGATAAGCTATTTTTGCCTACAGAGGAAAAAAAACTTTTGGCTGACTAACGTGCGTTTTTTTTGCCGCTAATGGTCCTTACGTTAGTTTTCGCCTGTTAACGCCAGAATTTCTATCGCCTTCACGCTTGTGTTACTGGCAGTTTTCACCGCTGCTCCCTGCAACTATCGCCATGTAGCGATGTCTTGTAAATAGGTTGCTAACAAGGCGATAGTTTTCAGCAGTACGCAACAGTAAGAAAACTGTTGCTGACTAGCGTTAGCGGTAGTTAACGCCAATCGTTGTTCATGTGGTCCTAGGTTCTTGCAACATGAGAAAAAAAACAGGAGACCTAAGGCCGATTGGCTTGTAATTTTCAAGAAAATTCCTGTGAAACCATTATTGCATCATCATTCGTGTTACATAGTACACTACTTTTCTATGGCTGCCAGTGGTGGAAATCTGAACATTTTGGAGATATCAAATGTGTAATTTTTACATGGAATATTTCACAAGTATGACATAATTCCTGTCAATCTTGGGTTTATAAAACTCTCCTTTTGTGAAAATAATAATCTATCGATCTACTTATTTAAATATGTTTATTTCTCCATGGATTGATCCGGGCACTAAACCACCTATCGGTCACCTTTCATACTCTTGGAACTTACTCACTCATCCATCCAGTCATCCTTCATTTCAAGAATATTTTTATTGAACAAGGTTAAGTATCAAATATATTGCTATATACTACATAGAGTAATATAAGAGTAATATAATACTATCTCATTTATTTGTATTGCACTGAACTTGTCACAAAAGCCACTTCACAAGCTGTAATCTTTTTGTTTTCATTTCCACAGGTCCCGATGTGAGTCACACTTCCAAACTTATGCAAGAGACTTCGGGTGGAGACTTCGAGTGGAGAAAGCAGCCTGGTCCTTTTTTAAATGGTGGCTCCCACTGTGCTTAAGTGCCTTAGATCTCCTTGAATAAGGTCAATTCAAAACCTTTTCGAATACAGATAGGTTAGGGAGTGCTCTCAGGTGAGGATACAAGGAGTTCCCAAGGTGGTGCACTCAACCCTACTGGTTTTAATCCCATGTTTCTTTCTCTTATAAATGGGCTACTATCAAATTTTGCATTGATTTGTTTACACCTTTAGTGGCCATTTTCATAATCAGGCGATGCCTCACATTATAACTTGGTTGTAATAATAAAATCATATTACTAGTAGTATGCAGTAAAAAATTCATAGGAGACCAAGCTATGCAGCTGTGTAACAGAAACCGCTACCCCGGCTCGTATCACTCTAAGCACAAGGCAGAGCAATTGTTCCATGGACCCGAGTGCAAGCAAGAACAAGCATTTACAATTCAATAGGTCTCGCATTACTGATAGGTTGAGGTATTGGCGTTGCAAATAATAATGCAATGCCAATAGCTCATACTTTCAGTAATGCGAGACCTAGTGAATTGCAAATGCTTGTGTAGTAAGCCAGGAACCTGTTCCTAGAGGCCCCTAGTAAGCAAGGCTCTAGCACCTCATGTTCAGTTGCAGTACCGCAAGCTTCTCTTAGAGGTCCCTACTAAGCAAGGCACTAGCACTACGTGTCTAGGTGCAGTACCGCAAGCCGCTCCTAGAGGTCCCTAGTGAGCAAGGCACCAGCACTGCATGTCTGCAAAGTTGGAGTTATTGGCATTATAAATAGCAATATTTTTTACCTAGCCATGTTGCCAAAAGGGGACCACTGTTGATCACCTGATATGGTAAATCCACCCTACCCATAATGCATGGCATGCAAGACAGTACTACGAGTACATTCAAATAGCTAAGCCCATATATACAATTAGTAGCTTTGCAACGTGACAAAGTAATTATTACATTAATTTTGGATTAGTTTGTACTCTGTGTGGATCGGATGAAGGGAAATTTATAGATGAGCTCATATAAATGTGAGATGTTCTAGTGAGTGAAGTAACCAATGCCAGCCTAGCTAAAGACCAAGGGCCCGATGTAGGTAAATGCCATTTACCGATTTTAAAATACCGAATCCTACCGATTCGGTATTTCAAAATCGGTTAATGGTATGTAGGTCCCAACATCTGGATTCGTTACCGAATCCTTAACAATTCTTTAATTACCGATTCGGTAAATACCGAATCGGTAATGCCCATTCATTCCTATGGGCTTTGAAGCCCATAGGAAGGATTAGGCATTACCGATTCGGTATTTACCGAATCGGTAATTAAAGAATTCACAAGGGTGCAGGGGGTGTCACTTTGAGACCCTCTGGCACCCCCAAAACAGGCACAGGTGCAATGTGGCAGGCATACCTGCCCTAAGGGCAGGTCTGCCTGTCACATGACATAGGTGTGCATGCACACATGTGCATGCACACCGGAATCGGTATTTTACCATGGATTTGTATTCCATGGTAAAATACCGATTCAGTAAGCCATGTGCAGAAGGTACATTGCCTACCTACATTGCATTTTCGGTAATTTTACCGAATCGGTAAATATTACCGAATCGGTAATTATTTTACCGATTCGGTACATATTACCGAATCGGTAAATTTACTGATTTGGTAATGATACCGATTCGGTAAAATTACCGAAAATGTGCCCCTACATCTCGGTAGCCCTTTACCGATCGGAAACGGCCGAAAATCGGTATTTTCGGCCGATTCGGATCGGTAAAGGGCTACCTACATCGGGCCCCAAGTGTGTGTCCTGCCTGAAGCCTTCTAAGAAAATAGTGCCTTGAGGCTATAATGAAAAACTAGGGAGTAACAACACATGTAACAGAGGGTGTCCTCTTGGGAGGTTGCAAGAAGAAACAAGGCTGTACTAAGGAGGGACTATTAAGCCTATTGACCAATGAAAAGCCACCATTTACAAAGGACTGGGACAGGAGCCAATAAAAAAGATGGGCGAAAAGTGGATGGAGCTTTATGCCCATATCCTGAATACAGGAAACAGCGAGGGTTTTGGCTAGAGCACAGTAAGGCTGCACCAATGAACAAATAAACAAAGAGATTGCCAGTACTGTGCAATAATTTCAAGATTTATCAAGGGTAACGAGCTGAAAGTTGCTCATTCCCACAGACCATTCTTTCAGTCAAACAGTTATTATCAAAATTAATTGAATTTATTTTGATTCTGTTTTTCTTTTTTGGAGAGAGCTTTTTTCATATTATAAAACACAACAAAAATGTATATAGTTTTGACCTCAATCTGATACATTCATTGTAAATAACATGGGGAAAGAATACCAGGCCTTTGGGCTTAAATATTAGCAAATGGGAGGGCAGGAATGCCAGTGAGTGGGGGAGGAAAAATCCGACACTTAACACATATCACTCGTGGACATAAATTGACGACAGACAACAAAAATGGTGGTGGGGGAGAGGAAATATTTTTTGGCAGAGGATAAATTTTATATTATAGGCCCTGCACAGTTACAATTTATATTGGCAGGTAGAACCTAATCCACTAAATGGAAGGATACATAAATTCAATTACATTCATGAGATAGACCATCAACCCTTCTTATATTTACAGTGCACATTTATAATCGATTGGTCTATACAAACATAAATAAGGTTGACGCGTTTCGAATCCCTAAGAATAAGGGGATTCTCTTCAGGACCAAACAAACAGATCTGAAAGACATAAATTAAATAACATACTGCCAGTCATCTATCTGAGCAACTCTCAACTTTCATTCAGTTCAGCATATACTCAGATCCTACCTGTGCTTCTTTTTTTGAGTCGTCTATTCCAGGGAACTAGAAAAGAAGATTATAAGTATGTCTAGCACCTTTTTTTAAAAAAAAGTCAGATGAGGCTTCTCATGAAGAAGTCAATTAGTGCGTGTAACTTACTTTATTGGTTGGTCAAGCGTTTCCTACTTGGTCTACAATGATTAAAAAATCGTCATGTTTCTTAAGAGATTCTCATGGTTTGTGATTCTTTCTGAAAAAAATCTGTGGTTTTTTGTGAGAAACTATGTCCAAGTGTGCTCTACATACAAAATAAGAGAATTGCCATTTTAAATCCATTGCGAACTTATTAGTACATTAGTAGCGTCCTTCGTCTACTTTTTCATTAAATAAATCGAAGCGGGCAGCTGTTTGACTTAGGAGGCGCCACTAAGGAGTATTATTGCAACGTTTCTGCGTTGCAGGTTCTGCAGTTACTTGTCCGTTTATTGTAAAACTAAGACTGGAGATGAACGCGCTTAATTAAGAAACCCTGTTCACGGGTCAGAGTCGCGGGACACGAAAGCGTTACTTATCGCCAGTCGCTTGTGCGGAAACAGACATCAAACTAATCGTTTTTGGTTATTAATGAGTTATCGAGCGAATTACCTTAATGATTTCTTGGTATCCACCTCAATGCCTCCGTTCCGTGAACGCAGGCTCTGGACATTGGTTCCGGGTCAGCCCATTTAAATAAATCCAAGTCCCGGGTCGGTCTATGCGTGTTGCTGGGATTTGTAGTTTTTTTACATTGCTGGGATTGTTGTTTTTATATCGAAGGTAGGTTCCTTGAAGGTCGAGCCTTTCCTTGTATTATTTGTTTAATCGACATTCAAGTTGTTAAATCGATTTTTATTTTTTATTTTTTAGATATATGAATAACTGGTGTTTGCCCATTAAAAATCCGGTAAATTTTGGTGGGAGGCTGACTAACGGTTAATACGAATTTTGTAGAAGAATAATTGTCCCATGTGTATAAAACTGTTTAGATATCTATGGAGTTCGCTTGAGTTGTTGGTGCAACATATTAGGCAGAGGTTGTTTCGGAAGAGATTTAAGTATTATACAGTTCGGACATCTCATTTAACTCACGAAAGGTGATATAAATTGTCTCATGTA
The DNA here is from genome assembly GCF_964263255.1 of Lissotriton vulgaris. Lineage (NCBI taxonomy): Eukaryota > Metazoa > Chordata > Amphibia > Caudata > Salamandridae > Lissotriton > Lissotriton vulgaris. Next base: position 608,502,724 of record NC_141687.1, on the reverse strand, counting down.
TATAAATACTTTGTAGGCGACTATAGGGTTTGCTTGTGTAGTTATTGAAGTTTGTGTTGTTGTTGCAACATAGTTGGCAAAGGTTATTTCTCAAGGGATTTAAGCATTATACAGTTCGGACATCTCATTGAACTCTCGAACGGTGGTGTAAATTGTCTCATGTATGTGAATACTATGTAGACAACTGTGGAGTTTGCTTGTGTAGTTATTACAAGTTGCTTGGAAAAAGTTGTTTCAAAAAATATTTAAAGGTTGTACAGTTCAGACATCTCATTCAAACCTCGAATGGTGGTATTGAATTTGAGTATAAGCATAGCTTCTCTCTGTCTCAGTTTGGCCTCTACATCTCCACCTCTTGGGTCTGGTTCAATCTTCGATATTATTGTCCATTTTAAGTCGTTTTCTCCATGGTATTCTTCAATACAATGTTGGACCAGGGGGGCCGTAAGTACTTTCTTCTTTATCCTGGATTGATGCTGTGACATCCTTTGCCTAGCTTCCTGGTTGGTTTTTCCAATGTAAAGCTTGTTACATGGGCATATTATTCCATATACGAGGTTTCGCGTTTTGCAATTTGTGAATTGGTCATGTTTCCATGATATGCCTTCATGTTGGAACAGGTTTCCCTCAATGGTGGAAGTGCAACACAAGCATGTGCCGCATTTACGGTGTCCAGTAATTGGAGGAAGATTGACATAGTCTCATAGTGTGGGGGCTCTTGCTTTGGGTACAGCCGCTCGAACAATTTGATTAGCAATACTTTTGTCCTTTTTAAAGGCGAAGAGTGGTACTTCGTTCAACTGGACATCAAGATCTTTTAATAAGTGCCAGTTTTGGTGGATGTTTTTTTTAGGAAATTAGATGATGGACAAAAAGTTGAAACGCAGACTGTGCGTTTTAGTTGTTTCTTTTCTTTCTTTTTGAGCAGTTCTTCGCGTGGAGTCCACCATGCTCGTTTAATGGCTTGCTTCAGTAATTTTACTGGATAGCCACGATCCAGTAGTCTTTCTTTCAAGACGTTGGCATGATTCATGTACTCATCCTTGAAGGTACAGTTCCTCCGGATGCGGAGGAACTGTCCCACCAGTAAGTTCTGTTTTATGCTCCTCGGATGGTTGCTTGAAAAATCCAGTGCTTTATTACGATCTGATTTTTTCTTGAAAAGGGTTGTCACTAGTTGGCCATTGGAGCAATATACTTCAACGTCTAAAAAAGAAAGTCGAGTCTTAGATACTTGGAGACTGAACTTGATGTCTCTCATCCTGTTGTTAAGCCATTCATGAAATTCCGAGAGTTGTTCTGAATTACCGGACCATGTGAAAAAAACATCATCAATGAAACGGACCCATCCACCGATCCATTGATGAAACTGGTTGGTGTTGTGAATAAATGAGTCCTCGTATTGGCTCATAAACAATATCGCCAGTTCTGGGGCAAATGGACAGCCCATAGTGACTCCCTTTATTTGAAAATAAAAGTCGTCCTTGAACTTGAAATAGTTTTTTGTCAAAGCCATTTTGGCTAGTTCATGGATATATTCCGTAGGTATTTTAAATGGCCTTTCCCGCTTGTTCAGAAAGATTCCCAAAACCTCTAGTGCTTGGTCCTGAGGGATCTGGGTATATAGTGAGACAATATCCATGCTGACCAAAAGGTCATGATCCTCATTGAATGGAAGTTTATGTAGTTTATTTAGAAAATCAGTGGTGTCTTGGAGGAAGGATTTGACTGTAATTGTGAAAGGTTTCAGAAAGAAGTCAATGAATTTAGAGATAGGCTCAAATAATGAGTCACAACCCAAAATAATAGGTCTGCCTGGCGGTGCTCGCTCGTTCTTATGTACTTTTGGGAGTACATAGAAGAGCGGTATTCGCGGGTGTTTATTTACTAGATAGTTGTACTCATGTTTACCAAGAAACCCTTGTTCCGAACCTCTAGTCAAAATCTTTGATAGTTCATTTTTTGAGTTCAGTAGTTGGATCACTATTAATTCTCCGGTAGCATTCCTTATCTGTTAGTTGCCTGGTAGCCTCTGCTACATACTCTGTTGTTCCCCAGATGACGATGGAACCACCTTTATTGGCCTGTTTTACGATGATGTTTTCATCATTTTTGATAGACAACAACGCCTGTTTTTGATCTCGAGATAGATTTGATTTGACAAATCCCTTATTCTTCTTTTCTTGGGCGGCGATGGCAGATAATACTGTTTTTTCAAAGTAGATGACCTCTTTGGGCACTTTGTGGGTGGGTGGACAGAAGCTTGGTTTTTTCTAAGTCCTGTAGTTTCCGTTTGTGGCAGCATTTCTTTATCCGAAAAGAATGTAATTAACCGGATCTTTCTACAGAATTCAATGAATTTCAATTTCAATCGGACGAAGTCGGTTGGTTTTGACGGTACAAAAGTAAGACCTTTTTCCAGGACACTTATTTCATTTGGGGTGAGGAGTTTGTTGGAAAGATTATAGATGGAAGATTTCTCTAGTTTGTGTAGTTCTGTCTCCTCGTAGACATCTCCCATGGTTGTTGGAATTGCGTTTTTCCTCAGGCTTTTTGCTGGCCCTGTACCAAAAAAGGCTGATGTTGTTGTTGTGGATTGTTTTGTTGGTAGTTTGATTGAAAATGTTGTTGGTAGTTGTTTTGGTATCCTTCCCTGCATATGAATTGGGGACGGGCATTGCCTTGGTCTGAGTCACTTCCTCCTGATGATGAGGTATCCGAAAAGGTCAAGTACTTTGTTTGTGATCTACCTTGATTGGATTTGGATTCAAAAAATCTACTTGAAAAAGTCGAGAAAGACATTTTGGAATTTAAAGACTACACAGTACAACAAAAGGATAGCAATTTTGAAAGAGATAAACACAATTTCACCTTTGATAAAGCATACCCATACCTTCAACAGGACTTCTATTCACGACCTGAGGCGCGACGCAAGAAAAGAAGAATAAGGGATTTGTCAAATCAAATCTATCTTGAGATCAAAAACAGGCATTGTTGTCTATCAAAAATGCTGAAAACATCATCGTAAAACAGGCCGATAAATGTGGTTCCATCGTCATCAGGGGAACAACAGAGTATGTAGCAGAGGCTACCAGGCAACTAACAGATAAGGAATGCTACCGGAGAATTAATAGTGATCTAACTACTGAACTCCAAAATGAACTAGCAAAGATTTTGACTAGAGGTTCGGAACAAGGGTTTCTTGGTAAACATGAGTACAACTATCTAGTAAATAAACACCTGCGAATACCGCTCTTCTATGTACTCCCAAAAGTACATAAGAACGAGCGAGCACCGCCAGGCAGACCTATTATTTTGGGTTGTGACTCATTATTTGAGCCTATCTCTAAATTCATTGACTTCTTTCTGAAACCTTTCACAATTACAGTCAAATCCTTCCTCCAAGACACCACTGATTTTCTAAATAAACTACATAAACTTCCATTCAATGAGGATCATGACCTTTTGGTCAGCATGGATATTGTCTCACTATATACCCAGATCCCTCAGGACCAAGCACTAGAGGTTTTGGGAATCTTTCTGAACAAGCGGGAAAGGCCATTTAAAATACCTACGGAATGTATCCTGGAACTAGCCAAAATGGCTTTGACATAAAACTATTTCAAGTTTAAGGACGACTTTTATTTTCAAATAAAGGGAGTCGCTATGGGCTGTCCATTTGCCCCAGAACTGGCGATATTGTTTATGAGCCAATACGAGGACGCATTTATTCACAACAACAACCCGTTTCATCAATGGATCGGTGGATGGGTCCGTTTCATTGATGATGTTTTTTTCACATGGTCCGGTAATTCAGAACAACTCTCGGAATTTCATGAATGGCTTAACAACAGGATGAGAGACATCAAGTTCAGTCTCCAAGTATCTAAGACTCGACTTTCTTTTTTAGACATTGAAGTATATTGCTCCAATGGCCAACTAGTGACAACCCTTTTCAAGAAAAAATCCAATCGTAATAAAGCACTGGATTTTTCAAGCAACCATCCGAGGAGCCTAAAACAGAACTTACCGGTGGGACAGTTCCTCCGCATCCGGAGGAACTGTACCTTCAAGGATGAGTACATGAATCATGCCAACGCCTTGAAAGAAAGACTACTGGATCGTGGCTTTCCAGTAAAATTACTGAAGCAAGCCATTAAACGAGCATGGTGGACTCCACGCGAAGAACTGCTCAAAAAGAAAGAAAAGAAACAACTAAACCGCACAGTCTGCGTTTCAACTTTTGGTCCATCATCTAATTTCCTAAAAAATACATCCACCAAAACTGGCACTTATTAAAAGATCTTGATGTCCAATTGAACGAAGTACCAATCTTCGCCTTTAAAAAGGACAAAAGTATTGCTAATCAAATTGTTCGAGCGGCTGTACCCAAAGCAAGAGCCCCCACACTACGAGACTATGTCAATCTTCCTCCAATTACTGGACACCGTAAATGCGGCACATGCTTGTGTTGCACTTCCACCATTGAGGGAAACCTGTTCCAACATGAAGGCATATCATGGAAACATGACCAATTCACAAATTGCAAAATGCGAAACCTCGTATATGGAATATTATGCCCATGTAACAAGCTTTACATTGGAAAAACCAACCAGGAAGCTAGGCAAAGGATGTCACAGCATAAATCCAGGATAAAGAAGAAAGTACTTACGGCCCCCCTGGTCCAACATTGGATTGAGGAATCCCATAGAGAAAACGACTTAAAATGGACAATAATATCGAAGATTGAACCAGACCCAAGAGGTGGAGATGTAGAGGCCAAACTGAGACAGAGAGAAGCTATGCTTATACTCAAATTCAACACCACCATTCGAGGTTTGAATGAGATGTTTGAACTGTACAACCTTTAAATCTTTTTTGAAACAACTTTTTCCAAGCAACTTGTAATAACTACACAAGCAAACTCCACAGTTGTCTACATAGTATTCACATACATGAGACAATTTACACCACCGTTCGAGAGTTCAATGAGTTGTCCGAACTATATAATGCTTAAATCCCTTGAGAAATAACCTTTGCCAAATATGTTGCAACAACAACACAAACTTGCAATAACTACACAAGCAAACCCTACAGTCGCCTACAAAGTATTTATATACATGAGACAATTTATATCACCTTTCGTGAGTTAAATGAGATGTCCGAACTGTATAATACTTAAATCTCTTCAGAAACAACCTCTGCCTAATATGTTGCACCAACAACTCAAGCGAACCCCATAGATATCTAAACAGTTTTATACACATGGGACAATTATTCTTCTACAAAATTCGTATTAACCGTCAGTCAGCCTCCCACCAAAATTTACTGAATTTTTAATGGACAAACACCAGTTATTCATGTATCTAAAAAATAAAAAATAAAAATCGATTTAACAACTCGAATGTCGATTAAACAAATAATCCAAGGAAAGGCTCGACCTTCAAGGAACCTACTTTCGATATAAAAACAACAATCCCAGCAATGTAAAAAAACTACAAATCCCAGCAACACGCATAGACCGACCCGGGACTTGGATTTATTTAAATGGGCTGACCCGGAACCAATGTCCAGAGCCTGCGTTCACAGAACGGAGGCATTGAGGAGGATACCAAGAAATCATTAAGGTAATTCGCTCGATAACTCATTAATAACCAACTACGATTAGTTTGATGTCTGTTTCCGCACAAGCGACCGGCGATAAGTAACGCTTTCGAGTCCCGCGACACCGACCCGTGAACAGGGTTTCTTAATTAAGCGCGTTCATCTCCAGTCTTAGTCTTACAATAAACGGACAAGTAACTGCAGAACCTGCAATGCAGAAACGTTGCAGTAATACTCCTATGTGGCGCCTCCTAAGTCGAACAGCTGCCCGCTTCGATTTATTTAATGAAAAAGTTGACAAAGGATGCTACTAATGTACTAATAAGTTCGCAATAGATTTAAAATGGCAATTCTCTTGTTTTGTATGTAGAGCACACTTGGACATAGTTTCTCACAAAAAACCACCGATTTTTTTCAGAAAGAATCTCAAACCATGAGAATCTCTTAAGAAACATGACGATTTTTGAATCATTGTAGACCAAGTAGGAAACGCTTGACCAACCAATAAAGTAAGTTACACGCACTAATTGACTTCTTCATGAGAAGCCTCATCTGACTTCTTTTTTTTAAAAAGTGCTAGACATACCTATAATCTTCTCTTCTAGTTCCCTGGAATAGACGACTCAAAAAAGAGAAGCACAGGTAGGATCTGAGTATATGCTGAACTGAATGAAAGTTAAGAGTTGCTCAGATAGATGACTGACAGTATGTTATTTAATTTATGTCTTTCAGATCTGTTTGTTTGGTCCTGAAGAGAATCCCCTTATTCTTAGGGATTCGAAACGCGTCAACCTTATTTATGTTTGTATAGACCAATTGATTATAAATGTGCACTGTAAATACAAGAAGGGTTGATGGTCTATCTCATGAATGTAATTGAATTTATGTATCCTTCCATTTAGTGGATTAGGTTCTACCTGCCAATATAAATTGTAACTGTGCAGGGCCTATAATATAAAATGTATCCTCTGCCAAAAAATATTCCCTCTCCCCCACCACCATTTTTGTTGTCTGTCGTCAATTTATGTCCACGAGTGATATGTATTAAGTGTCGGATTTTTCCTCCCCCACTCCCTGGCATTCCTGCCCTCCCATTTGCTAATATTTCAGCCCAAAGGCCTGGTATTCTTTCCCCATGTTATTTACAATGAATGTATCAGATTGAGGTCAAAACTATGTACATTTTTGTTGTGTTTTATATTATAAAAAAAGCTCTCTCCAAAAAAGAAAATCAAAATCAAAATAAATTCAATTAATTTTGATAAAAACTGTTTGACTGAAAGAGTGGTCTGTGGGAATGGGCAACTTTCAGCTCGTTACCCTTGATAAATCTTGAAATTATTGCTCAGTACTGGCAATCTCTTTGTTTATTTATTCATATCCTGAATACAGCATGTCTCGAAGAGACAGCGCAAGCGCTACCTAGGCGATACCTAAAAAGTGGTTCCCTGACAGCTGGCCATGTTGCAAAATACAGCAATAATCCGAGTTTGTTTGCCCACTAAGCCTCTGAGCCCCTGTGCCACTGCACCTGTTGCTCAATTGATAACTACGCCCCTGAGTAAGCACACTGAAAGCAGTCACCAGACCCCAAGCAAACATTCATATCCAGCGGCTGCCGGCACAGGTATGAGGAGTGGGGCGGGGCTGGGGGGGAAGCTACCGGACAACGGAATAGGTGTTTTTTTATTTATTTAATTATACCTATTCCATCATCTGCCGACTTCCCCCCAGCTCCAACCCCTCCCCACCCCACAAGCCACACTGTGTTTACCTGTGCCAGCGGCCGCTGTTCATATAAATTTCACTTGCTAAAAAGTGGGTAAAACTGAACTCCATCACCTAATAGATAAACAAAACAATGTTTGTGAATGTTGTGGAAATATGATCTTGTATTTAGATTGCCCTGACATCAATGTCTTTTTGAATCTGTATATCACAACATGCACATATATATATTTTTTATTAACAAATACGAATGTTGTTTTCTTATTATTCTGGACTGCCCTCTCGTCTCTGCTAAGTTTCATGGGGCAGATTTATGTTAACTGGCGCATCCCGAGGGATGCGCCAGTTAACGTGCGCCACAGCTACGGCACCCATGGTGCGCCGCATTTATAATGCGGCGCACCATGGTGCAAAAACGGCACAGATGCATGACGCATCTGTGCCGGAAATGTGGCGCATTGCTGGAGTTGCGTCGCAAGTGCGACGCAGCTCCAGCAAGGCTCGGGGGTACACCATGTGCACAACGCTGCGTCAAGACCTACGCCTGCTTCAAGCAGGCGGGGGGTTTTGACGCAGCATTGCCCTGAAAGTGACTGAGTGAAATCTCATAGATTTCACTCAGCCACTTTCAGGAGGCGTTCCTGCGCAGGAACGCCCCCCCCTGCGCAGGAACGCCTCCTTATGGCGCAGTGCTTTACAACGTGACGCATCTCCTAGATGCGTCACGTTGTAAATTGGGCGCATTGTTTACACCGCAGTTGCGTCAAATAAAGTGACGCAATTGCTGCGCAAAGAGGCGCAACGGCCTCATAAATCTTCCCCCATGTCTTTAGCAGGTCTAAAGGGCATTACATTTAAGGTAGTAAATGTGCACATCTTGTGCATCTCGCAGTAAAGTGTAGCCTCGCTTTCAGTGTTGGCAACTCGAAGCATGATTTTCAGAAATGAATGAAATGTTCTTATGTATTGTATCTTTTGCTTCAAGGATGTCTCACATTTTCTCCATGAGAAGATCATGCCACCTGTTCATTAGAATAGGTTTCGCTGAAAGTTTCTATCACAGTTCTATGCCCAGTAGACTTGAATAAAGAGATATATGTTTATATGCTGCTAAAATGTTCATGCATTTTAGCATTACATGCTGGGCAAGAGCTCTGGTCCGTTGTAATGAAATTTGTCTCTTGGTTATTTTCTGTGCTGCTTCTTATGTTTTTCATTAAATGCACGTTAGACGTTTTGATTTTCTGACGTGTTATGTTTTAATTCAACTGATTGTCACTGGAAAATCAACTCTACACGCAGGATATAGAAGAGTGCTGGAGCAGACTCCACATGATGACCCTTTGCACCAGACGTAATGGAGAAGTTTCACCACCGGAGCTTGGCTGGAGCAGGGCCGAGCAGTGGATCAGGAGAATAGGCTAAAAGGGGCATGAGAACAAGTGAATCAAAATATAGTTAACGTCTAACCGGTCTTATTGTATATTTTATCACTTCCTTGCTTTTCCTGGCCTGTATTGTTTTATGGCTGTTAATGCATTGTTAAAAAAGGGTGCAAACAATTGTCGTCTGGGTAGGAAACTACAGGAAATTACAGGGAAAACAAGAAACAAGTTGTTTGGGCAGGTAGTCAAGTGAACATAAAGTATGTATGAGTGTGAATCCATTGTTTAGAGCAAGCAGGCTCTAGAAACAGTGCAGTAAAGGATAAATAACATTCTCAACAGTGCTAAAATGAGGGAAGCTAGTGGACAGTTGGGAGAAGGTCCACATCCTTTTCACTAGTGTACGGTTAATGGGGATGGGGGAGGAAGCAGGTGATAGGCACTCTGCAGAATTTGGGGGCGAACAGTTCTGAGTTCACTGTGCAGGGAGGCGGGCGCTTTTGTTAAGGAAGGGAGGGAACGGGGGAGGCAGAGGGCAGAGTTAAAGATTTTTTCCCTCTATATGACAGCAGAGAGATGAGAGAATTCGGGATGCACAATGTATACAGGGCAACGTGGAAATGGTCAGGCTGACATTGACCTCTGTATAGGTGGTGGTATAAAATGGTGGCACAGGCGGGATTCACAACCAGCTCCAGAGTGGTGGGTATTCTATTAAAGAGACAACTGCCATTCATGATGAAATGAAATGAAATGAAATGAAAAAAATATTTCTAAAGCGCACTGCGGCCAAGCGGCTTCCTGGCGCTAGGGGCAAATCAGTATAAACAGAGGATCCCAGAGAAATTAACCAGGGAAGGCCTGAAGGAAAAGAAAAGTTTTGAGGGCTTTACGAAAGTGGGAAAAAATAGGAATAGAACGAATAGAAAGAGGGAGATTGTTCCAGATCTGGGGGGCCCGCACGGAGAAACGGGTGCCCCCGGTGCGGGATTTACGAAAACGTGGGACGTGAAGAAGGGAAAGGGAGGAAGAGCGAAGAGAGCGGCTGGGGGCATGGGAAGAGATTAAAGAGTTAATGAAAAGCGGGGCAGAGCGAGAGTGCGCCCGAAAGGCCAAGCAGGCAAGTTTGAACTGGGACCTAAGGTGAACCGGAAGCCAATGGAGGGTCTTAAGGGCCGGGGAGATGTGAGCATATTTAGGAAGATGAAGGATGAGGCGGGCCGCCTGGTTTTGGATAGCTTGGAGACAGCGAGTCTCGTAGGCAGGAATGCCTACGTACAAGCCGTTTCCATAATCCAGGCGGGATGTAATCAAGGCCGTGATGATGGTTTTGAGGGCATCAACAGAAAAAAAACGGGAGATCTTACGGATAAGGCGGAGGGAAGAAAAGCAAGAGGACACAACGGAACTAATTTGGGCATGCATGGAAAGGTCATTGCTGATCTTGATGCCCAAAGTCCGGACAGAGGGAACAGGGGAGGGAGGGGGGCCAAAAGAAAGGGGCCAGTGAACGGAGGACCAAGGATTAGACGAGCCACCAGTAAGGACGAGCTCTGTCTTATCGGGATTGAGCTTCAAATGATTGAAGCTCATCCACTGAGAAATGAAGACAAGAGTAGAGCAGAATTTAGGAAGAGAGTCAGCAGGGGATGAGAGATCAAAGACGAGCTGGAGGTCGTCTGCGTAGTTGTACACCGAGACCCCCAGCTCAAGAAGGGAGGAAACAAGAGGACGGATGTAGAGGTTGAAAAGAAGGGGGGAAAGAGAGGAACCCTGTGGGACCCCAGAAGTGACCGGAAGGGGAGGAGCAGAAAAATCAGAAAGGTGGACTGCCTGTGATCTGCCCTGAAGAAAGGACGCGATCCAGGAGAGGGCCGTGCCCTGGATGCCCGCTGCGCTGACACGGTCGAGAAGGATGGCATGATCGACCGTGTCAAACGCAGCGGACAAGTCCAAAAGGACCAGGGCCTGGGGGAGGTTACTGTCGGCCTTCCCCTTGAGCTCATCCAGGACCGCGAGGACCACACTCTCAGTGGAGTGGCCGGGTCGGAAGCCCGCCTGGTGGGAGGCCAGGAGATGGTTGTCCTCGATGTAGGCGGAGAGGCAAGAAGTCACATAGCTTTCGAGGATCTTCCCTAGGTAGGGGAGAAGGGAGATAGGCCTAAAATTAGATGGAAGGGAGGGGTCCAGTCCAGCCTTCTTCAAGATAGGAAGAACAATGGCAGATTTAAATGAAGAAGGGACACAACCCAGAGCCAAGGAAGAATTGAGAAAGGTGAGGGGGGGGACGGAACAGTTGGTGTAGAGGGTTCTGAGGATCCGTGCAGGGGCACAGTCCGCAGGGGAGCCAGACTTAACCTTGACAAGCAGGTCAAGGAAGAGCTCAGATGAGATTGGGTCAAAGTGATCCAGGACAGAGGAAGGCGGGTGAAAATGATCAGATGAGTCAGGCCGAGGCACAATAGGAATGTTGGCCTTGATGGTGATGATTTTATTGATAAAGTAGTCATTCAAAGAGTGGCAGAGAGATTGAGAGGGGGCAGGTGAGAGAGAGGCGCGGTCAGAGGTGGCAAGACTGTGCACTAGGGAAAAGATCTCGCGAGATTTGTTGGCTGAAAGGGCCACTCGCTCAGTGAAATATTTGGATTTGGCCGCTAAAATAGCTTTTTTGTAGTTATTGAGGAGGGCTTTGTATTTGAGGCGAAGGGTAGGGCAGTAGTTGCGTTGCCAGTGACGCTCCGAACGCCTGAGTTCAAGTTTCAGGGATATGAGGTCATTGGAGAACCACATGTGAGCGTCATGGCGGCGAGCATATTTAATCTTTTTAAGAGGAGCGGCCTGGTCGCAAGCGGAAGAAAGCCAAGCGGTGATGGCATCCGCCTGACTTTCCAGAGGCAGGTCAGTCAGGGTGGGAGCAGATGACGACAATAGGGAAGAGAGATCATTAAGATCAGTCCTGTTCCAGCTCCGAGCCAAGATGTTTTTAGGCAAGGGGGCTTTCTCGGCTTGGGCCAAGTGAATGGGGAAGGAGATCATGAAGTGATCCGACCAGACACAGGGAAGAATAGAGGTGGCCGAGAGATTGCAGCGTAAGGACCAGATTTGGTCCAGGATATGACCGTGGGTATGAGTAGGGGCCAAGACGTGAGGTGAAAAATTAAGGGACCGCAGTGTGGCAGAGAAATCTTTGGAGGAGGAGTCCTCCCTCGGATCACCCGGCCAGAAATTAAAGTCTCCGAGCAGAAGCAGCGAGGAATTGTTTACAGCCAAAGTGGCCAGGAGGTCCTGCAGGGTAGATACAAATGATGGCATGCTTTGAGGGGGGCGGTACATGAGTACCACCGTAAGAGGAACCGGGAGATTAAGAGAGCGAGCCACCAAAAAATCAACACTGGGTATGCGGGGGTGCGGAAGAAGCTGGAACTTCATAGAAGAACGGACTATCATCGCCACACCACCGCCAGTTTTACCATCAGGGCGGTCAGCGCGAAGGGCATAGTAGGAGCTAGGAAGGATAGCAAGAAGATCCGGGAGTGAGTCAGAAGAGAACCAAGTTTCGGTGAGGAAAAGGAAATCCGGGGAGTCAGTGTCCAAGAGGTTGAAAAGGGCTAACTGATTTTTAACAGCAGAGCGAGTATTTAGAAGAATAGCCGAGACAGCAGGAGAACCGGAAGTGGTGTCTGTAGCAGGAGACGTAGGAGAGATAGAGGAGAGAAGAGTGGGAGAGACGGGGCACGAACAAGAAGGGTTGGGAACATAGATACCGTGCGAAGATAAGTGTTGAACCACAGAGGGAGAAAGAGGGACAGGGGCGGAAAAGGAAAGCAGTTGGGCAGAAGAGTAAGCCAGGGGAAGGACAGAATCTGTGGCCCCTGGTCCCGGCCCGTCGCGGACGGGCGCAGACGGGCTTAACTTAGGCGCAACTTCGGCGCGCCTGCGTCGCGCCCGCTGCGCCCGTCCGCTGCGCTGCCGGGACTGGACATGATACAGCGTTCCTGGGCTGACCCCTTAGGCCGGTGCGTGGTGCTCTCAGGAGCAAGGTAGGTGGAAACGATCAACATAGTATCAGCATATATACCGCCGGATTTGCATAAAGCCACACTGCCAGACTTAGGTAAACTCCTATTGGATCTTCCCTCTGGCGAGTTGTTGACGGGGGTAGATTTTAACATGACGATGTGTGATTTGCTGGCTTCCAACTGTTTGTGGGTGGGAGGGAGTGCTCCATCATGCTGGGGTGTGGGACAGGGGGCATGGTGGGAGTAGTGGTACAGGCTGCCTGTGCTCATGCTCCCATGGTAATATTGCTGGCTACGTTTAGGGTAAATGGGAGTGAGTGAAGGTTGGATCTGTGAGACAGGTATTTGTGGGTATGTGGTGCAGGTGTATGGGATTTGTCTTGGGTGGTATGGGTTTTTGTTTGTGCAAGACAGTAGATATTGGTGTGTTAGTTAACATTTGCTTGTACTTACCAGCCTCTACTGCCCCGGATACTCCTGTGAGACTCTCTGGATGCAGTATGGCAAGCTCCTTCTCCTCCCATGGTGTGAATGTTTTCTGTGGGATGGCAGGGCCACTGCCAGTCCGGTTAGCCAGCTCCCAGTTCTTTCTCCTCCTCTCTTTGACAACCGTCGTGAGACTTGCCACCGCTTCATGATCTCCTTCTTGGACCACGGGGTGGTCCCTACTGCATTGACCCTTTATACTATCCTCTCCCACATTTGTGTCCTTGTGGCTAATGGTGTCTGTTGGACCAGGCTACTAAACAGTTGTGATTCCACTCTGACTATCTCATTGACCATGACTGTCAACTCACTCTCTGTGAATTTTGGCATTTTATGTGTGGAGATGTTGTTTGGTGTGCAAAGTGTTTGTGGGTGCAGGGGTGTGGATGATGTGTGTGGTGTTGGTGTGTGAGGTGTGTTATGTGCTGGGGGCTTGGTGGTGGTGGTGGTGTAATGGTGTTGGTGGTGTTGAGTGTGCTGTGTTGTGTTGCCTCTCCTCTCAGATGTGGTGTATGCCCTTCTCTTCTGGAGTGTTGCAAAAGATTGTGGTCAGTGAAGGGGTTGGTTTTATACCCAGCTATGTGGGTGTGTAGAAATGGGGTTTTGCTGTCAGGTGTGTTGTGGGTATTGTCCTGGGATTGTATGTTTCCGTTGGCATGTATTTGTTTCATTGGTATGTGTTTTGTGTATTTGGGGGGCATGGCTACTTTGATTTGTGCAATGTGTGACAATATTGTGGGGTTTTAGCATTGTCTGCCATGTTTTGTATGGATCGTCCGCTGCGGTGACTGTGCTGCAGCTCTTCCGCTGGCTCTCCCATTCACTGCAGTGTGCGACTGCGGCGGTCGGAAACAGCGGCTCGTACCGCGGGACCAGCGAGGATATCCTAATTTCCTGTGCGGTGTCTCTGCTATGCTTACGGTGGGTTGCAGATTCTCCGCTGCGTTTCCGACCGCCGCGGTCGGATTTTGGACATCACTGCCAGAAACAGGCGGTTTTTCTTTGACCGGTTCTGCCGTGGACAGTCTTTTTTGGCGGTTGATCATAATTTGACCGCCGGTTTTTCCACAGTCCCGGCGGGTGGTTGTTTTCCCCCTCCATGGCGGTCGGGGTGATTTTCCAACCGCCATCCTAATGGGCCCCTTTGTCTCTACCTGACCCTGAACTCTAAAAACCATAACCTCTCTTTACCTCTACCGCCATTACCCTTAACCTTACCCACTCCTTAACCCTAAGCCATCTCTTTTCCCTTAAATTATTTTTCTTAAATTTATATAATATTTTTGCCAATAAAGAAATGCTTACCTGAGCTGTAATGTACCCCTTTTTGAGGTTGATGAAGGTAATCATAATGACGATATTAAGGCAGATATATTCAGGCTGTTTACAATCGAATCGCTGTAAAGAAATTTTGCTCCCAGCAATAAATGGAGCTTGTGAAAAATAATCCTGTATTCCTATTGCTTTTACGTCAATGTCTATTTGTATCTGTATGTCACAATGTGTGCTTATATATTTTAAAATCAGATGTGAATGTAGTTTTCTTATTAATCTAGAGAGCACTTTAGTTTCGACACGCCTGCTAAGTTTAACAGCTGTAATAGACGTAGAAAGCATTTAATTTGCTTCAGTACAGTTGCACATTTCTTGAATCTCACAGTAAAATATAGCCTTGCTTTAGATGTTGGCAACCAGAAGCGTGATTTTAAGAAATTAATGAAGTCAGTAGTGTGCTTATGTATTCAGCAGCTGCTCCTCCGATGTGGCGGAGGAGCATTGCCCCCCGCTGGCACTCTCAAAAACATGGGGGGAAAAACAATAATAAAACGTCTCGGGCCGGCCAAAACTACATGGGCAGTGAAGCTCTCTCTAACCCCAGCTGCATTGTTGGGATGGAGAGAGCAGGTGCATGCTCCCAGTCTGTCTGGTAGTGCAAACCAACCTTGCTCAGGCCAATCCTGAAGCTGCTCTATCGCATGAGAGCATCTTCATGATTGGCCACAGGGCTGTCTGGGAGCCTGTGCCTGCCTGCAGTGGAGAGAAGAGCGCAACCCTGGAGAGAGACAGGTAAGTTCTTTTTTATTTTTGTTTTGCCTCCGACGTCCCCCACCCACCCACCTCTCCCCTCTCCACCACCCGACCCTCTCCCCCACCCCACCTCTTATCATTGACACGATCCGCTCTTGTATGTATTGTATCATGTGCTTCAAGAATGTATTGCATTTTCTTCTTAAGAACTTGTCATCTGTCTGTTACATGTGTAACTAGTTTCTGTGACGTGTTCACGCCCCATAGATTCGTATAAAGAGATAAATATATATAAGGAGCTCAAATTGCCGTACATTTTAGCATTACATGCTCCATGTGGCTTTTTCTCGGCAAGAACTCTGGTCGGTGGAAACAATAATTGTCTCTTGTTTTATTAGAACATTTTTAGTGATAAACAAGCTATACATTACGATACATACACATATTGTTTCATGTCATTTTCTGTGCAATCCTGCAAATGTACAGTAAACTTACAGTATCTGTCAGTTACATTCATAGCTTTCTATCTCCTTCCAACCCTCTCTTCATCACTTGTACTGATAACTCCTTCTTTCATAATATACATTTTTCCTTAACACAGTTATGAGTATCCATTTCAATTCTTTAACTCAAATAAATGAATCACTTCTATGCTCAGAAAGAGTACCATTCAACATCAATAGACCAGATTAGTACCGGTTGCACAGCAGAACAAAATGTACTTTTCCTCCTGAGATCAGTTTCCCTCCCATCAAAACTCTGGCTTGCATCGAGACCTGCATTACTTCCTTGAAATCTATCATTTTAGCTTACCATAAGGAGTTCACCCATAGTGACAAGTTACTTTTTTAAAATTCTATCAATCTTTCAAAAAGTCACCCCAATATTCTTCAGACGTATCTAGCCGAGCCAGGTTCTCCAAAGTCAGTCCTGGAGGGCCGGATCTATGCCAGATTTTTAGCATATTCCCATTTAGATAAATGTAGTTATCTTACAAATCTGGCATCAATCCTGTTCTGGCTGATTAAGTATCTTTTCATAAGATGCCAAGTGATACACTTCTTGTAACCAGGGGGCATATTCTCAAGGAGTCATCGCCCAGTTAAAGGCACTTTATCGCAGCCAAAGTCATGATAAATGTATCACCCCATTCACAAGTAGGTGCTAACAGCCGACATCACCAGTTTACCCGTGGTAGCAGCCACAAAAAACATTGCCACAGACGACTCTGGCTACTATTGCTAATGAGATGCAGAGTAGGCGTTCTCGTGCCAAAAGCTGCGACAACACCACTCGGCAACATTCTTAACATCATCCAGATCGGTGATAAGATCACAAAGCATGCGATAAGGCGCGTAAGCAGCAGGAAAGTAACACCTGCTCTGACCTGGTGCACAGTTGGACGACAGCCTTCACCACAAATGGGAGCCCAGCCCAGAGCCACACCTGAAGGGTAACAGATGACATGGAGCCACTGATCATGCGGTCCAGACACCCAGGAGGGCCACAACACCCACCTCCACCACACACAGGACCACCCCCTGGCCCCCCTGGGCCCCACCCCGGGCACACCCCACCTCCCCTGGGCCAAGACACTGCACATCAACGGCCCAAAAAAAATTAAAAAAGCACCCGCCTGATGTTGCACAATTGCAGCAATCAACATATATGTGAGTACAGAAATCCTGATTCATTCATGCGTCATTGAAAGACCAAACAAAATGTCACATACTAATTTGTCTCCAAACAACTATTTTGAATAGTCATGGCGGGCATCCCTGGACAATCTGTGACTCACAACTTGCAAGACAATATCCAAGATAAGAAGGTGTGTCAGGCACTCATCAAAGGACAGGGAGAGAGAGAAAGAGAGAAAGAGACTGAACAAGGAGCGCAATGCCAATCGGGCCCTTGGCTCATGCAAACATGCCAACAGCTGCGTGTGTCTCGAAATTTGTGCACCCCAAATCACAGGCCCTGGGATTAAAGTCAGCACAAAGGCCACATCACATTTCAGAAATGCAAGCAGTAGTCAGACTAAAATTAGGAATGAAAGCTCCTTTGTCTCAACACACAAGGCGGTAACATGAGCGGGAAATCCGTTACGCCTGTGGATTTTGCGGATTTTTGGGAAATCCGCAATCCGCGAATTTTGCGGATTTCCCGCAAAATCCGCAAAAAAAAATCCGCTGACGTAACGGGTTCAAAAGTTGAACCCCCACTCATGTAACTATTTTACAATGGCGCCAGCAAGCTGCCAGCGCCGTTGTAAAATAGTTACAAAGTTAGCTTGCACAGGAACCACTAGATAAAACGAAGCAGGTGCTGCTTTATTTTATCTAAGTGCTTCCTGTGCAAGCTAACTTTGTAACTATTTTACAACGGCGCTGGCAGCTTGCTGGCGCCATTGTAAAATAGTTACAGCTCACTCAAGGGAGCCCTGCGCCCTTCGGGGCGATTGCATAGTAACACACACATGGTCGCTCGAACTAGTTGATGCTCAAATTCAGTGACTCATTCATTAGCCCAAAAACAATCGTGAGCGTCGCAGAGGCTGGACAGGTGTGCCTTCTTCCCAAATCTACCGTGGAAAATCAGCTGTGATGCTGGATAGACTTTGCATCCTTGACTTTCACGAGCGCAATACCCGTGCTGTTCCTGTGACCAGGAGCTTCTTTCTCTTCATCTGCTGAACTGATCTTTCTCTGACCTTTTATACACACAAGAGGCACATACATGAGTAGGCACATTGTGTTCGCACGGGTTTCTGCAAGTTCGCGAGCGTTTTGTACAATTTCGCAATTTGCGAAATTGTACAAAACCCTCGTGAACTTGCAGAAACCCGTGCGAACACAAAAAAAAAAATCCGCGAGGATTCGCGGATTTTGCGGATTTTCGCAATCCGCAAATTCGCAAATCCGCAAATTCGCGGATTGCCAATCCGCAAAATCCGCCCATGCCTATAGGCACCGACCCTCCGACCTTGGTCTTGAATGCGGCTGGCACACCCTGCGTAAGGTACCAAACTAGCCTCCGACGACTCCCACACCACGAACTGCTCTAAAGAAAAACCAACATGTCCACACACACTTGTTCCTGCACGACCCTACACCTGCAAGGGATGCCCTTGACACATTGTCCAAAAACTACCCATACTACCAAACGTTGCACACAAATGACTCATTGCCCTGGCGCCGGTCCGAGGAGTGCCGGTGCTACGAGACCAACAAACACAATGGCAGGCGTTCCCGGGCACATTCACAACCCCTGTCACGTGGAACTGTACTGTGCACGAATGCTGAATCTGTTGGGATCTGTGCCAAAGGCAGTGTTGCGAATCAGTAACCGTCTGAGTTTCTGTCTTACCTACATCACCTGCATCCAGTCCTGGTTCCACTGTCGATCATGCACATTCGAGTGCCCCATGGAGGTCTGCCTATCCAACACAACAGTAGCTGAATTGGATTATGTTAAATGTTAAATGTTAAATGCTTTTGTACTTGTATAGCGCGCAGCTACCCAACAAGGGTCTCCCGGAGCTTGTACTCATACCACTGAGGAACCCTTCCTGGCTTTCCTTATGAAGTGTCCACTCCTGGACACCCCCATGGTGAAACAAGGCATCCCCAGCGCTGTTGGGGGCCGTTGTGGAGATTAAGCAAGCTATTGCCCAGAGTTGCAGCGTGGGGCCCATGATTAGAATAGGCACTGAGGCGAGAATATCAGGTCAGAGGAATTTATGAGCCCGAGACCCGCCGAGGCAGGAATCGAACCCTGGTCCCCGGCCTGAGCTCTGCATCAAGGTCTGCCGCTCTAACCATTTGAGGCACACTTCTCATTCATTATGACCTGACAGTGCGCCCCTGGTTGGCCCTCCGAACAGGATTGTCACCAGAATACCTGAGCATTGGATGTACTGATCTTTGGCGTATGTGCTGGAAGTTGTGCATGGGAGATTGCACAAATCCACGTGTGTAGTGACTACATTTAGGCGCTACCCTATTAGGCAGTGTTGCGGATTGGGGAAACCGCGTGGACTGAGCACATCTACCCAGACCATTTAATGGATTGGGTCAATCTGGTGTTCCTTGAACCCGACAACGACGTACTATTGGAACACATTGCCCATAAAGCTGCGCTGGCATTCATGGACGAGTAACTACGTTCCTGCAACCACATCGGATTGTCACCCATAGCACAGGTCCCAACACCTTGTTGCATGTTGGGGAATGGTCACATATCCCACCACAACAGTTGACATGTCTGCCTGCATCTGGATTCTGAATGCATGTGCGTTGAACTAAGCGTGTGTACACACGCCTGTGCAAGGTGATGCACATCCATGGTCGGAGCAGCACAGCGTCGTTTGGCAACGTTCCCAATTCGGACATACAGCTGGGGGGAGAGGACACACATGGCAATGTAGCATGACATGACCCTTCCACCCGATCACTGTCAGTAGAGCAGACAGTCAGAGCATTTCGGTGGCACAGCTCTATCCAGACCCCATGGACTGTGAGTTGTGTCCCCTCAGATGGGGCAATGGGCAGACGCCAAACATCACATGACCCGTCTAGCAAGGCAAGGTGGGCTGAGACCGTTGCCATCTGTAATGATTTTGTGTACATTTTTGCCTCCCCATGTCTTGCACCTCTACATGTTCCCATGCTGCGTGTTATTGTCTCAAGCATGTCGCTGCATGTTGCGGCCGTTGCCTTGTCTGTACTGACACGCACATGCCAATAAAGTCTATGCAACTGCAGTACTGTCCAACTGTGATGAGTGTTGATTAGATTTACACATCGTGTGCCACAATGAGCACCGTCCCTACACAGGGAGGGACTGAGTGACGCATGTACAATGGGAGTGGGTCCCTTTTGACTGCTCCACCTCTGTGAGCCAAACACTGTGCGTGGGATAGTTGCTGGCAGGCCTGTGCAATTATGTGTCTACCGCAATGTGATTATGGTGTCCAACCTCTGAACATGTGGAGCAATGCTATGAATCTAAACAGAATGTGTCCAAACAGATGTGTGTGACTAGGTATGCGAAGTGAATTTCTGTTGTCACATGCGATGTAGGACACCACTTCTGGCCTGCTACCGATTTGGTCATTCCTACACACAGCCCTATTCAATACATGGACGTGTGCCTACATTGGTGGGTTGCGAGATTGTCGTTCATGTGCAATGAGGCCACAGCTAGTACTCACCTTCACTGTCATCCAACTGGCCATATGGCTCAGGGTTCAACATGCGCATTGATGTTAATTTACCAGGGTGTACCTTCTTGTGCAATCATTGTCCATACATACATCCATACTTTTATACTTAAGTGAACATAGTCATGTCACATCTGTGTTATTTCAAATGTTTTATTCACATTCGGGTGAAATCCGGAGCTGGAGCGCTACATGGCCATGCCAAGCCACATTACATGGGAGCCCAGTGGTGTGCCAACCTGAATCCTTTGGGGATTGAAAAGTGATTTGGGAGAGGGAGAGTGCAGTCCGCAGCAGGATTGCTGTGTAGTTGTCAACCAGTGAAGCTATGGCAGTCTATGTCATGGTCCAGGTGTATGTCGCAGATTATTCCGGGGGTCTGTGGAAGGTGTTGTCCCAGGGCATGATGCATAGGGCAGAACCTGGCAGAGACAGGTCATATGGCGGTGATGGATGCTACTACCTCCTTCCTCACATAGTAATTACCATCCACATCTCAGTCCTCTGATACTTCCTCTGTGTCCGGTGTGTGTTGCGGGGTAATGGGTGCATCACTGTATGCCACAGACACATCAGGGTGCAAAGGTGATAGGGCTGCATCACTGTGTGCCACTGACACATCAGGGGTCAGAGATGTTGTGTTGCAGTTCCCACTACAGTCATCTGGGAGCGGCTCAGTGGCAGCAATGGCAGGAAGATGAATTGCAAGGCATGGAAGATCCCAGCTACAGCTCGCTGGTGTTCAGCCGTGGCAGCCATACTTCCAGCCTGCATCTGCTCCATGGTCTCAACTGTCCTGCGCATCTGTGCCAACTCTGTGCAGTCATCGCTGGTGCCTGTCTAACTAGGCAGTTCTTGTATCCGAGAGATGGCCCCAGCAATGTTGGCCAAGGATGGTCATTGAGCATGGTGCGGACAGTGTGTGGATGTTAGGGAGCTCGAAACCCACCCGCAGCTGGATAGCCAACTCCACCTGGCAACCCAATACACGGCATTGAAATTCCATGTGTTGTTCGTGGGTGTCCTGGGAGACAGCCGTGGTGGTGTGTGTTTCCTGCTGTGTGGTCTGTGCAGGTGGTGGGGTCACCTTGAGGCAGCTGGGCTGCCCTGCTCCTGGGGGTGGGGTGCGGAGGCTGTCCATTAGCCATTGTAGGGTGTCTGAACATACGTGCAGGTTATCCTCTTTATCATCACTGATGGGATTTGTGGTCTGCTCCCAGACGGGAAGTGGGAAGTGTTGTTTGTCCCCCTGCAATGTTAAGGGGAGATGCAGGTTAACAGAGGTTCCCATGTATGTTGCAGCTTTGTAGATGTTTACATACAGACTGCATGACAATGCACATTGTGACTGTTTTGGTGGAGCTGGCTATTTGATGGCAGACAGTAGGTTTTTAGAGACCATGACGGATGTGAGGTAGCACCCGTACATTGTCATCACAGAGAGTCAGGCAATGACAGATGTGAGTGGACAGTTACTACGCCCAAGCGGAACCTGTTGTGTCCTCTGTGGTGTAGGTGTTGTACTTTGCCCCACATTGCCAGCGCTGGGCTGTTGGCAGTGCTGGCAGCTCTTTGCCCTCCAAAGTGATGTCGGCCTGCCACGGGTTTTCTGAAACCCCACCGTGGCCCCCATGGGCATCTGCTTGTCGCCGCTGGGCATGGGCGTTTTAGCACTGCTAGCTCTGGGTGTGCTCTACCACCTATATGCTGAATTCCTGGGTGGCCGCCTGTCCACTCTCTTGCTGCCCGCAGGAGAAGAGGATGGACAGGCGCCTGTGGCTGGAGATGAGACTCAACACGTTGACCTGCGTAAACTGCTAGCTGTGTCTCCGCTAGCGGCGAAGCGTGGTGGACACAAGGTGTGAGAAGTGAGGGAGGCGGGTGTCTTGGGTGAGAAAAGCAAGGGCAAGACCCGCGAAGGAGCCGACGACAAGATCACAGATGGCAACGTGCAGTCCAACCGGCAGATGTACTACACTATCCACAACACCTTCCCCGATCTCCAGATCAATTCTGAAGAACAAGTTGTTAAAGATGAGCACGAGCCCCTGTCATGGGATGGAAATATTCCAGATGACGTGATGAAGACAATACCAGAAGGAAAAGAGGTTCGAGCAGGCAGTATTACTATCTGGATTGCTCCACTAGATGCTACACAGGAGTATACAGCAGGCATGTGAACACCTATATTACCACTGCACATGCTTCAACTGGGAAGAGATTCAGAGTTTTCTAAATTGCATCTCCTGCCAACAACTCGGGGCTGCTCTTTTCGAGACGAAGCCTGACCTTTAATTGGTGGCGGCAAACTTAAAACGGGGAGCCACGATCTGTCCTTATAATGGGTACTCTATGAGCAACATGGAGATCCTCCTTCCAGCCTGGCGACTTGACAAGTGACTGCATGTACTGTAACGATTGTGCAATTTTACTATCCTGCAAATAAACAGTTTAAAAAAAATAAAAAAATAAAATTAAAACGGGGAGCCACGATCTGTCCTTATAATGGGGACTCTATGAGCAACATGGAGCTCCTCCTTCCAGCCTGGCAACTTGGTGTTTGTCAATGTGGCGCTAGCAAAGTGGGAAGAGGTAATACCATTGGACCCCTTTACAGGGAGTGCCTTTCTCTACCAGCTTGACTCCCATAAATGTCCCCCATAACTATGATGAAGATGAAATGATGCGTCTCATTGTGCGGCCGAGTTTGTCTCCATGACGATCATTATATTACAAGTGGCTCTTATGTCTCGTTTTTGACTGGATCTCAAGACGGCCGCCCTCACACTTCCCTTCTGGGCTATAGAGACTCATGGGGGCTGACTGAATCTAATCTTTCAATGAATCGTCCCCCCTGCCTTACTTCTAGATGGCCAACTCAGTGAGACCCTCTGCAATGCTCTTTCCTCCCTTGGTCTATAATCTTTGATCATCGTCGGGACCTCAAACAGCCTTCACCCGTCCCTGTTCCCGCCACCCACCAGGACATTTACTCTGCAAACTTCCCTCAACAACTGAGACCTAGCTATTTTGAATGATGCCCGGTGGAGCTACCTCACGAGCTAAAGGGGAGAGGGATTTTGGATTCCCTCCTTGACCATCACCTACCCAGCCAGACTTTGGGCAAACTCTCCTGACCTTATCTCCCCCTTCCACTACCCCCACCCCTCTCCGGCTGCTCTTTCCAGCTCCTGACCTTTGCCCTCACCTGTCCTTGCCCTTAGTCCCCACCCTGTTTTTCTGTGAACATTTTCCCTCGTCACTTGAGACCTAGCTATTTTGTCTGATGCCCGATGGAGTTACCAGGTTTAGCTAAAGGGGAGACTGGCCGTGGATTCCCTCCTTGGACGTCACCTACCCAGTCGGTCTTTAGACAGACTTCCTTTTGTCTCTCCTGTCGTCTCTCCCCTCATCCTGCCTCTTCTAAACTCTCCTTCCCCTCCACTATTTTTTTCTCTCCTTTCTCTCCTCTCTCAATGTATGCTTATTTTTTTTACGAATTGTGTAATTGTGATCAATTTCTGTTACATTGTGGAACCTAATGTAAAGCGCTCTGATACCTTCGGGTCTAGCCAGCGCTATATAAAACTCTTTAAATAAAATAAATAAAAATTGCCATTATTAGTGATGCACTGTGGTTGCTATGTGTGTGTGCTGCATTGTGGGGGAGTCGACCCTGCAGCTCTGATTTCGTGGACCCTTGTCCCCTTGAGGTGGTGTGCCTTTGAATTGTGTGCTTTTCGGGGGCTGACATGTTTGCGACTTGGATCATTTGTGCTCTTGGACAGATTTTGTGGCCTTGTGCATTGTTTGTCTACTGCATGTATTGGACGACATGGGTCGTGGGTGCATGTAGATATGTCAGAGTGTGACCTGCTCCTTTATGAATGTGATCCACACTGGTCCACCTCCATGTCGATTTGTGCACCATGTCATGTATTTTGGCTGCTGCCATGCTATCTGTCATGCAGTGTCACCTGCTTAGTCAGTGTGGTTCACAGAGCCGCTGCTTTTCTGTATTCATCACATGTGCTTGGATTGGTGTTTTTTTCATTGGTTATTTGGAGGGTGGTGTTTGTATGTGTGCTGCAGTGTGCCAAGGGTATCAGGGACATGTTCCACAGTCATTGTGCGTGTGCAGTCTGCTACACATCGTTGGGCATGTGTGCCATTGTGCCCATCTCCCCCCATCTCCCCAGTCCCTACTCACCCTGATGCTGTTGAGTCAGGTCATATTGTGCTGTGTCTAGGCCTCCGACTCCTGCCACCGTCTCCACACTGGTGACTGTGACCACCATTTCCTCCAGCTCATACAGCTTTTCCTGTGGTGCAGGACTCCCTCCTCCAGTCGCAGTTGCTGCCTTCCTGTTGGCGGAGATTTTCTGTTTGGTCTGGCTTTGCACATCATGCCAGCGCCTCTTGACCTCCTTCATTGACCTCCTCGACACTCCGACTGCATTGACGTTGTTGACGATGGTCTGCCATATTTCTGTTTGTGTTGCCACTGCCGCAGTGGAGGTGACGAATAGTTGTTGGTAGTGTTCTATCACCTCCGTGACGATGATCCGGTCTTCCAGCGGACTGAACCGCGTCTTTCTCTTCCTCTTCTCCTTGCCCTTCCCCGAACACTGGTCGTCCGTGGGGCTTGTGGGGTTCGGCTTGTCCTCTGCACTCGGTCCGGGTGCATCCATGGTGCTACGCAGTTTGAATTGGTTTTGGTGTGGTTTTTTGGGGGGTTTTATACTTTATTTTCCCGCATGACGCGTGGAAAAGGCATGGCTGTCTCTGGTTTTCGGTGAATTTGGTATCACGCTTTTGGGCATCGCAACCTTTTTGGCGTTTGTGTTGTGTTCTCATTTTTTGTTAGTTACGTTGAATTTTGCGCGGTCATTTGGCACGTTATCATGCTTCTATCGCATGGTGCCCCCGGGTTGGGGATTGGATGTTAAGACGGTGTTATTTTTTCGCGATAGATTGCGATATCCAAAGTTGCGTTAAGCTAAATTAGCGATGGTTATCACACGTTCTTGAGAATATGCTCCCAGGTTTCCAGTTTCCAACAAGAGTTCCTGCTCCAGTCTCAATACTCAGTTTAGCTACTGCCATTGCTGTTGAGAAGCACTGTCTTCGCTGGGGAGAGATTTCCGGGTGTTGAGTAGTATTGTGCTGACCACAAGATGACTTTTCATAAAGGACATAAAGCAATGAATCTATTCAAAATCTTCCAAACCTCTACACGGTAATGCTGTAAATGTCTACCTTCCCATAAAATGTGTTCTGTGTCACAGACTGTGCTATGGCAGCTCCAGCAGTTCGTATTCTGGTAGTCCCGCAATGCTTAGTCACTTGGGAATCTGGGGGCAGTGCCACCTACTTAATAGTTTCAAGTGTCTAAATTTAAACCCAGCCTCTTTCAAGGGTTTTTGTGTGGCTCTAATATCTCCATCTGTCTAGGCCAACTTTCTCGAAGTTGCATACAGTCGGGTTAGAGAATGTGCAGGCTGTTATCAGTTTGTGAGTACCTGAGACTACTCCTGTACCTGCTCCCCATAGATTTAAGGACTAAATGTTGTTATGTGGGTCCCAGTTCTGCTTTTATGCGACTGAAATTCCCAAAATGGTGAAGGGCTTAAATCTGATTCTGTGCTTGCATCAGGGAATGTCATAGTTCTACTTTCTACAGGTTTCCTAGTCTACCAATGCTTTTGGATTCAACGTCAGGCCATGTTTGTTCTCTCCACCAATGCAGATCTTGTCATTCACACAAAAAGGAGCCTCCTATCAACCCCAAACTTACTGTGTGCCTTGTGCCAAGCATATGTCATTGCGTATAGTATGGGATTATGGGCCACATGTATCAAAAAAGAGTTTTGCGATTCTCAAATTTCGATTTTTAGCAAATTGCAATTAGAGAATTGCAAAATGCAATGTATGTAGGATTTACTGAAAATTTAGCAAATCCTACATATTCTTTTTTTGCGAATTGCAAATTGAGATTTGAAAATAAGGAATACCTTCCCATTCATTCCTATGGGCTAGGAGGCCCATAGGAATGAACAGGAAGACATTCTCAATTTGCGATTACCAATTAGAGAATCGCAAATTGAGAATGCAATTTCAAGGTTGCAAGGGTGCCAAAAGGACACCCTGTTGCACCCCTGAAATATGCATGTGTGGATATTGTGCGCACATACATGCCCTTAGGGCATGTTTGTGTGACATATAGCACTTTTAACTTGAAGTTGGTGGTAATTAGCAATTCCTTAAGGCCAAATAGCACATTTCTGGTGCTTCCAGAATTGCATTTAAGGAATCACAATTTGCAATTCCTTAATTGCATTTGCAAAATACAGAATCTCAAATTTTGCAATTCTCTACTTTGCGATGGCCTTTTGGGATGATACATCCCAAAAGGCTATTCCCAATTTGCAAACGGGCCGATTCTGGGAATCTGACCTTTTGGCTTGATACATATGGCCCTATGTTTTTCAAATCTCTGGTCTTTTATTGTGTATAGGGATTCCGTCAGACTTGCCCATAAGAGATTATTCCGGTTTCACTCCTTTGTCTCTTGCTTTTAGCAGTGCTGCTTGATATTTTTTGCATGAAACACATTTGGAATTTTTGACTTCCCAACATGTTTTGTTTCTTTTATTTCAACAAATGTGATAGCAGGAGAAGAGACAAGCCTGCTCCGAGACTTGTCCTGCGGCCCTGTCACTGGCATTGGGGCAGTGTTCTGATACTGACCCATCTCTGCACTCTATGCTGTTTTGTGAGATAATCCCACCTCGCCCCCGGACTTCATTTGATCCTGGCATTACCATGGGGATAGCATTCCTACACTGGTCTATTCTGCACTGTCCCACTGACGTCCAGTATCACTCGCAGTACTTTGGGGACAGTGTTCAGATGACGGTCCATTCCTTTGTGTCCCCCCAGCTTGCCGCATACCTATCCCCACCGTGGGAAGAGTGTTCTGATGATGTCATGTTACATATTGCTATTACTCCCCGAGTCTTCCTCATCCCTATCATGAGACAGAGGACGGTGTTCTTACACTGGCCTATTCTATATTGTCGCCCTGAACTCCAGTACCCTTACCAGTACCTTGGAGGTAGTGTTCAGAAGATGCTGTGTTCCATTATGCCCCCAGAGTCGTGCATGCCCGCTGATGCCATGCGTGTAGTGTCTTGATGGCAGTTTGTTTTATAGCTCCCCGTGCGCTCATGGTCTCATGTACTTCCCTGCCAGTGGGCTGTCCCCGGCTGTTCTCAGCCCCCTCAGCGCACCCCGCTTCCCGCCTATAGGCGACTGGAATCTTTCATTAAATGGTATTGATTCTCCGTGCATGAAGCCGGAGCAGCTTGTAATGGCAATTAGATTAGAGTGTACACGGGGCGCTGCACTGAGAGGAGCAGGGCTTTTAATTTTAGCAAGTGACAATTAATGCTTCAGAGCTGTAAACATGCAGTTAACGACAGGACAAAGTCCCTGCGGCAAGCCCGCCTCCAACAGCTGCAGACACCAGGGCTCTCAATCACCAGATCTCCCAGTCACCAGGCCCTCGGTCAGTGGCGTCACTAGGGTTGGTGTCACCCGGTGCGGGTAACTCATGGTGTCACCCCCTCACGACTTACCGCATGTAACAAGGATACCAGTAAAAAACCTAGGGCTTATTTTATTTACAAGCCCCTTGCGCCGCCGGTGCGCCACTTGTTCCCATATTAAAAGTGACGCACTGGTCGCGCAAGGGGCTTGTAAATAAGCCTCCCTGTTCCACTCACTAGTCAAAGCTGCCACCAGCTAGCTGCCTGTCTCCCTTAGACTGGTGAGGGGGCACTGTACCAATACCCCAGTGGGCTTCAAAAACAACAAGGAGCACGTCCAGTGCTGCGCTACAGATACCGAAGCAGACAGGCCCTGACTACCGGCCAGCTCCTCACACGGCATCGTGATGCTGCTATTTCAATGGGGGTTTTGAGTTTGGCTCACAGTTAGTGCCTGGACATCATGGTGGTGCCGCCTGGGATTTGCAGTGACCTTCAGTACCAATTCCGACCCTCCCCCCACACCCTGCATTTAACCAAACCACCAGAGGCGAATGGCGATTCGTTCTGCCCTTTTTATTGTTTTCTAGTGGTGACATCTGAGGCTGGTATTGATAGTTACACTGGTTATCATGGATAGTGAAAATGAAAAACTAACCATTTTCACTTTTTTAGGAGTCAGCAGAAATTCCATATTTAGTTAAGTTATCAATTGAACTTAAACGGTACATGCTCACTTTTGTTTTTAAAATTGTGTTAACATTTCTGCACTAAAACCATGACAATTTCGATGATTACATTTCCATAGAATGTGTGAATGTATTATTTTCTCAAACGTCCCTAGAAGTTTCTTTAAAATACAAACCTCCTGTATATTCCTCGGGTTGGGAGTGCTCTGGTATAAAATATTATAAATAGTAAAGAAAGTACCCTTAACCATATGTTGAATGTGTGATACAGACTGCTTTTGTAATTTAAATCGATGTAGTATCTATTCCAATTAAAAAAAATTGTAGAATGAAGGGTATGCGTGAACTCTACAATAAGATTGCAGCAAGTACTCTAAATTCACTTAGAGATAAAGGGTTCAAGCTCTAGCTTAGCAACGACGGGTGTGGCAAAACCATGCGGTATTTATTGGCTTGACCTCTTTTGATTAATTACACAATATAATGTTCCTCAACCTGAATGGTAAAGAACGTTTCTGTCAATACATTCTAATGCCCACTTTCAGTCTTTAAAAGTGGATTGTAAACACACAAAAAGACAGTAAAGAAAATGTAAGATAATTTGCTTTTCAATGAAGGAGCATTGAGTCCCATATTTCTACGGTGTTGACTGTTTGGTCTCTGGGTATAGTCAACAAGCACAGGACAAGATGGTGTCACAGAATGTAACTAAAGTTCAACAAAGTTTGAAAGAGCTGCAAGCTTGCATGCAAATGGCCAGGATGCTGCCTGCCCCGTTTCACCCTGAAATGTCGCTTTTGACACCAGCTGGAACTATAAATCTGTGCCTGCTTGCCCGCATAGGATTTACTCTAACAGGTTCAGGCTTAGCTGCACAAACATTTTCAGCAGTCAGCTGCTTTTATAGCCACCATCTGAAACGGAGATCCTCCTGCCTGGGCGAGGTCAGTGCATGTATTCAGTCGATAAAAAAGGGTTCGTGTGTGCTGTTGTAGTTCAATACTCAAGCGCTGTTTGTACGGCATCGGTGGAAGATACACGAAGACACAAACTTTTTTCTACCGGGTAACATTATAAACTTCTTCTATCGGGTAAGAAGATCTGTTATAAATCGCCTCCTTTAGGATCACATCGCTGCTTTAACAAAAGTTCAAGATCATTTCAGGCACAGTGACCTCTGCTCAAAGTTCAGAGGTGATGACCACATTCTGAGATACTAGACAAACAAGTAAATCTGTCTCACCTCGGCCTCCGGACCCAAGAACTGAAGTCAGTCCCAAAGTTGAAGGGGAGACGACTGCGCTCGCGATATCAAAGGTGGGGACGGGGTGACACATTAATTCTTTATTCTAACAGTGCAGGATGCACTCCCCTGCCCTGCCGTCTCGTCTCCTCACACAGACGTGGTACTGGCGCGCAACCGCCGCGACGCGTCAGAGGACGTAGCACAGAGCGCGGGGGCTGTCCCAGGGCCGTCATTGGTAGCCTAAAGATTGACGGCCCTGGGACCCACAAACTGGCATCCGCATCGCACCATCATCACAACTATAGGTGGTGCGTTCGTGCGTGGTGCGTGGCGACGTGACTAACTGCAGTATAATATTTTAATTTGTAAGCAGGTGTGCACCATGCCGGTGCGCTTGCTTGCCTTGCACTATAAATAAAAAGCAGCACTGGCAGCAGAGGTAAGGGTGAGGCTGAGGCTCAGGCTGCACTGTGCACTCCACTGTGCAGTGCAGAGCGAGCCAGCCAGTGTTACCAGATTGGTGTCACCCCCAGATGGGGTGACACCCGGTGCGGTCCGCACCCCCCGCACCCCCCTAGTGACGCCACTGCCCTCGGTTACCAAGGTTCCCGAACACCAGGCTCCTGACATCAGGGTTTCCAGTCACGAGGCCTTGCAGCCACCAACAATCTCAGTCACGAGGCTACTCAGTCACCAGGCGTCCGAGGCACCCTGGCCCCTCGGCGTCGTCACACTCAGACGCCTCCGCTCTCAGACGCCAGGCCTCCCTGTCACAGGCTCCCTGTCACCAAGACTCCCGATCACCAGGACTCCGGTTCATTCGACGCTCCGACGCCAGGGTACCCAGCCCTCCCAGTCTCCAGGCTTCCACGCCACCATCAGGGCTCCCAGTCACCCGGCTTTCCAGTAACTCGGCCTCCAATCACTAGACTTCCTGTTCACCTCACTCAGAGTCACCAGGATTCCCGGTCACCATGGCTCTCACCAGAAATGTAATTCAACACGCCTCCCCCTCTCCTCACTACAGGGCATATAACCAAGGGCCGGCGATACAATTATTGCCACTTTAGCGTCCGTTTTTCGGGCGAAAAAGCGTCAATAATTAATACGCATTATTTACAAGGACACGCCAGAGCGTGTTTCCTTGACTTAGCTCCCGTTTTTCACACGCCTCGCATCTATAATGAGATACAAAGTAGGCGTGGCTGTGAAAACAACATGGGAAAATATCGCGAAGGCAGCTTTGTGGTATTAAAAACGAGGCCTAGCACAAACTCTGCCTTAACTCAGGAATTTAAAGTCTGTTAAATTCCTGACGAAGGCATACTTAACCCCTTCCACGCTGATGACGAGCTCAGCTCGTCAAGAGGTACACCTCTCGTACGCTCATGAACTGCGGTATTTACAAAACTTCAGCGCACAGCGGGAAAAGCCGTCGCGCGCATGAGGTTAACAATGGAGGTGGATTGTGGGGCTAAGGCCACAGGGCCTATCATCAAGCTTATCATCGTGTTCCATAGAACATCGCTGGAAAACCAGAGATGCTCCATCAGTGGCGTAACGAAACTTGAGGGGGGCCCCCTGCAAACTACATGGAGTCCCCCCCCCCATTCTCCATGCCATTCTAGAGCTCTCAGGCCAGCGAATCGACATACTGCAGGGGATGCAGGCTATTGTTACGCCACTGTCACCAATGCAGCCGTTATAAGTAACACTGGATGGTGGAGTTAAAGGTTGAGCTTAGTCTGCCAGCAGGTTATCATAGGTGGTGGTCCATTCATTACAGGGTCCCTGCCATTAGTAGGCCGGGGAAGTTTGCCCAATTTTAGGTGGGTTTCCTGATGCAGACTCCTGTCATGATATACATCGGGCCCACTCATCGTTTAGTTTTGACAAAAGTGCATCCACTGCTCCTTCTCATTTCCGTTTTAAAACATTAGACAATGCGACAATGCAGTATTTCAAAAGCAGATGTAACTACAAAGAGCACATTTTGATAATACATTTTTATTAGTAGATAATAGCAATCTTAAGAGGCATTGCATAGCTTCATACACACTTTGACCCCAATTCCATCACAGTCTCTCTCTCTCTCTCTCTCTCTCTCTCTCTCTCTCTCTCTCTCTCTCTCTCTGTCAATCAGTCTCTCTCTTTCAGTCAGTCAGTCTCTCCCTCTCGTCAGTCAGTCTATCTCTCTCTGTCATTCAGTCTCTCTCAGTCAGTCAGTCTCTCTCAGTCAGTCAGTCTGTCAGTCAGTCAGTCTCTCTCTCTCTCTTTCAGTCTGTCAGTCAGTCAGTCTCTCTCTGTCAGTCTCTCTATCTCTCTCTTCCTGTCAGTCGGTCAGTCAGTCAGTCAGTCTCTCTCTCTGTTAGTCAGTCAGTCTCTCTCTCTCAGTCAGTCAGTCAGTCTATCTCTCTCTGTCATTCAGTCTCTCTCAGTCAGTCAGTCTCTCTCAGTCAGTCTGTCAGTCAGTCAGTCTCTCTCTCTCTCTCTCTCTGTCAGTTGGTCAGTCAGTAGGTCTCTCTCTCTCTCTGTCAGTCTCTCTCAGTCAGTCCCTCTCTCTGTCAGTCTCTCTGTCAGTCTCTCTCTCAGTCAGGCTCTCTCCCTGTCAGTCCCTCTTTCTATCAGTCTCTCTCTCAGTCTCTCTCTCTCTGTCAGTCTCTCTATCACTCTCTTCTGTCAGTCTCTCTCAGTCAGTCCCTCTCTCTGTCAGTCTCTCAGTCAGTCTCTCTCTCAGTCAGGCTCTCTCCCTGTCAGTCCCTCTTTCTATCAGTCTCTCTCTCAGTCTCTCTCTCTCTGTCAGTCTCTCTATCACTCTCTTCTGTCAGTCTCTCTCAGTCAGTCAGTCTCTCTCTCAGCCAGTCTCTCTCTTTCTGTCAGTCAGTCTCTCCCTTTCTGTCAGTCAGTCTCTCACAGTCTCTCTCTCTCAGTTTCTCTCAGTCAGTCAGTCTCTCTCTCAGTCAGCCAGTCTCTCTGTCAGTCAGTCTCTCTCTCTGTCAGAGTCCCAGTCTCTCTCTCGCTCTCTGTCAGTCTCTCTCTCTCAATCAGTCTCTCTCTCAGTCAGTCTCTCTCTCATTCAGTCTGTCTCTCTCAATCAGTCTCTCTCCGTCAGTCAGTCGCTCTCTCTCATAGTCAGTCAGTCTCTCTCTTAGTCAGACCCTCTCTGTCAGTCCCTCTCTCTCTCACTCTCTCTCTCTCATTCAGTCTCTCTCCCTGTCAGTCCCTCCCTCTGCCAGTCTCTCTGTCAGTCTCTCTCAGCCTCTTTCTCAGTCTCTCTCGCTTAGTCAGTCAGTCTTCCAGACATTCTCTCTCTCCCTCTGTCAGTCTCTCTCAGTCAGTCATTCTCACTCTCTCTCACAGTCAGCCAGTCTCTCTCAGTCAGTCACTCTCTCTCTCTCAGTCAGGGACTCTCTCTGTCAGTCTCTTTCCTAGTCAGTCAGTCACTCTCTCTGTCAGTCAGTCTCTCTCTGTGAGTCTCTCTCTCTCAGTCAGTCTCTCTCTGTCAGTCAGTCTCTCTCTCTGTCGGCCAGTCTCTCTTTCTCTGTCAGTCTCCCAGTCTCTCTCTCTGTCAGTCTCTGTCAGTCAGTCTCTCTCTCAGTCAGTCTCTCTCTCTGTCAGTCTCTCTCTCAGCCAGTTAGTCTCTCAGTCTCTCTCTCTCTCTCTCTCTTAGTCTCTCTCTCTGTCAGTCAGTCTCTCTCTCTCCCAGTCAGTCTCTCTCTTTCCCAGTCAGTCTCTCTCATTCAGTCATTCTCTCTCTACCTCAGTCAGTCTTTCTCTCTCTTTATCTCTCTCTGTCAGTCTCTCTCTCAGTCAGTCTCTCTAAGCCAGTCAGTCTCTCTCGCAGTCAATCAGTCTATCTCTCTCTGTCAGTTAGTATCTCTCTACCTCAGTCAGTCAGTCTCTGTCAGTCAGTCAGTCTCTCTCTCTGTTCAGTCAGTCTCACTCTCAATCAGTCTCTCTCTCTCTGTCAGTCAGTTAGTCACTCTCTCAGTCAGCCAGTCTCTCTGTCTCTCTCTCTCTCAGTCAGATTCTCAGCCAGTCAGTCTCTGTCAGTCAGTATTCAGTCTCTGAGTCAGTCAGTCAGTCTCTACTCTCTCTCTACTCTCTCTCTCTCTCTCCATTCTGTCCACTCCATCTCCACTGTCTGTCCCTCCACTGCTCTCCACTGTCTCTCTCTCCACTTTCTCTCTCTCTACTCTCTCTCCCCACTCTCTCTCTCTCCACTCTCTCCACTGTTTCCCTCCACTGCCTCCCTCCACTCTCTCTCTACTCTCTCTCCACTCTCTCTCCCCACCCTCTCTCCCTTCTCTCTCTCTCTCTACTCTCTCTACTCTCTCTCCACTGTCTCTATCCACTCTCTCTCCACTCTCTCTCTCCCCACTCTCTCATTCTCTCTACACTCTCTCTCCACCCTCTCTCTACTCTCTCTCCACTCTCTGTCTCTCCACTCTCTCTCCACTTTCTCTCCACTCTCTCTCCACTCTCTCTCCACTCTCTCTCTCCACTGTCTCCCGCTACTCTCTCTCTACTCTCTCTCTCGCTCTACTCTCTCTCTTCTCCCTCTCTCTCTACTCTGTCTCCACTCTCTCCAATCTCTCCACTCTCTTCACTCTCTCTCTCCTCTCTCTCCACTGTTTTTCTCTCCACTCTCTCTCTCTCCACTCTCTCTCGCTAACTCTCCCCACTGTCTCTCCATGCTCTGTCCTCTCTCCACTGTCTAACTATCTACTCTCTCTCCACTCTCTCTCCTCTCGCTCCACTCTCTCTCTCTCCACTCTCTCCACTCCCTCTCTCTCTCCAGTCTCTCTCCACTCTCTCTCTCCACTCTCTCTCCACTCTCTCTCCACTCTCACTCTCCACTCTCTCTCTACTCTCTCTCCACTGTCTCTCTCTCTCTACTCTCTCTCCACTCTCTCTCCACTGTCTCCCTCCACTCTCTCTACTCTCTCTCCACTGCCTCTCTCTCTCCACTCTCTCTCTTCTCTCTCTCACTCTCCACTCTCTCTCCACTGTCTCCCTCCACTGTCTCTCTTCACTCTCTCTCCACTGTCTCCCCTCTGCCTTGCACCCTTCTCCCCTCACCCTTGCACACTTTTCACCCTCCGCCTTTGTTATGGCTGTCTTTCTGCCAGCCCTCTGGAGAAGGAGAATGATGGAGAGTGACTCCAGCCTATCACCCTCATAGCATAGGGATTAGGCCGATAGACAGGGACCCTGTCTTATAGATATAAGGGCATTTTCGTGCCATTTTCCTTAGAGTAAGGCTTATGAATTTAAGTTAGGGGTTAGATATATGGGTATTAGTCATGATTTACTCATTTGCTAACATGCCGATCTGTTTCTCATGGAGCTATGTATATTATGGGCTCCGTAGGCCTTAAGCGAGACAGACTCCATTTTGCTTTCTGCCTGGTAGCTCGAGAAGGCTTTCTAGGTGAAGTGTAATGTTTTAGTTTCAAGCTGTTGTTCGCTTGGAGAGAACCGGTTCAGGCTGACCCTTATCGAAGGAATGTATTTTTCTCCACTCCGAAGACACAACTTCAGGCCGGCCGGCTGGGAAAGTGTCCTTGGTACGGGGAGGTACAAGAATTTGGTGGGCGGCAGGTTACTGGCCGCGAATTTCCATGAAGGAACGGGCTTTGATATTAGCGAAGGTGTTAGTCTTTCAGTTAGTCAGTCCGTAGGCGGCATCTAGCCGTTAGCATCTCTGCCATTATTCATTTTCATGGTGGACAAGTCGCCATCTTTGAAGTCGGAGAAAGATTTAAGACCGAAACTCTCTGAAAATAGACTGAACGAGAAGTGGCGCGGAGCGCACTAAATACAGAGAGAGAGAGAGACGGTAGCTAATTAACAGCAAGGTTCCGAGGTCCTGAGGGAGAGCAGACGAGTTTGAGCCTATCAGTGCAGACGTGTACCTGTGACGGCTGAGGGTGACTGCAAGGCGAGCCAGGACCCAGAGACGAGACAGGAGCCTAGATGACTGCCGAGTCCCGATTTCCTATTAACCAGGTGAAGTCCAACCGATCCTTATAGTGCGTGCACCCTATTCTTTCTCTTTTATTTCTTGTGCAAATGTAATGCTGCATAGTAATGTGATTTATGTCTATGGTTAATAAATGCCCTAATTCATATAGAATTACCGTGTGCCTGGTGCTTATGTTCAATCTTGGTAAACGCAACTCCTAGGTGAAAGCTAGGCGCATGAATGGACGAGTAATCCCAATCAGGTAAGTGGTGATCACACAAATAGGGAGTGAGTGAACCTCTGATGTCAAAAGCAACGAGTACACTATACAATCTGGACCCATATCCAAAGTTATTATTGTAGTTTTATCCTAAGTAGACTGTCGAGATATCATCCCAATAATGTTTCATAGGAATGTGGTCGTCGTTGATATGCGGCGTTAATGAGAACGGCAGGAGGGATACTGCCGTGTAAAGCCACCGGATTGTGGTATAAGACTAAGTGAGAGCGTCAGGGGGGATACTGACGTTTATGTTTCGCAGGATCGCGAACGCTGGAAAAGGGAGCATTGGGTTCTGCAGGCCCGTGTGTAGACACGCCGGATTGTGTGTCAGATCTGCCCTGGGGTAGAACGGTCTGGGTCGAGGCGACCGCGAGGCCAACTGATGTGAATAAGAT
Organism: Lissotriton vulgaris; assembly: GCF_964263255.1. Classification (NCBI taxonomy): domain Eukaryota; kingdom Metazoa; phylum Chordata; class Amphibia; order Caudata; family Salamandridae; genus Lissotriton; species Lissotriton vulgaris. Next base: position 608,466,122 of record NC_141687.1, on the reverse strand, counting down.
ATTGTAGAAAATCCATATATGTATATTGTCATTCCCCATTCTTAGGTGCGACCTGTATATTCATCGTTATATCTACTCAGTGTAAATACGATCTAAGAAGGGAAGGTGAGTACGTTTTGGCTGGGTCACAGGGGCCCCTGGGGGCTGATCCCATCTAAACAGAAAATCCAGCCATTACAGCCTTGCACCCTTCTCTACCTTGAACCCTTCTCCCCTCTGCCTTGCATCCTTCTCCCCTCCACCTTGCACTCTTCTCCTCTCTACCTTGCACCCTTCTCTCCTTTGCCTTGCACCCTTCTCCCCTCCACCTTTCACCCTTCTCCTCTCTGCCTTGCACCCTTCTCCTCTATACCTTGCACCCTTCTCCCCTCCTCCTTGCACCCTTCTCCTCTCTACCTTGCACCCTTCTCTCCTCTCCCTTGCACCCTTCTCCCCTCCACTTTGCACCCTTCTTCTCTCTGCCTTGCACCCTTCTCCTTTTTACCTTGCACCCTTCTCCCCTCCGCCTTGCACCCTTCTCCTCTCTACCTTGCACTCTTCTCTCCTCCACCTTGCACCCTTCACCCCTCCACCTTGCACCCTTCTCCTCTCTTCCTTGCACCTTTCTCCTCTCTACCTTGCACCCTTCTCTCCTCTGCCTTGCACCCTTCTCCCCTTCACCTTGCACCCTTCTCCTCTCTACCTTGCACCCTTATCTCCTCTGCCTTGCACCCTTCTCCCCTCCACCTTTCACCCTTCTCCTCTCTACCTTGCACCCTTCTCTCCTCTGCATGGCACCCTTCTCCCCTCCACCTTTCACCCTTCTTCTCTCTACCTTGCACTCTTCTCTAGTCCACCTTGCACCCTTCCCCCCTCCACCTTGCACCCTTATCCTCTCTGTCTTGCACCTTTCTTTTTTTGTTTAATACTTTATTCGATAAATATATCATAAAAGTACAGACATAAAATACATGAGACAATTTACCAAGTATTACTACAATTCCATTGGACAATTCTCCCCTCCACCTTTCACCCTTCTCCTCTCTGCCTTGCACTCTTCTCCTCTCTACGGTGCACCCTTCTCCCCTCCCCCTTGCACCCTTCTCCTCTCTACCTTGAACCCTTCTCTCCTCTGCCTTGCACCCTTCCCCCTTCACCTTGCACCCTTCTTCTCTCTGCCTTGCACCCTTCGCCTTTTTACCTTGCACCCTTCTCCCCTCCGCCTTGCACCCTTCTCCTCTCTACCTTGCACTCTTCTCTCCTCCACCTTGCACCCTTCTCCCCTCCACTTTGCACCCTTCTCCTCTCTGCCTTGCACCTTTCTCCTCTCTGCCTTGCACCCTTCTCCCCTCTGCCTTGCACCCTTCTCCTTTCTGCTTTGCACCCTTCTCCTCTCTACCTTGCACCTTCCCCCCCTCCGCCTGGCAACTTTCTCCTCTACGCCTTGCACCCTTCTCCCCTCTGCCTTGCACCCTTTTCCCCTCAGCCTTGCACCCTGCTCCTCTCTGCCTTGCACCCTTCTGCCCTCCGCCTTGCACTCTTCTCTACCTTGCACCCTTCTCCTCTACCTTGCATCCTTCTCCTCTCTACCTTTCACCCTTCTCCTCTCTACCTTGCAACCTTCTCCTCTCTGCCTTGCACCCTTCTCCTCTTTACCTTGCACCCTTCTCCCCTCCGCCTTGCACCCTTCTCTACCGTGCACCCTTCTCCCCTCCACCTTGCACCCTTCTCCTTTCTGCCTTGCACCCTTCTCCTCTTTACCTAGCACCCTTCTCCCCTCCGCCTCGCACCCTTCTCCTCTCTACCTTACACCCTTCTCTCCTTCACCTTGCACCCTTCTCCCCTCCACCTTGCACCCTTCTCCTCTCTGCCTTGCACCCTTCTCCTCTCTACCTTGCACCCTTCCCCCCTCCGCCTTGCAACCTTCTCCTTTCCACCTTGCACCCTTCTCCCCTCCGCCTTGCACCCTTATCCCCTCCGCGTTGCACCCTGTTCCTCTCTGCCTTGCACCCTTCTCCCCCTTGCACCCTTCTCCTCTACCTTGCATCCTTCTCCTCTCTACCTTTCACCCTTCTCCTCTCTACCTTGCAACCTTCTCCTCTCTGATTTGCACCCTTCTCCTCTCTACCTTGCACCCTTCTCCGGTCCACCTTGCACCCTTCTTCTCTCTGCCTTGCACCCTTCTCCTCTTTACCTAGCACCCTTCTCCCCTCCGCCTTGCACCCTTCTCCTCTCTACCTTACACCCTTCTCTCCTTCACCATGCACCCTTCTCCCTTCCCCCTTGCTTCCTTCTCCTCTCTGCCTTGCCCCCTTTTCCTCTCTACCTTGCACCATTCTCTCCTCTACTTTGCACCCTTCTCCCCTCCACCTTGCACCCTTCTCTCTCCGCCTTGCACCCTTCTCCTCTCTGCCATATACCCTTCTCCTCTCTTCCTTGCATCATTCTCCCCTCCGCCTTGCAACCTTCTCCTCTCCACCTTGCACCCTTCTCCTCTCCGCCTTGCACCCTTCTCCCCTCCGCCTTCCACCCTGCTCCTCTCTGCCTTGCACCCTTCTCCCCTCCGCCTTGCACCCTTCTCTACCTTGCACCCTTCTCCTCTACCTTGCATCCTTTTCCTCTCTACCTTTCACCCTTCTCCTCTCTACCTTGCAACCTTCTCCTCTCTGCCTTGCACTCTTCTCCTCTCTACCTTGCACCCTTCTCCCCTCCGCCTTTCACCCTTCTCTACCTTGCACCCATCTCCCCTCCACCGTGCACCCTTTTCGTCTCTGCCTTGCACCCTTCTCCTCTTTACCTAGCACCCTTCTCCCCTCAGCCTTGCACCCTTCTCCTCTCTACCTTACAACCTTCTCTCCTTCTCCTTGCACCCTTCTCCCCTCCACCTTGAACCCTTCTCCTCTCTGCCTTGCACCCTTTTCCTCTATACCTTGCACCCTTCTCCTCTCTACCTTACACCCTTCTCTCCTTCACCATGCACCATTCTCCCCTCCCCCTTGCTCCCTTCTCCTCTCTGCCTTGCACCCTTTTCCTCTCTACCATGCACCATTCTCTCCTCTACCTTGCACCCTTCTCCTCTCTGCCTTGCACCTTTCTCCCCTCCGCCTTGCACCCTTCTCTACCTTGTATCCTTCTCCTCTCTACCTTGCACCCTTCTCCTCTCTACCTTGCACCCTTCTCCTCTCTACCTCGCACCCTTCTCCTCTCTCCCTTTCACCCTTCTCTGCTTTTACCTTGCACCCTTATCCCCTCCACTTGCACCCTTCTCTCTGCCTTGCACCCTTCTCCTCTCTACCTTGCATCATTCTCCCCTCTGCCTTGCACCCTTCTCGGATGCCTACTTGCACCACCCAATGGAGGGGGCTGCCACCTGGAACAATCGCACCATTTCAAAAGCATGATGGACTAGGGCCGGCCCTGACTGGGCCCACACCAGACGCACTGGCGAACAAGGGGGGGCAAGTGCCCCCCTTTGCACCCCCCTGCGGACGCCCATGGTGCGTTCTAACAAGAGTGCTTACCTGAGGGCACCATTTTGCTGTCTCATCCCTTCTCATATGAGCTTTGTCCTGAAGAATGCTGTCTTTGGGGACCCCACCCCATCCTTGTCCTTGTCTCTTCTCAGAGGAGCAGAGCCCTGTGGGGAATGCTGTCTCCAGGCCCCCACCCCCATCCTTTTTCCAGGTGGCTCTGACTGAAGAGAAACAATGTAAGTTGTTACATTGTTTCTCTTCAGTCAGCAAGGGGCTCAGAGCAGGCTGCAGACAGCTGCACCTGCTTTAGAGGGAGAGAGGCTTGCTCTAGCGCAGCCGCTCTCACCAAAGAGCTGAGGGGCACCTCCATTTACTGAAGAGAGTGGGGCCCTTTGGCACCGTGGGGGCTGCGGGGGCGTTTGTACGCCCCTGTGCTCTATGGAAAACCCCACTATCTCTGGAATATTTATCACCATAGCGCTAATCAATCAATCAATCACAAAATTTGTATAGCGCGCCACTCACCCTTAAGGGTCTCAAGGCGCTGAGGGGGGGGGAGTTGCTACTGCTCGAACAGCCAGGTTTTGAGTTGTTTCCTGATGGAGAGGTGATCCTGGGTCAGCCGAAGGTGAGTGGGGAGGGAGTTCCATGTCTTGGCTGCCAGGTAGGAGAAGGATCTTCCTCCGATGGTGGATTTCCAAATTCTTGGGACGGAGGCCAGGGCGAGGCTGACGGATCGGAGCTGGCTGGTGGGTGTGTGGAAGGTGAGGCCCTTCGGGCCCATGTCGTGGAGAGCCTTGTGTGCGTGGGTGAGGAGTCTGAACGTGATCCTCTTGTTGATGGGGAGCCAGTGCAGGTCTTTCAGGTGGGCAGAGATGTGGCTGCGGCGCGGGATGTCCAGGATGAGTCAGGCTGAGGCGTTCTGGATGCGCTGGAGTCTTTTCTGGAGTTTGGCTGTGGTTCCGGCATAGAGGGTGTTCCCGTAGTCCAGACGGCTGGTGACGAGGGCCTGGGTGACCGTCTTCCTGGTTTCGGTGGGGATCCAGCGGAAGATCTTTCGGAGCATGCACAGGGTTTTGAAGCATGAAGATGAGACGGCGTTGACTTGTCTGGTCATCGAGAGGGAGGAGTCCAGGATGAAGCCCAGGTTACGTGCGTGGTCCATTGGCTTGGGAGTGGTGCCCAGGGCAGGGGGCCACCAGGAGTCATCCCAGGCGGAGGGCGATGATCCCAGGTTGAGGACTTCCGTCTTATCTGAGTTCAGTTTCAGGCGGCTGTTCTTCATCCACTCGGCGACGTCTTTCATCCCTTCGTGTAGGCTGGTTCTGGCGGTGGCGGGGTCATTGGTGAGGGTGAGGATCAGCTGGGTGTCGTCAGCGTAGGAGATGATGTTGAGGTTGTGTTGTTGTGCGATGGCTGCGAGGGGGCTCAAGTAGACGTTGAAGAGGGTGGGGCTGAGTGATGATCCTTGTGGTACGCCGCAGATGACTTCAGTGGCCGCGGATCTGAACGAGGGGGAGGCGGACTCTCTGGGTTCTTCCGGCGAGGAACGAGATGATCCCTTCCAGTGCCTTCTATTGGATTCCGATGTTGGTGAGGCGCTGCACTAGGGTGCGGTGGCAGACAGTGTAGAACGCTGCGGAGAGGTCCAGGAGGATGAGTGCCGCTGTTTCCCCATTGCCGAGCATGGATCGGATGCCGTCAGTGGCTGCGATGAGGGCAGTCTCGGTGCTGTGGTTCGCTCGGAAACTGGACTGCGAGTGGTCGAGGGATCCGTTTGTCTCGAGGAAGGCGGCAAGCTGTCTGTTGACGGTCTTCTCGATGACTTTGGCAGGAAAAGGGAGAAGCGAGATGGGGCGTTAGTTATTGAGGTCGGTGGGGTCCGCTCTTTGTTTCTTCAGGAGGGCACTGATCTCGGCGTGCTTCCAGCTCTCCGGGAAGGTGGCGGAGTCGAAGGAGGTGTTGATGATGTCCCGGAGTTGGGGTGCGATGATGGAGTCGGCTCTGTTAAAGACATGGTGGGGACAGGGGTCGGTTGGTGATCCGGAGTGGATGGTGTTCATCGTGCAGGTGGTGTCTTCGGTGCTGACCGGGGTCCAGGCGCGGAGGGTGGTGGTGGGGGGTGTTGGTTCGGTGGTTGGGTGTGTGGTCTGTGCGCCAAAGCTGTTGTGTATGTCGGCGATATTGCTGAGAAAGAACGAGGCGAGTGAGTCGCAGAGGTCTTGCAAGGGAGTGATGTTGTTGTTTCTGGCGCTGGGGTTGGAGAGCTCTTTGACGATGCTGAAAAGTTCCTTGCTGTTGTGGACGTTGTTGTCCAGTCGTTCTTTGAATGCTGTCTTCTTGGTGGTGCGGATCAGCTGGTGGTGTTTGCGGGTGGCGTGCTTGAGGGCAGTCATGTTGTCTGTGATTTGGTCGTTGCGCCAGGCTTTCTCAAGGGTGCGGCAGTTCTTCTTGGAGTTCTTAAGTTCGTCGGTGAACCAAGAGGCTTTCTTGCTGCCGGGTCTGCTGGGAGGGGTCTTCAGTGGTGCGAGGTTGTCTGCGCAGTTGGTAATCCACTGTGTGAGGTTGCTGGCTGCTTCCTTGGGGTCCGTTGTGCTGGCGGGAGGGTTCTGGCTGAGGGAAGTGGTGAGCTGGTCGGCGGTGATCTTGTTCCAGCTCCTGCGAGGAACCTGTTGTGGGTGGTGGTGAGTCGTGGTTCTTCTGAAGCTGAAGTGGACGCAGCTGTGGTCAGTCCACTGAAGTCCGGTGGAGTGGCTGAAGGAGATGTATTTGCTGGAGGAGAAGACTGGGTCAAGCGTGTGGCTGGAGTAGTGGGTGGGGGTGTTCACCAGTTGCTTGAGTCCGAGGTTGGCAAGGTTGTCCAACAGGGTGGTGGTGTTGCTGTCCTTGTTGTTCTCCAGGTGGAAGTTGAGGTCCCCTAGGAGGATATAGTCAGCAGAGGGGAGGCCGTGCGGGCTGACGAAGTCTGCGATTTCTTCGCTGAATTGTGTGCGTGGTCCCGGGGTCTGTAGATGAGGGTGCCTCTGAGTGTGGTCTTGGGGTCGGTGTGTATCTGGAAGTGGAGGTGTTCGGCGATGGTGAGGGTGTCGTCGGAGTTGGTTGTGATGCGGATGGTGTTCTTGTGTACCAGGGCGGTGCCTCCTCCAGTCTGGTTGACGCGGTCCCTCCGGGCGATCTTGTAGCCATCCGGGATGGCTATGGCGATGTCGGGCGCTGAGGAGGCATTCATCCAAGTTTCCGTGAGGAAGGCGACATCTGGTGATGTTGTGTCAAGCAGGTTCCAGAGTTCCACGCCGTGTCTGTGGACGGAGCGAGTGTTGAGCAGGATGCACTTGAGGTGGTTGCTGCTGGTGCTCGGCTTGGCGGGAGCGATGCAGGTCCGGAGGCAGGTGAATCGGCAGGCTTGGCAGGTGAAGGGTCGGTGGGTGCGTTTCGGGGTGGCTCGGTAGCAGGTGGGATGCCGGCCGGCAATGAGTGCATTGAGGGTGGCGGCGTCGCAGGTCCGTCGGGTGGGCTGGCAATGGCGGAGCCAGGGGGTCTGGTGCTGGGCGCAGTCCAGGCGCGGACGGGCAGAGGCGGGCTTGCCTTTGGGGCGCCTTCGGCGCACAACCGGCGCGCCCACTGCGCGTTCGCCGGGCGGCCTCCATATGAGGGGCTCAGGGAGGGAGGAGCAGCTGGGAGGCGGGAGCGGGGTGGCGAATGGGAGCGGCGGGGGGGTGGGCCGCAGGGAGCAGCGGTGGGGAATCAGAGGGCGAGGCGGGAAGCGGGGGCACAGCGGCAAAAGGGGGAACAAGGGCGTCCCAATACAATATGGATACAGAAGGCAAAAAAAGGGGGGAAACAAAAACAAACTTAACACAGTCATAGAAGGCAAGGGAACCTGAGGGGAAAATGACAACGGCACAAGGTTACCACGGAGACAAAAAATAAAGGAAACGAAGCAACAGCAGTCAGAGCGTAGCGGGCGCACGGGGAGGACCACGCTGTGGCTAGGGGGGCGACCTACCTGGTAACAGGGTCAAGGGTCTAGCGATAATCATCGCTAAGCGCTCTTAGCGATGATTATCGCTGGGGCTTGATAATATGCCCATATCTCCTAGTCTCCATGGCTCCTGCTCGCCACAACTCCTGGATATTATGGGTCTTGGACAAAAACATCCTGCAATCCTTACAGTTACCAAAGCTCCCCGTCACTAGCGCTCCTGTGCACCGGGTCTTCCCCATCACTTGGTGAATAAGCCCCTGTGGCTCCTGTCATTAGGATTTCCCATCTCCCTAGCTCTCTTGCATCATGGCTTTCATACATTAAGACTCTCTGACTTCACGCCGACCAGTCACAAGACTTCCCAATCACCAGGACTTCTGGTCACCAGGTGTTTTAGTCATCAGGGCTAGCTGTCAACAGCGCTTTTATTACCAGGACTCGTTACCAGTGCTCCCCAATCACAAATATTCCACATCACTGGGTCTTCAGTCAGGAGGGCTCTCTCTAGCTGCGGCTACCAGGTAACCAAGCTTCCAGGTCTATTGACGTCCAATCACTAAGGCTCCCACTCACCAAGCTTCCTGTTAACATACGAGCCTAGTCACCAGTACCCCCATTACCAATATCCAGAGTCACCACGGTTCTCACACATGAGAGCTTCCAGTCACTGGCTTCCTGATTGCCACACTTGCCAGTCTACAGACTTTCGATCAATGGGTTCCCAGTCATGAGGCTTCTTGGTCATCATTCGTCTTGGTCTCCAAGGCTACAGTTCACCAAGGCGGCTCCCTATCCACAGGCCTCATTGTCACCAGGGTTCCAACCATCAGATGTCCCAGTCACAAGCACTTCCAGGTTAAGAGCACTCCTGGTCATGAGACCTCCCAGATACCAGGGTTCTCAGACTCTGTGACTTCCAATGTCCATAGGCTCGCAGCCATCAGCAGACCTACTCACCAGCACTCTGGTATTTTTTATGCCCATCTGATGTAGGAAAAAGGAAAATATCAGCATGCAAAGTGCTGTAGTTCACAATCCTGGAGTACATGGAAAGGCCCAACGTTATTTGCAGCTTCTTGGCTCTCTGGGAGCCCCGAGCATTGGGTCCACTTAACTTTATTGGTCTGCCTAGAGCAGTGCTTGAAATGGAAAAATAGAAGTGCAGGTACTCTGTACCAGAGTACCTGCTTGTTTCTGAGAAGTGCCGATACTCTCCAATTAAAAGTATTGCCCTTCTTTTGAGAAGTGCCGGTACTCTCCCTCTCAAAACAAAAAAGTGATGGTACTCCGTACCGGACAGTACAGGCCCATTTAAAGCACTGGCCTAGCGTCTTCCTATGTGCTGTTCGCGCTCTTTTTGTGCCTTAAGCTTCATCTGCTTCTACGCTTCCAAGACTATCTCCCGTGAGCTCAGCTTTATATCTACCATGAGCACTGACTCTCCGGACTGATACATGCCCGCTGTTGCCCCAATCTTTGACAGCCGTCCGTCGACACCCGCCTCCTCGTGAATCCATATTTGTCCCCAAGCTCCTAACCCTCCAATTCTTGTTCAGTCTGATCGAAATGTGTGTGATAATTACATTCTGCTAACCCCGCATGACGCCAATGTGTCCCGCGAGCTCTGCCTATCCCCTGAGACCCTGTGCCCCAGGGACCACCTGTGCACCTTGCGCCCTCCGAGCCTGCTGTGGGGATAAGTACCCTGCTCCTGCCAGCACTGGATGCCCCGGGGGCTCGTGCCCGCACTTGCACGCGGCAGGATCACTGCTAATGGAACGAGGCCGGCCCCAGAGAAGCCGTATCACAGATTGCGGTGGCGCACTGTCCACAGCTCAGGCAGTCATGGAGCTTAATCTTAATTAGTTTGATATGTCGCGGAGTAATTAATATCTGCATGTTTGCATTGTGTTGCGGATGAATAGTTAATGCGGGCCGTCTGGAGGAGCAAGCGCAGTGCCCCCTGGAGCTGCCGGTGCCACTTCTGACAAACAAAAGGAAATGGACCTGGATGAGTGCCAGAGCCGGTAGAGCGGGCATCCTGCCAGTCTGTCTTCCTTTCTCTGTCCGTGTGAACGTCTGCCAGCATCCCTCGCTCTCCCCCTCGGCCCATAAACCCGCGGACAACCTAGTCTGCTGGAATCTGTGAGTATTTCACGCATAGCTCCCAACGAGGCCCACAAACAGCACAGAGAGGCCACAATCAACACGGAGTGGCCATTCTCAGCACAGAGGCCCATAAGCAGCACAGATGGGCCACAATCAGCACGGAGAGGCCATTCTCAGTGCACACGAAGCACAAAGAGGCCCACAATCAGCATGGAGAGGCCCACAATCAGCACGGAGACGCCATTCTCGGCACAGAGGTCCACAATCAGCACAGAGAGGCCATTCTCAGCACAGAGGCCCACACGCAACACAGAGAGGCCAACAATCAGCACAGAGAGGTCCACAATCAGCACAGAGAGGCCATTCTCAGCACAGAGGCGCACAAGCAACACAGAGGTGCCCACGACAAGCGCAGAAAGGCCCAGAATCAACACTGTGGGGGAGGGAATGAGGGGGCGGGGCTGGGGCATGCAGCATCACGGAGTTCACACTCAGCCAAGAGTTGCCCTATCACACAAAGTCTCTGATTCAAGGGCTCCCATAGACAACACTAGTAGTCTCCTACACTCAGCACACAAAGGCATACATGACCTCCATACTTACCTTACTAGGGCATCCACACTCAACGTGCAATTGCACAGAGGGGTCCTACACTCAGCAGAGGAGGGCCCTTACATGCAGCACACAAAGGCTTCTAGCATAAAAGGGTTCCATTAACATACTGAACACAAAGGTTCCCTCCACTCAGCATACGTTTCGATCCTACAGTCAGAACACAAGTACTCACTCACTCAACTCATCCTGCACTTAGTGATTCTCTCACACGTCCTACCAGGGTAAGGTGACCAAGATGTTGAGAAACAAAACCCGGGCCATGCCAGACATAACTAAAGCCTTTACTCTTACTTCTATGGCTGGCTTGCTGCAGTTTCTGTGTAGCCTTGTAAATGCGTGCCTGTATTTACCATTAACTTGTACAACCATGTATATATATATATATATATATATATATATATATATATATATATATATATATATATATATATATATATATATATATATATATATATATATATATATATATATATATATATATGTATATATATATATATATATATATATATGTATATATATCTCAACAATCGGCCACTCCGAGTAGGAAGAGATCAGAGGACACAGCGGGGCCTTTGAAAGATTCTTTTAATAATGGATGCAGGGCATAATGCATTTCGGCATGGGCGTGGCTTCGTCAGACGCCCTTCGCAAAACTAAAACTCCACCTCCCCTTCCTTTATTGTGCTGCAGTTCTCCCATGTACAGGAAGTCAGCTTACTCCTCCCAATTGCCTGCAGCTGTAGTGAATTGTGTGAAACTACAGCCCCCATCATGCAACAGTTCGGTAAGTACCAATGGTGGAGTAGGGGTTAGGTAGTCCTTGGTGAGTCCTGTAAATTACCCATAAGAGTCTTTCTCGGGTCCCCAAACGTTCTGCCACAGTCACCAGGGTCAAGCCGGGCCATACAGCAAGAATGCAGTGACCCTGCTGTCACGTGAAGTCACGAGCCGCTTCTTGTCGGTGGTCCCTTGCTCAGCCTGGATACTTGCGGCGGGGCTGCGTATCCGATACCTTGGAAAGAGAAAAGCCCAGCGTTGCCACTGGAATCAGCAAAGACGCAGTCCTCTTGTAGAACGGGTCCTCCAAACGCAGTTGCCAGCTACCGCGTCAAACATCAACAAACGACCACTCCGAGTAGGAAAAGATCAGAGGACACAGCGGGGCCTTTGAAAGATTCTTTTAATAATGGATGCAGGGCATAATGCATCTCAGCATGGGCGTGCCTTCGTCAGACGCCCTTCGCAAAACTAAAACTCCACCTCCCCTTCCTTTATGGTGCTGCAGTTCTCCCCTGTACAGGAAGTCAGCTTACTCCTCCCAATTACCTGCAGCTGTAGTGAATTGTGTGAAACTACAGCCCCCATCATGCAACAGTTCGGTAAGTACCAATGGTGGCGTAGGGGTTAGGTAGTCCTTGGTGAGTCCTGTAAATTACCCATAAGAGTCTTTCTCGGGTCCCCAAACGTTCTGCCACAGTCACCAGGTTCAAGCCGGGTCATACAGCGAGAATGCAGTGACCCTGCTGTCACGTGAAGTCACGAGCCGCTTCTTGTCATTGGTCCCTTGCTCAGCCTGGATACTTGCGGCGGGGCTGCGTATCCGATACCTCGGAACGAGAAAAGCCCAGTGTTGCCACTGGAACCAGCAAAGACGCAGTCCTCTTGTAGAACGGGTCCTCCAAACGCGGTTGCCAGCTATCGCGTCAAACATCAACAAACGACCACTCCGAGTAGGAAGAGATCAGAGGACACAGCGGGGCCTTTGAAAGATTCTTTTAATAATGGATGCAGGGCATAATGCATTTCGGCATGGGTGTGCCTTCGTCAGACGCCCTTCGCAAAACTAAAACTCCACCTCCCCTTCCTTTATGGTGCTGCAGTTCTCCCCTGTACAGGAAGTCATCTTACTCCTCCCAATTGCCTGCAGCTGTAGTGAATTGTGTGAAACTACAGCCCCCATCATGCAACAGTTCGGTAAGTACCAATGGTGGAGTAGGGGTTAGGTAGTCTGTAGGATTGTATGGGGTAGTCTAGTGGTTGGGGTGGAGCTAGGAGGGAGGAGCAGGAACAGGAGGAGCTAGGGGACAGGAACCGGGCAGTTAGAGTAGGGGCATGAAGCAGGTTGGAAGCAGACAATAAAGCTCTGTGATTCATAAGTAATGGTGTCTGTGGTCATTAGTAGCTGGATGCTACAACTGGCGACGAGGGTGGGATGAGCAGACCCCCACAAGCCACAGCACCTTGTGAAACCGCCTTGCCCCCCCAGCGTCGAGAAACGAGCTCCGCTGCTGAATGTGAAGGCGGCGCCAAGAAGAAGAAATCGCCGCTACATAGAGCTGCCTCAGAGAGAAGCTGGCAACCAGTGACCCTGTCCCTCCAGAGGCCCCGAGGGAGGAAAGAGGGAACTGCAGCAACGAGCGTTGGAGAGCTCGAAAGGTCGGAACAGTTCGCGCCGAAACGCGACATCGCTGAATGTATGCACCCCCAGCACATACAGAAAGAGCAGAGGTCGGGAGCCCACCCCGACTCTGCCTGGCGCCCCAGAAGCAGAGGACCGGTGCCTGGGGGAAGGATAGCGCCCCGAGAAGGTCTGGCAGCGAGCGCAGTCGAGCGCGGTGGACCTGGAGCCTCGGTGGCTCCCGACGCCGGAAATCTCACGCCCGATGCGTGAGTCTTGGCTTGCTGTCGCCACGTGGACTCGGCCCCTAGTGCAACGAAGCGGGAGCCCACCCCGACCTCACCTGTGGATAAGTGTGGGACCTGGAGAAGCGCTGATGTCCCTGGGACCGACGGCCGGTGAGTCCTGAGTGAGTCAGCCCGGCGTGGTGAGTGAGCACCGGAATGCAAAGTAAAAATGAATAGAAAGCAATGAGAGCCCCAAATCTCGTCGAAAACGAGATTTCCAAGTCGGCGGCCATCTTAGAATCAGGCAATTTCCTCCAGGCATCTGAGTCGGCCATTTTGAAGTCAGGCCAATAGAGGTAAAGAAACAAACATTAGTAAGTGTAAGCCAACAAGCACTGACAAACATAAAGGAGCAACCAAAAGAACAAGCATTGGCAAATGGAATGACTACATTGAATGAACATTGGCAAGTGACGGACTATATCAATGAACGTGCATTGATGGATATAAGTAAGCAAACATTGGCAAAAGCAATAACAAAGACAAACAAGCACAAGTAAATGCAAGAAGTGCATTAGAACACGCAGAGGTGAACGCAAGACCAATAACAAAACGAGCATCAATTAACGCAAGATACAAATAAAGACAACAGTAAACACAACAAGCACTGGCAAGTGCAAGAGGCACGCTGAGAGCCAGCACAAGCAAGCACATGCTTCAAGTATAAACAAACCTGAGCAGATGCAAGCCTTGATGCAAACAAGCATAAGCTGGAACAAATACCGAATGGAACTAACACAAGCAAATGCAAATCCAGAACGCTACGAGCACGAGCCAATACAGACCTGAACATACCAAGCACGGATAAATACAAGTCCCGAAGTCAGCGAGCACAGGCAAGTGCACATCCTAAATGCACTAAGCAACTACAGATCTGGAACGTAACAAACACGAGCAAAAGCAAATACCGAAGCAACCTTCCCGCGCCACGCAAAGATAGATGGTCAACAGTAGGAAGAACTAAGAAATCAAAAGGTGCAGAGGCGTAAGCGAACGAACATCAAGGAAGCCTTCTTTCATCCTTGAAACCACTGGATAACCGGCGCCCGGCCGATAAGAAACGTGAAAAACAAGATGTTAATGGCGTCGCATATCATCGTGGAAGAACTCCAAAGTACCTGCAGCTAGCAAGTCACTCTAACGAAAGCAGGAAGTTGAGTGGTGACCATCTCGAAATCAGGAAATCCAACCCTAGCCCACTGAAGCCTACTTAGACAGTTGAGCCAAGGGCAGACAGAACACAGCAGTCACCCAGGAGTGGCGAACCTTCCCAACATCGAAGGAGACGACAGTACCTCAGGCGAATAAAGGTCAGCGAATAAGACTGGAGGCAAAGTGAACAACCTTGCGACAGTAGTAGACAAAGCTCTCCTCCCTCATGGCCGCGATAAATACGATCCATCGGTCCAGTCCCTGCATTGAAGTACCACCCCCAGTGCAACAGACTGACAGTCGGACTTTAGATCTCAAATGGAACAGGTGGCTGGAATCACTGGACGACTTTCTTGAGGCAATTGGTGAGCGAAGAGATAGGAAACGTCTGATACTGCTCCTCCAACTGGTCGGTCATGAGGGCCGACGCCTAATCAGGACATTTCCCAAAAGGGACACAGAGAGCTATAAAAGACTACAAGTGAAGCTACGTGCCCACTTCCATGCACATGTAGAAGTGGATCATGCTCGCATCGCTTTCAATACAGCGCGGCAGGAACCCGGAGAACCACTGCCGAGATTCATTACCCGGTTACTAAGTCTGGTACCCTGCTGCTACTTCAACACATTTACTAATGAAGAAGCAGTTCGGCTCAGAATAATCGAAGGCTGTTCAAGCGCAGACACGAAGCGCAAGATTCTTCAGGAGCAGTGGTCGCTAAAGAGAATCATCAGAGGGGCCGAGGCTGGAGTGCGAGTAAAAGCAAAAGACTTCTCAAAAGACGTGCACTCGAATGCAAGACACATGGATGACTGGAAAGAGGCACCCCTTATGCCTAGGGGTGAGGCCCAGGAAACAAACAAAGCTGAAAAGAGGGAGGGTGAATCAGAGTCAAGACGGAACAAGAGACAGAGCGTCATGGAACACTCCAAGTCACCATCACAAAAGACCAGGATGAATCAGGATTGCGAAAGCGGTACTGATACAACCTCATGGAGCTATTCAACCTCAAGGAGTCAGTCAACAGATGATGATACTGATACAACCTCACGGAGTTACTCAACCTCAAGGAGTCAGTCAACCGATGATGAGAATGATTATGAAACAGATGAAGTGTCAAGTGGGACAGATCACACTCATGGACAAGATGGCAGATTGCTCAACAAGAAGGCAAGAAAGACGAACTACAGAAGATGGGACCTATCCCGTCAATGCCAGAAACCGGCACACGAACAACCCCGGCCATCCTCCCGCTATGCACCAAAGTCTACAGATGAGTCCGAGGAAGCATCAAGCGGTGAGACAAATCACCCCAATGGCACGGACGTTAACACAAACAACAAGCGAGAAGAAGAAACCAACCACATGAGGAGTGGCAAGCCACTCAGACACCGAAAAGGGAGGGGCATGTACACTCCAGACAGTTGTGTCAACGAGAAAGCGGAGAAGGGACAATTGATGTCCCGTGAAAAGGGTAACGACCAAATGCCCCGAGACCAAACTAATGAAGTAAGCGATCCCTCCACCGCAACAACACAGAAGACACAAAAAGAGACATACCCAAGGAAATGCTCCGGAGATAGCTCCGACCCCAGGAGCATGTCATCCCAGAATACCAACTCAATAAACGTATCAGTCACGACGCCCTCAAAAGAACGTTCTCAAAGGAAATCGGCAACCGACTCCTCCGAGTCGGAAGACATGTCTGTCCGATCATTCGGGTCAACAAAATCATGGTCCCGACCACGGCCATGGCATCAATCACCCGGACGCACAACAGAACCAAAGGACAAGAAGTCACGTCAGTCATCGCCACATCAAGACATGAATAATATACCGTCACCCCTGATGGGGTCAGAGAGGTTGACTCAAAGAACTGACGGAAGGAGAACAAAGAAATGGGACAATATCTACCAAGTGGTAAAGGATTATCCCGTCACCCCGCGGGGAGGACCGAACATAGTGACAGAGATGAACTGCCACCGAATGAGAGACAAACAGACACATGACCGGGTGGTCAAGGGTCTCGCCAGCCTCAAACAGGAGTGGGAAGGGAAGAAACAAACAGAGGCAACACATGAGTCCAAGAATCAAGACAGGACACCCATATCAGATAATACATTAAT
Source organism: Lissotriton vulgaris (assembly GCF_964263255.1). Classification (NCBI taxonomy): domain Eukaryota; kingdom Metazoa; phylum Chordata; class Amphibia; order Caudata; family Salamandridae; genus Lissotriton; species Lissotriton vulgaris. The sequence goes on along the minus strand of NC_141687.1, from coordinate 608,449,997 downwards.
GTCTGGCATGCCTGGCGGTGAACAGAAGAACAGTGCTGTTCCCAACCTGACAGATGGTGAACAGAAGAACAGTGCTGTTCCCAACCTGACGAATGGTGAACAGAAGAACAGTGCGGTTCCCAACCTGACAAGACAAAGAGAAACAACTTCACAGGTGGGAGCTCAGAAGAAGACCAGCCCATCGTCCGCTCCCGAAGGAGATCAATCGGCAATAGACCAAGGGTCACCAAGGAAGGCAGACAGTCACTGCCGAGCTGAGCCAGTAGCAGTCACACAACAAGAAAGAACCACGATAACTGTGGAACCGAATAATAAGCAGCCCACATGCAATGGGTTGCATTCCCAAAAGTGCATTCCCGCGGCTAAGGACATCGTGGCTAAGACACCGGAAAGACTGATCAAAGTCAGGACCACCCAGGATTCGACACTACTGATGCTTGAAGAACAAGCTGTTCGTCAACCCGTGTGGTGGATTGAAGACTTACAAACAATGTGGAAACTAAGTTCATTTTGTTAAGAAGGGGGGAGATGTAGGATTGTATGGGGTAGTCTAGTGGTTGGGGTGGAGCTAGGAGGGAGGAGCAGGAACAGGAGGAGCTAGGGGACAGGAACCGGGCAGTTAGAGTAGGGGCATGAAGCAGGTTGGAAGCAGACAATAAAGCTCCGTGATTCATAAGTAATGGTGTCTGTAGTCATTAGTAGCTGGATGCTACATAGTCCTTGGTGAGTCCTGTAAATTACCCATAAGAGTCTTTCTCGGGTCCCTAAACGTTCTGCCACAGTCACCAGGGTCAAGCCGGGCCATACAGCGAGAATGCAGTGACCCTGCTGTCACGTGAAGTCACAAGCCGCTTTTTGTCGGTGGTCCCTTGCTCAGCCTATATATTTTTTTTCAATGAAAAAAACACAAAGATTAAACATAAGCTATAGTTAGGAAAACGTTATTCTTTCTATGCAAACCCAACTTAAACTACGCAAACATTACAAATCCTAAAGTTATAGTTATAACTTAAATTTATAATGTACTCTTTCTATATAAAACAACCGCAAAGGTGCACCACAAAAAGCAAGACAATAAGTGCAAATGGTATTTAAGCACAATGAAGAAATATTTCTCAAAGAGATGTTGATAGTCTTCTTTTAATCTTTATTTTCAGTTTGCAGTGAAACATATACAGCCGACGCGTTTCGTCCCAAGCTGGGACTTCTTCAGGGCTTTAAGTTTATGATACGTCGCTTTTGGAGAGAATGTGAGAGGAACCGGGGTCCAAGGGGCGCCTTCCCGGATACTGTAATCCTGATGTATATTAGTTCATTCCAATGCCGAATTAACACGGTTGGACTGTAAGCATGCTAATGGGCGATGAAGGCAGTGCTTATCAAGGTTCCTGGGTGGTGTAAACGGTCTTGCCACCTTAGTTTTGTGTCTGTCTTAAGCCGTCTACTGAGTGATTTATAGAGCTAGTGGTGGACTGATGGTCCTATTTGTCCAAGGGAGGAGGGTGTAGGCACTGTGTTCCAGCAGGCCGTTCCTGGTAAAACGGCCGGCGCCCATCCACAGCCCTCGTCCCGCCGAAACAACCACAGCGACGTCTCGAACACGACGTCTACATTAACTATTCCTCACACCCTTTCTCCATGCACTGCTTATACCCTTGCTTATTACATCCCTTATAGAATGGTAATGATAGCATTCCCAAGACTCATCACAAGTATAATGAAATAATCTATGACAACGCTTTGCATGGTAGATTGTCGAGCTATAGTTAATGTAGTGTGGCGAGTGAATTAACAACATTCTGTGCAGAGGTGCACGACCTATAGTAATTTAAAAGTGGTGCGTAACTTACAAATGGAAGTTACAACTATAACTACAGAACTAGCAGCCCGTCCCGACGTTGTCCGGGTATGAATAGCTGCAGGCCAGTAGTATATTTTTTTGTAGGATTTCGTTTTGATAGCATTTCTTATCTGTGACAGGCCTGTGAAACGCTTCGATTCACAGTGCACTGCTGATGCACTTAAGAGTGCGCGTTGAGTAGTGTGCTGTGAACTCGAGTTTCCCTATTTTATTTTTCCTTGCAATATTACATAGGGCGAACTCGACAACATGGCATTTAGCACAATTTACATTACAGAAGAACACAGGGGCATATAACCAACAACTAGCAATAATTATCGCTATGTAGGCTTAGCGGCAATATTTTTATCGCCGAGCTGCGGCGATTTTTATCGCTTAGGAACCTTGCTATTATCAAGGTTTATCTCCTAAGCGATAAAAATCGGCCGAAATGCATGAATATCGCTGAAAAGTCAGGGATATTCATGCATTACCAAGCTAATGCTCTTAGCCATGTTATCCACCTACCATTGGATAACATGGCTAAGAACTGCTCAGGGGCAGGTGTTAGCTTTTGGCGATAATCGCGCTTAGAGCGAATATCTCCAGAAGTTGGTAATAGGAGATAGCGATATTAGCGACTGTTTCCAGTCGCTAACATCTTGGCACGCCCACTTTGCATGTCATTAGTGATAAATTTCACTGACATGCAAAGCGGGGCCCAAGATGGTCGCTATCTCCTACTAGCTGTCGCTAACTGGTGTTAGCGACAGCTAGGTAATAGGGAGATACATTTATCTCCGCTTTCTTGGCTTTTAAAGCGGAGATAAACCCCCTTGATAATATGCCCCACATTCATTTGTGGTAGGCAGGGGGAGAAAAAGCGATTTGCCTGGAATCACAGGATGTTGAGCTGATGCCGAGATTCAAACGTAGCTCCCCAGCTCTAAAGTTCACAATTCTAGAACTTGTGGCGGGAGGTGTGTCTAAAAGTGTATGTCGGTGCTGGCTATCAATGAGAGAGACCTGTGCATTTTTAAATTGGGTGGTGAAAAAATATGAGTATGTTGCTGGAGATGTGGGCCACCGTGCCACCAATGTACTTACCGGGGGAGGGTAAACACCCATTATTCGCAACTTTCTTTCCGCATACCATCACTCCGCATACTTTCATTACGAAAGTACCATGACTCCGCAATGCCATTATAACGCAAGGCATTACATTTTATATGCTTTTACCACACATACATTTAAAACGAAATTCGTTGTAAATGCATGAATGCTAAAAGCATGTTTTTTAAAATGTTTGGATAAGGTAAGTATGGGTATAAGGGCATATGTTTTGGGGTATTGAGGTATATGTTTTGGGGTGTTTGGGTATTTTAAGGTTCAGATATAGTTTTGGGTTATGGGGTACAGGGGTAGTTTTAGCGTTTAGGGATAGGTATGGGTTTTGGGGTACAGGGGTATTTTAAGGGTTCAGTGCTAGGTTCGGGTTTTGGGGTATAGGGGTCTTTTTAGGGTTCAGGAGTAGGTTTGGGGTTTGGGGTACAGGGGTATTTTAAGGGTTCAGGGCTAGGTTTGGGTTTTGGGGTACAGGGGTATTTTTAGGGTTCAGGGCTAGGTTTGGGTTTTGGGGTACAGGGGTATTTTAGGGTTCAGGGGTAGGTTTGGGTTTTGGGGTACTGGGTTATTTTTAGGGATCAGGGCTAGGTTTGGGTTTTGGGGTACAGGTGTATTTTTAGGGTTCAGGGGTAGGTTTGGGTTTTGGGGTACAGGTTTATTTTAAGGGTTCAGGGCTAGGTTTGGGTTTTGGGGTAAAGGGGTATTTTAGGGTTCAGGGGTAGGTTTGGGGTTTGGGGTACAGTGGTATTTTCAGGGTTCAGGGCTAGGTTTGGGTTTTGGGGTATAGGGGTATTTTTAGGGCTCAGGGGTAGGTTTGGGTTTTGAGGTACAGGGGTATTTATAGGGTTCAGGGCTAGGTTTGGGTTATAGGGTACAGGGGTATTGTTAGGGTTTAGGGATAGGTTTGGATTTTGGAGTACATGGTATATTTATAGGGTTAAGATGGATTAGTGTTTAAGGGTGTTGGGGTATTTTAAGGAGTAAGGGTGGGTTATGATTATGGGGTGCAGGGGTATTTAAAGGGAGCAGGGTGGGATTAGCACACGATATGAGACATGGCATGAAGGGCGGAACCTACCACACGCCCCCAGCGTTTGTCACACCCCTTAGCACACACCCACAGCACATTGCAGACACGCCCACAAAGGACTACTTTGCTGGCACGGTTCTTTTACCTTTTAAATGTATATGGTGGGCGTCTGCATAGCCTATGTCCTTCTGCTGCAACTGCCCTTTCTAATGCTGTATTGGGTGTTGTGATTGGTGCCGTGGTTCCTGAGATTACCCGCCTCAAAGGTTTGGGCTCTCTCTTTATTATATTAGTATGGATTTCTAATGTTTCTGTAGTTTAAGTTGGGTTTGTAAAGAAAGAGTAAATGATAAATGTAAGTTATAACTATACCTTTAGGATTTGTAATATTTGTGTAGTTTAATTTGGTTTCTGTCATACCTACATTTATGCGGCTGATCCTGTATTGTATACTTTACGGCCATAAAGAAGTCACCTGTGGGACAAAAAATGTGCCGGCTGCGGATATGTGTATTGCAACAATACTACTTTTGTGCATAATACCTCATGTCAAAACATTAAACTGAATTAGACACAACTTACTGGAATCCACACTTTTATGGGCATGATACATGTTCTACTGGTTTTCTTCATGAGTGCTTTGGTATCTACTTATGTTGAATTTTGTACACCAGGTTGTTGGATCCTGTGCCTCTGAACCCCTCGGTAGTAGGTTGTTTTGATACCTATTTTAGTACCAAGCATACAATTTCTTTTCTATGTTATACTTACCCACTAAATTATACTCAACAGGACGTGCAATTGTTTATATCAGTACTACCCCTTTGTAAATTTCTAAATTGGGTTTGTATAGAAAGAATAAATACAGTTTTCCTAACTATAACTTATCTTTAAACTTTGATTTTATCATTGAATTTCAATGGTTTTTAGTTTTTAATAGAAATGTGTTTTAAATCTTGAAATCAAGTGATATTGAGCAGAGTGTTGTTAAGTGGAGTATCATGGAATACAGTATCGTAAACTCTATTGTCATAGAGTCAAATGTGGTATAGTGGAGAAGGATGAAGGGGAGTAGAGTGGATTGACATAGTGTTCAGTGTAGTAAAGTGTTATACAGTGGAGTGACATGGTGTTTCGTATAGTGTAGTATTGTAGAGTGAAGTGGTGTGTTGTATAGTGGAGTGGCATGTCATACAGTGGAGTATTGATGACTGGAGTGTCATGGAGTAGCATGTTGTAGAGTAGCATAGAGTGCAGAAGATCATTGTAGAGTTTAGTGGCATAGAGTGGAGTTCAGCGGAGTAGAGTGTCATACAATGGAGTGTTGTCAAGTGGTGTGTCGTACAGTGTAGTCCCTTACAGTGTAATGAAATAGAGTGGAGTGTCGTAGAGTGAAGTATCATACAGTGGACGGTGGTAGATTGTCACACAGTAGAATAGAGTGGAATTGAGTGCATGGGCATATAGTGGATTAGAGTCTGCTAGAATAGAGTGATGTAGAGTGAGGTGGTGTGTCCTAGAGTAAAGTAGAGTGTCATAGATTGGAGTGAAGTGTTGCAGACTAGAGGCAGAGAGTGGTAGGGCATAGAGTGGAGTAAAGTCATCCACAGTGGGGTGGCATAGAGTGAAGTGCCATGTCATCGAGTGGAGTGGGCTGTCGTAGAGTGGAGTGTTGTACAGTAGTATCATATTGTCTTGTGTCGTTTAGAGGAGTGTCATCGAGTGGAGTGTCATTGAGGGGAGTCTTGACGAGTAGAGTGATGTAGAGTGTTATAGAGGGGAGTAGAGTATTGTAGAGTGGAGTGGCATACAGTAGAGTAGGGTGGAGTAGAGTGTGGTAGAGGGAAGTATCGTCAAGTAGAGTGTCATGGAGTACAGTGGTGAAGAGTGTCGTAGAGTGGAGTGCTGTGCCATGTAGCTGAGTGGCGTGTGGTAGAGAGGAGTGGAGGGGCATCGCCTGCAGTGTAATTCAGTGTACTAGAGTGGCATAGACAGGATGTGTATATAGTGGAGTAGAGTGTCATAGAGTAGTCTAGAGTGTAGTGGAGTGTTGTAGAGTGGAATTGCAAACAGTGGGATAGAGTATGGTACAGTGGAGAGATGTAGAGTGAAGTATCATACAGTGGCATTGAGTGGGGTAGAGGATTGTAGAGTGAAGTGGAGTAGAGTAGAGTAGAGGGGTCTAAAGTGTCATAGAATGGAGTGTGGTGTCATACAGAATAGTTGCATGGAGTGCCGTAGAGTAGAGTGGTGTAGCATAGAGTCAAGTAGAAGAGATGTTAAAAGTAGCGAAATCAGGATCCGCTACAGATATCATGCCAGCCAAATTGTTTGCCTTGCTGGCTCGGCATCTCACCTCTCCAATATGCTCTTCATTCAACTACTCCTGGTGTGAGGGAAAAGTGCCTTTGGTTTGGAAATCTGCTCAAATCCTTTCAATTTGTAAGAAAACAAACATGACTCCTGCAGAACTATCTAACTATCTCTCGATTTAGCTCCTTCCACTCATGATCAGACTTTTGGAGGGATACATCAACTCACAGCTTGTGGAATACATTGAATCCCAAACATGTCTTAACCCTTCACAGTCTGGTTTTAGACCTAGACACTCTATCGAAATCACCCTGCTAGGCGTGCCAGATTGTATTAAACTTTCCCTGGATAATAATAGGGCAGTATCATTAGTGCTGCTAGACCTGTCCGCAGCCTTTTTGTACTCAAGCTCATCATAGACTATTGCAAAGACAGATGGAAATTGGTGTAGTATGGCGGCTTTTCAATGGCTCTCCAGCTTCTTAGAGCAGCGCACCTAAACCGTCAATCTGGGTCCCTTTCGTTCTGGAGCTAAATCTCTTATGAAGGGTTTTCCTCAGGGCTCATGCCTCAGCCCTACGTTCTTCAATAAATACGTGGCCCCCCTTGCAAAGATCATCAGAGACCATGGCTTTGTCCCCTTCTCATATGCAGATGACAAGCAACTTCTGCTTTCGTTTGACAATAATTTGAAGGCAACAAAACAGCGTTTTATGCAGAGGGTAAGCGTGCTATCTTCGACTGGATAACGAAGTGATTTCTCCAGTTGAATGCCAATAAAACGGAAGTTCTTCTGTTTGGCAAAGCACAACTTATGTGGTCCCCTGATTGGTGGGTGTCAGAATTAGGCCATGCCTCCATCCCCACTATCAAGACACAAAATCTGACAGTATATCTGGATCTCTCCTTATCTATGAAAGACCAGGTGGCGGTCGTTTCAGGCACATGCTTTTTTATGCTGAAGCTCCTTTAGAGAGTGTTCTATCTTCTCCCCTTATCTGCCGTTAAGACCCATCTCCAAGCTTTTGTAGTCAGTCGTCTGGACAACTGCAAGCGCACTTTTGGGGAGCAGAAAATGAGATGGTGCTAAACAGTTTGCAAGTAGTACAGAACACAGCAGCAGGGTTGGCTCTTAATCTGCCTTCCAGGGCATCCTCCATGCCATTACTGAAAGGTCTTCACTGGCTCCCTATCCGTGACAGAATCAAGTTTAAAATCTGCTGTCTGGTCCATAAAACTATCAATGATAGTGGGCCCAGGTATCTGGCGGAAAAACGTGTCCCTTACTGACCTAGAAGATCTCTGCGTTCTGGTGGGAAGGCTCTGCTTGAAGTCCCTCAGGTTAACAAACTTCGTACTGGGGGCAAATCGTTTGCCTAAGTTGGCCCGCGTTTCTGGAACTTGCTCCCCATTGCCTTACATGAATGCTCTAATTTGCTTACATTTAGGAAACTATTGACAACTGAACTCTTCAAAGATTGAGCGCTCTCACTACCCTCTTGTCAGGTTCGCACTTGCATCGCGCCTACCGCAATGGGAAAAACTACATTTCCCATGAACAGGCGGGGTCGCGCAGGAAGCATAACTCTGATTCCAACGCGCTTCCTGTTGCGCGTTATTCTGGTCTTCTTGCTTCAGCGGCGTGAGAGCGGATGCCCTGCACGCCAGCCTTCTCGTGTCTCCTGTTGGGCTTTCACTCCCCTAGGGCTCTTGGGGAGAGCTACGGCATTCCGTCCGAGGAATTGTCAGCGTCGGCGCCCTCAGGTACTGTGGTTCCTTGTCCCCGGCCGCTTTAGCGGTCAGCTGTTTTTGTTTGCTGTCTTCGAAGGGCTCGGAGACAGTGCTGCCTTACTATTTGGCAGTTCATTACTTTGCATCTCGGATTTGGCTATTTTGTGGTGGCGGAACACTGTGGCGGTCGAAACCACGTGTTACCGTTCACTCTGCATTTGTTCTTGGAACTTGAATAGCGGGACGCTGTAGTGAAGTCAACTACGCGTCTCCGTTATATTCTGGAGATATATAACTACATGGAAATGAAGGATTAGGGCTTGTAGTGAAGGAACTACAGTATTCCCCTGGTCTTATGGTTCTGTCTTCCATTGGATGTATTAAGTTGACAGAATTCAGTGGTGGTCGCAACTACGTATTTCTGTTTTGGCATTTTTCATGCACTCACCCTTGGGTTGGTCTATAGAGAGCGGAGTGTTGTAGTTCTTGCTTCCTACACACTACTGTATCCTTATTTACTTTGTGGTGGAGCATCTTTACTTTCTGTGGATACCTTTGGACCCCCCTTGTACATTGAGTCCTATGACAAATTCTGTGGCCTTCCTCACAGATTATGACAGAAGGATTGTAGATGTTTTCTAACCAAGGTCGGGTTTTCTTTCTGCCCAGGCGTCCTTTCCCTGCTGACCCTACCTTTACCCATCCCACATTTTTTTATTTTAGTTTGTTATTTTTCTCCCTCACCTAATGGCTCGAACACCCTGTGCTTCTACTTCAGGGTGTTGGTGACATTGGGAGGTGGAACCATATTTGCATCGGCTGGATCCCGCGGAGTAAACCTGACAGAATAACGCGCCCACGAACGTTGCTCTGCCCGGTCCAGTTGTTGCAATATGGCCACCATGGATGATGTTCTGCAGGCACTGCTTGTAGTGCAGCAGGAGCTGGCCTCCTCTAAAGCAGAGGCAGCCGCGCTCAGAGAAAAAGTAGATAAGTTATCTAGGAATCCCTTTTCTACGTCGGTACCTCAGGTACAAGTAACGGTTCCCCCCCCTATTCCTCTAGCTAGCCCGGAGAGGTATTCCGGGGATCCATCCAAAACTCAGGCGTTCATAACGCAAGTCATGTTGCACTTTTCGTGTAAACCGGCCTCGTTCCCTAACAACCATTCTAGGGTGGCTTTTGCGATTTCGTTCCTGACAGGGGATGCAGCCAATTGGCCTGTACCTTTGGTACGAAATGACGACCCAATGCTCTCCGATTGGGCAACTTTTCGAACTGAATTCGAGAAGGTGTTTGATCGAAGGGCAACCACCTTCAGCGCAGATAGAGAACTCCTGGAGCTTAGGCAGGGGCGGTCGGATTTGATAACGTACCTTACCAAGTTCAACCGTCTGGTGTCAGAGACTTCATGGCCGGAAGAAAAAAGGATGTCCTTATTTTACCAGGGTTTGAGGGATGGTCTTAAAGACGTCATTGCCCAGATAGATCCCCAACCAACCACTTGTGTAGATATGGTAAACTTGAATCTAAGATTGGATGGTAGAATGGCGGACAGAGGAGGGGATAGGAGGCGATGGGATAGAGGGCCTCCACGGTCGGAATGGAGTCCACGTAGGCCTTTGCCTTCTGCAGATGCACAACCTGAACCGATGGAAATCGGAGCAGTTTGGTCCCCACTAACCCGGGAAGAAAAAGAGAGTCGTCGCGTTGCAGGTCTTTGTCTGTACTGCGGCAAAAAGGGACATTATGTAAGGAACTGTCCTTCCAAATCCAGAAATACTGGGTCATGGTCTCGTAATAAAAGTGTAGCCATAGCAGCGGGCAACGCTCTAGAAGAAACTGGTGCTCAGGGAGGGAGAGACCAAAAGGAACCTCAGCCCTGGAAGGTGCCATCATTAACGGTACTAACTCTACATTAGTCCGAATCACATATACTACTGCCCATGAGGCTGGAGTGTCAGTTACAGGCTTACAATGTCACGGTTATGATAGACTCGGGGGCCACAGGGAATTTCATTAATAGCGGGCTTGTGACCTCTTTGTCTATAGACAGGGTACCCAGAGACTCACCTGAGGAAGTATTGGCGGTGGATGGTAAACCACTGATATCTGGCCTCATAACGGAACAAACTGAGAGGGTAACACTTTCTGTTGCTGTACCTGTCGGCAGGCATAGGGAAGAACTGGTGCTTAACATCATCGAAGCCCCTCAATACGAGATAATTCTCGGTATGCCTTGGCTTAGTCATCATAATCCCTCAATCGACTGGAAGGAGAAGTCGATTCGTTTCTTGTCTGAGGAATGTAAAAATCATATGGAAGAGGGCGTCGGGTTCTCTCCGTCTGTTCTTCCTTTGGTGGTTGCAACGGCTGCTGAGAAAGACGTGTGTCTACCTCTGGAATATAGGGCTTACAGGGATGTCTTCAGCGAAAGTCAGGCTGAGAATCTCCCTCCGCACAGGCCACATGATTGCAGGATTGATCTAGTGGAGGGAGCCACCATACCGTCCTGTAGGGTTTATGTATTGTCCGACCCGGAGACTACTCATCTGAAGGAGTACTTGGACCATTATGTGGATATCGGCTTCATACGCCCATCCAGGTCCCCTGCTGCCTCGCCCCTCTTTTTCATCAAAAAAGCCAACGGAGATTTAAGGGCCTGTGTGGATTATCGTATGCTTAACAAAAACACCATCAGAAATCGATACCCACTGCCACTTATCTCTGTTTTGCTGGAACAAGTACGGTATGCCAAGGTTTTTACCAGATTGGACCTAAGGGGGGCATATCACTTGGTCCGGGTTCGCGAGGGGGACGAATGGAAAACCGCCTTCAAAACAAGATACGGCTTGTATGAATATACGGTGATGCCGTTCGGGCTGTGTAACGCCCCAGCGGCATTTCAATACTTTTTGAATGATGTTTTGAAGGATGTGGTGGACATCAGTGCGGTGGTATACATTGATGATATCCTGATTTACTCAGAAAACGTCAAGGACCATACACAACACGTCATTGAGGTACTCCAAAGATTGAGAGACAACCGCTTGTTCTGCAAGTTGAGCAAGTGCGAATTCAATGTGGACAAGGTCGAGTTCTTAGGTGTCATGTTAAGCCACGAGGGACTGCAAATGTCAGATAGAAAGGTACAGGCGGTGCAGGAGTGGTCTACCCCTACCTGTGTGAAGGACGTGCAAAGGTTTTTAGGCTTCGCCAACTATTACCGCCGATTTATAGCGAGGTTCTCCCAAGTAGCAGTCCCCTTGACGAGATTGTTGCGTAAAGGTGTACAGTTCGAATGGTCACCCGAAGCCACAGCAGCATTCCAGTATCTAAAAGAGGCTTTCACAACGGCTCCCATCCTGGCACATCCTAGACCAGAACATCCTTATGTTGTGGAAGCGGATGCCTCCAACGAAGCTATAGGAGCCGTACTGTCTCAAAGGGATAAGGACACTGGACAGCTACACCCCGTGGCGTATCTGTCCAAAAAGTTAAGCCCTCCTGAACAGAACTATACCATCTCCGAGAAGGAATTGCTAGCCATTAAACGAGCATTTCAGGAATGGAGACAATACCTGTGGGGGGCCAGAACCCCTGTCACTGTCTATACAGACCATCGCAATCTGCAGTACATGAAGACCGCTAAACACCTCACGCAAAGACAGATGAGGTGGATGCTCTTCTTTGCGGAATACGATTTCACCATTACCTTTAGACCAGGGACAGACAACCTGAAAGCCGATTCCCTATCCCGACGAGACCAGTCGGAGGAGAAAGACAAAGGAGACGCTAAAGTGTCAATAGTCAGTCCCGAAAAGGTGATTTGCGTAATACAGGCCAATACCTTTTTGGACCTTGTCCGACAAGCCAAGAATCATGATGCCTGGGTCAGTTGGGCCACATTCGGGGGGAATCGCACCTTGGTGAAGGGGTTGCCTTTTCAAGACAACAGATTGTTTCTTCCCTCTATAGCATTGCGAAAAAAGGCCTTCATGTGGTGTCATGAGTCCCCTTTGGCAGGACATCAGGGGGTGCAAAAAACTATGCGGCTCATGAAACGGCATTTCTGGTGGGACTCGCTTAGCACGGATATCCCTGTATGGATTGGACAATGTGAGACATGCGCCAGGGCTAAGAACACAACCGGACAGAAAAAAGGGTTGTTGATACCGTTGCCTTCCCCTAGGAAACCTTGGCAGACAATAAGTCTGGATTTCGTCACAGGACTCCCTCTTGATCAGGGCAAATCGGCGGTGTTGGTGGTCATTGACAGCCTCACTAAGTTGGGCCACTTTATACCATGTGTAAACTTGCCAACTGCTGGGCAGACGGCTCAATTGTTGCTAACCAATGTCATAAGATTACATGGAGTCCCAGAGGTTATAGTGTCTGACAGGGGCCCCCAGTTCATTGCGAGGTTCTGGAAGGCGTGGTGTCAGGCATTGCATATCCAGTCTTCTCTCTCGACCAGTTTCCATCCACAGACGGACGGGCAAACCGAAAGGTTAAACCAGACATTGAAAAAATATCTACGGTGTTTTTCTGAGGATGCCCATGAGTCATGGGTTTCCCTGTTATGGATGGCCGAAATGGCCTATAATAACGCGTGGCACTGTTCTGTGGGGATCTCGCCTTTCCATGCTACCTACGGGTTTGATGCACGCATCCTTCCGGTGCACATCCCGGAGGAGGTGTCTCGACAGCTTACGGTCTTGGGACAAGTACGGAAGCTCCGTGTTCTGCACAAGAAGGTCAGGGTGCATCTGGAGAAGGCTAAAGCAGTGTACAAGAAATGGGAGGATAAACATCGAAAGGAGGGCCCATCATTCCAGGTTGGTGATAAGGTCTGGTTGTCGACTCGCAACATTCGGTTCAAGTTGCGTAGTGTGTTTCATCCACGTTACATTGGGCCTTATACCATTGTGAAACGTATCAACCCTGTTGCTTTCAAATTAAAACTGCCTGGTTCTTTACGTATTCATCCTGTATTCCATTGTCACTTGTTGAAACCAGCTAATTCGGCACGTAGAAAGGCCATACCTCCGGTGCTCGGTGATGCTGGGGCTGAATACGAGGTGCGGAGTATCAAGGACTCCAAACTGTGCAGAGGCGTCCTTTGGTATCTGGTGTCATGGAAGGGCTACTCGGTGGAGGATGATTCCTGGGAGCCTGTGGGGAACATACATGCCCCGGCGGCTATTCGTGCTTTCCATCGTAGGTTCCCCCTGCGCCCTGGTCCTAGGAGGCGCTAGGGAAGGGGGGATGTACTGTCAGGTTCGCACTTGCATCGCGCCTACCGCAATGGGAAAAACTACATTTCCCATGAACAGGCGGGGTCGCGCAGGAAGCATAACTCTGATTCCAACGCGCTTCCTGTTGCGCGTTATTCTGGTCTTCTTGCTTCAGCGGCGTGAGAGCGGATGCCCTGCACGCCAGCCTTCTCGTGTCTCCTGTTGGGCTTTCACTCCCCTAGGGCTCTTGGGGAGAGCTACGGCATTCCGTCCGAGGAATTGCCAGCGTCGGCGCCCTCAGGTACTGTGGTTCCTTGTCCCCGGCCGCTTTAGCGGTCAGCTGTTTTTGTTTGCTGTCTTCGAAGGGCTCGGAGACAGTGCTGCCTTACTATTTGGCAGTTCATTACTTTGCATCTCGGATTTGGCTATTTTGTGGTGGCGGAACACTGTGGCGGTCAAAACCACGTGTTACCGTTCACTCTGCATTTGTTCTTGGAACTTGAATAGCGGGACGCTGTAGTGAAGTCAACTACGCGTCTCCGTTATATTCTGGAGATATATAACTACATGGAAATGAAGGATTAGGGCTTGTAGTGAAGGAACTACAGTATTCCCCTGGTCTTATGGTTCTGTCTTCCATTGGATGTATTAAGTTGACAGAATTCAGTGGTGGTCGCAACTACGTATTTCTGTTTTGGCATTTTTCATGCACTCACCCTTGGGTTGGTCTATAGGGAGCGGAGTGTTGTAGTTCTTGCTTCCTACACACTACCGTATCCTTATTTACTTTGTGGTGGAGCATCTTTACTTTCTGTGGATACCTTTGGACCCCCCTTGTACATTGAGTCCTATGACAAATTCTGTGGCCTTCCTCACAGATTATGACAGAAGGATTGTAGATGTTTTCTAACCAAGGTCGAGTTTTCTTTCTGCCCAGGCGTCCTTTCCCTGCTGACCCTACCTTTACCCATCCCACATTTTTGTATTTTAGTTTGTTATTTTTCTCCCTCACCTAATGGCTCGAACACCCTGTGCTTCTACTTCAGGGTGTTGGTGACATTGGGAGGTGGAACCATATTTGCATCGGCTGGATCCCGCGGAGTAAACCTGACACCCCTAGCTTCCTATCTGTAGTCAGTGCAGAGATACACCTGCTGGGGTGATTCCAGCGCTTTAAAAATTGTTAATTCATTCATTCATTCATTCAGAGAGTTGCATACAGTGTGGCAGAGAGGAGTAGAGTATTGTACAGTGGCATAGAGTGGAGTAGAGTTTCTTACAGTGACATACAGTGGTGTACAATGTGGTACAGGGGGTGTAGGGGCATAGAGTAGGTTAGATTGTCGTAGAGTGTACTAAAGTTTTGCAGAGTGGAGTTGCATAGAGTGGAGTATGGCATCACAGAGTAGAGTGGCATAGAGTGGACTGTTGACAGTGGGGTAGAGTGAGGTAACGTATCGTACAGTGGAGTAGAGTGGGGTGCAGTCGACTCGAGTGGCATAACAGTGTGAAGTAAAGTATCATACAGTGGATTGGAATGTTGTAGAGTAGAGTGGCATGGAGTGGAGAACAGTTTAGTGGTGTATGATACAGAAGAGTAAAGTTTCATAAATTGGAGTGGCATGCCGTAGAGTGGACTGGAGTGGTTCGGCATAGAGTGTCAGAAACTACTGTACAGTGGAGTAGAGTGGAGATCCATAGACTTGATTAAAGTGCTGTAGAGTGGAGCTGTGTGGAGAAGCCGCGGTCCATACAGGTAAGAGCAATGGAGCGGTGGAGCCAGATTGGGGGGATTTGGCAGGCGACCACAAGAGAAAATTAAATAAATAATTAATTTTCCTTCGTGGCTGTCTTTCTAAATCCCCCCCACCCGGCCCCACCGCCCCAATGCTCTTACCTGCATGGGCCATCGCTGGTGTGGTGATATATATCTGTAACACTGCTGAAATATCAGAGGATAACAAAAAATTATAGTTAGGTGAGAATTTCAGTGACAACACAACATTTTAAACAAAAAGAACTACAAATTATCAGTTGTAGTTATCTCAAATAATTATAACTCATGCCCTAAAGTAAATATAACTTGTGCCCCCGCCACGCACTGTGTTGCCCTAAATGATGTCAGTTCTGTTGTCATCATTAATGCTATCAACACTTCATGAATGTTGTAATATCTGAGGTCATAAGCAGTGCATGGCGAAGGTGCAAAATATAGCACTTTAGGCCATGGTTATAGTTACTTGCCAGGCCCTACGACCAACCCACTGTGAGAGCCCTACCCCCACTGCATGTGGCCTTTGTGGATGCCCAATGTGATGTTGGGTGCAAGGTCTGGTCTGTAGCTGTGCCCTGCCCAACCCCTACAAGTGCCCTACCTCCATCTACACACAGTCTTCTGGCCTGCGTAGCATATGGTTGGTCTCGCTTGTCCTCATTGCACTAAGTCAGAAAAAATATTACATCTGGATCTATTGGCTTTATTAAGGGGTAAGCATACCAGTATATACGAAACAGATCTATTATCTTTGTCGAAAAACACCAATATTTTTAATCTAATGTATATTTTGTAATTCACACAATGGAATACTCAATAACAGTGATTATTATGAAAAAAATGTTCAATAAAATGTCATGATCCTGGAGAGTTACTGTTCTTTTCTTTTTTTCAATGTTGCTGGGGGGTTGCTGCACTCCATGCACCCACCAACAACACTAAAAATGCTTTGTGGTACCCATGCCTCTTCCAGGGAACTCACCAGGATTAAAAAATATATATAAGTAGCCCTCGCACTGTATTATGTGGCACTCCTTTAAGAAGCAGTGAATAATACACATATATTATTGTGGGTATCCCGGTGCCCAGGCATGAACAAAGTTGGGTTCCATGCCCGGTTAGATGTGCCTCTCTTGGGCATGGAACCACTGTGTCATGGGGGTGGGCTCTGTACATTATCACACCCTAGGGTATGGAGCCACAGAGGCCAATACTGGCACAGGAAGGGGAGTGTGCAGACTCCTCCCCTTTACAAGCAAAGTTGGCCCAAGGGGATGGGCTCTCCAGGGCTTTATAGAGGCTCAGGAGGGGGGCCATGAGCCCCCTTCCCTTTTGCTAATATGTCAGAACATGAAGGATGGGGTACCATGACCATAATTGGCTCAGGGAGGGGGGTCTACATGCATGCCCCCCTCCTGCATGCCCCCACCCCCCAAAATGGTAAATCCTGACCCCAGGGACCTGTCCCACTCTAGTAGTTATATAAAAATTCGAAATATGGTGGCCGCCATTTTGTTTGCTTTCTTTGGCCACAATCCTGCGGGAGTACCATGGGGTAGGGGCACAGACCATTTTTTTTTTACAATTGTTGCTCAAGGAGGAGCCCCTCTGGGACACCTCACAAGTGCTATGGGGGCAGGGTGTCCAACTCTGCCTTCTTATATTGTCATTTTTGTTATTTTAGGAACAGGGGACTATGTCCCTGTAGCCTGTAATGGCCGTCACAGTATTTTCTTTCATGTGTCAGCCAGCCAACAAAAGTGCTCGCTCTAACAGGACCCTCACTCTCACTGGAGCCTGGTGGCCCAAGGGAAATAAACTTTCTAGAACAATCAAAATGCTATAGTTTTTTAAGTTGAGCTCTCGCGAGAGTCCCTCGAACCCAATCACCCAGATATACAAGTACTTTTAACCTTAATTTCTCAAAAACTACTGAATGGATGGACATTAAATCACCAAAGGCATGCTTTCATAACCAAGATCTATCTTCCAGCCAAATTTGGTTTACTACTGATCAGTAGTTTTGTTATTTTATGTTATGTTATTCTGAATGTATTAAGCGCACAGGTACCCAGGGGTTTCATGGGGCTGGCAGTGAGGAAAGATTGAAAAAAAACAATTAACCTATCCAGAGGCTTGCTTGAATAACCAGGTCTTCAAGTCTCTCCGAAACTACATAATATTGGTGCATTTCCTGAGCGACAGTGGGAAGGAATTCCACACCTTTGGGGCAAGAAAAGCAAATCGACACCCACCTTGATGTTTCCGTTTAAAGGGGGGTAGAGTAAGAAAGGACTGATGGGCTGAGCGAAGATTGCGAGTTGGCTCATGTTTGATTATGAGGTTGTTGATGAACATGGGACTTTCTCAGTGAAGAGCCTTAAAGGCTAGGCAACCTACTTTGAATATTACCCGTTGAGCTATGGGTAGCCAGTGAAGAGTGGCCAGCAGTGGTTTCGCCGAACTCCCACCGCGACTCTTGAAGATTAACCTAGCCGCTTGGTTTTGCACAATTTGCAAGCGTTTAGACAAAAACAGGGGGAGACCTAAGTATATAGAATTCGAAAAGTCTAGTCGGGAAAGGACCAGGGCGCGTACCACATGAATGAGAGCTGAATGAGTGAGTAGATGGGCAATTTTTCTAATTTTGCGCAATTGATGGAAGCTGGACAAGATCACAGCTACCACCTGACCTTTCAAAGAGAGATCAAAGTTGATGGTAATCCCGAGGCTTTTCACCGAGGGAGAGGGGGAGGGAGGGGATCCCATTGTTGATGGCCAGAAATGAGGGCCCCAGCTAATCGAGCTTTTGCCCGGGAGTACCAGCTCGGTCTTCCCGGGATTGAGTTTTAGGTGGTTCGACTCCATCCACCGTTGAATGTGCAGCATGGTAGCCTGAAATTCCGCGGCGGAGTCAGTTGAGTCCAGTGGGAAAATTAACTGCAGGTCGTCAGCATAGTTATAAATTGCGACCCTCCTGTTTTTTAAAGAATGTAAAAGAGGTTTAAGATATAAATTAAATAGGAGGGGGGACAGTGACGAACCTTGCAGGACACCACAGGTGGTAGATAATTTGGGCGCGATCAAGTTCCCGAGTTTAACTGCCTGGGTCCGATTGCTCAGAAATGACTTCACCCTGCTGAGGGCCGTGCCTCGCAGGCCAGCATGTTCGACACGGTGTAATAAGATGGTGTGGTCCACCATGTCGAACGCTGCCGACAGGTCCAGAAGAACCAAGGCTTGATGTATACCCCTGTTGGCGTTGGACCTCATTGTGTCCAGAACTGCGAGGATCACTGCTTCGGTTGAGTGCGTCTGGCGAAAGCCGGCTTGGTTAGGCTCTAGATAATCCGATGTTTCAATGAAATTGGAGATGCAGCTAGCCACATGGGCTTCCAAGATCTTTGCTCCGAAAGGGAGGAGGGATATGGGCCGGTAATTAGAAAGATTAGTCGGTTCGGCACCAGGTTTTTTAATTAACGGGACCAGTGTTGCATTTTTAAACGAGATGGGTACTATTCCCTGAGCTAGGGACTCATTCAAGAGGGGGATTGTGCCTAGCGGGAGTGCTGAGTAGACGTCCCTTAGGACGTGCGGGGGGCAGCAGTCATTAGGTGAGCCGGACTTCACACGATTCATCAGTTCCACTAGCCTAGGTTGATCAATCGGGGGGAAAATCTCGAATTCTGAAGGATTTCTGCAGATGTCTTCGATGGCGACCATACTAGACCTTTCCGGAATGCTGTCTTTTATGGTGGCTATCTTGTCCATGAAGAAATTATTGAGCTGATTGCAGAGCTCTTACGTGGGGACTTGCGGGGGGGGGGGAAGGTTCTAACATCGTTGCAGAGATCGTTCACAACCCTGAAAATTTCTCTAGATTTGTTGTGTGCGTTCAAGATTTTCTCGGAGAAGAATGCTGCCTTAGTAGTTAAAATGGAGTTCTTA
Organism: Lissotriton vulgaris; assembly: GCF_964263255.1. Lineage (NCBI taxonomy): Eukaryota > Metazoa > Chordata > Amphibia > Caudata > Salamandridae > Lissotriton > Lissotriton vulgaris. Next base: position 608,430,999 of record NC_141687.1, on the reverse strand, counting down.
TAATTCCTCCGGGCAGTAATGTATGACACTCTGTCCTTATCTGAGTACCCGTGTCTCCATTTCCTCTCAGATTGGAGCAGTTCCAGTTTTTGTTTTTTTAAATCTGCCGTAAACCACCTATGAGCATCCATGCGACGGGCACGGGAGAATTTGGAGAGCGGAACATGCTCATTACAGGTTGCCAAGAGCCATTCAGTGAAATTTTTATCCATGAGGTTAATATCATGGGTGGGTGCTGGGATTGAGTTTGACAGGGAAGACAAAAAGTCTTGATTGTTTAGTGATCTCCATTTCCTTACTACCCCTCCTACAGGAATGGATGCCTTCAAGTGGCCGTGTAGAGTGCAGGAGAATTGGAGTAGATGGTGATCTGATCAAATGCAGGGGGTTGCCGTCGGGATAGACAGCGGGACATTGTGGGACCAGATCTGGTCCAGAATGTGTCCTTTTTTCGTGGGTCGGGGTCAGGACTGATTGAGAGAAATCCAAATGGAGGAGGAGCTCAGAGAGTTCGATGGCCTGGGGCCCTGCCACTGGGTCATTAAACCAGTAGTTTAGATCCCCAACCAGCATTACCTTATCGTAATTGACAACTAAGCCAGCCATTTGCTCACTCAGGGAGACCGGGATGGTAGGCATGACCTTGGGGGGACGATAGATCAATGCCAATACCATGGTTCCCATGTGGGTGCCAGATTTGATTAAAGGGTTTTCAGTATCCGGTAGGTCCAGAGAAGGTAATGTGGTGAACCTTTGATCTTTGTGGATGATGGCAGCAACGCCACCCCCTTAGTCAGTCGGGAGAGCTGCTAGGACATCCGGTAGGGAGTCTTGGGTAAGCCAGGTTTCAGTAATAAGTAACATGTCCGGTCTGTCTGAGTTGAGGAGTAGAAAGATATCCAGTTGGTGTTTCACCATAGACCGTGTGTTCAAGTATAGGCAGCGGAGAAAAAGGTCATTAGATCTTAAAGTTTTGCTGGTATAGAGAGAGCCAGGGGGAGTTTTGTCAGAGCAGGTCTGGGCTGGCTGGGGACGGCAGATGTTATTGGCCGTTAGGCAGGATCTTGTGGCAGGATCCAGGCTAGGTAGGCAAGAATGTTGTAGGGAGCGGAGTTCCATGAGAGTATAGCTGAGATTTTCGCCATTCTGCCTAGTCCCTAGGCCCATCCTGGCACGGATGGGCGCAGACGGGCTTGCCTTAGGCGCGCCTTTGGCGCTGATGGTGCGACCGCTGCGCTCGTCCGCTGCGCGTCCGGGAAATGCACATTTGTTATAGGAGAGGCCTGACGGTAGTGGGCGTGGCCTGTGGGCTCTGGGGGAATGGCGGCCGGAAGAATTGTAACCCGCGGCAGCGCTAAGATCCGCTGCGCGGGGATGCCCAACACGTGAATGCAAGTCAAAAAGTGCCCAGGGAGAAGGGGGTGAGTAGCTAAAAACACAGTATCACAATCAGTTTTAAAGTATAGTTTAAAATATAGTTAAGCGTTTCTGAGGGCTTCCGCCTCAGGAGATAGCGATATTGTCTTCTTAAAATGTCTATTAAAAACGCATAGGAATTTTGTGTTTTGGGACCCCACCTATTTCCTGCCCTCCACTTGTTGGATCACCCTGAAAGTTTGCAGGAAGACGCAGTTTTTGGGAAAGTTTCATGAACATTTGACAAACAGAGCCAAAGTTATCAGCAAACCAATAAAGGCATTTCTTATTGAAACTCAGACCTAACTATAACTGTCCAGTGGCAAACGCCACTGGGCTATATCTATACACACACACACACACTAAAGGTATATCTATCCATCCATATATATATATATTTTTTTTTTCACTGAAAAAAACACGTTTCAGGGACATTATAGTTAGTTGGACATTTCACTCGTACAAAACCAGTGAAATTCAGATGTTATAGTTAGTTCAGCTAACTATAACTCGCACCCCCGCAATGCACTGCTAATGACGTCACATAGTACATCACTAATGACATGGTCATTGACATCACTGATGACATCACCAATGGTTATATTAGGGTGTGAGAAGATGCATCAAATTATCACGTGGATGATGTCATCAGTGATATCATCAGTAATGTAATTCGAGATTTTATCAGTGATGTCATCAGTGACTTCACTGACCATGTCATGAGTGATGTACTATGAGACGTCATCAGCAGTGCATTGCGGGGGCGCGAGTTATAGTTAGCTGAACTAATTATAACGTCCGAATTTCACTGGTTTTGTACAAGAGAAATTTCCAACAAACTATAACGTCCCTGAAACTTGTGTTTTTTTCAGTGAATTTCCAAGGTTTTTTTAATTCTAATTTCTAACTATAATGTCCCTGAAATCTATGTTTCTTTTTCAGTGAATTTCTAAGGTTTTTTTAAAGGTTAATTTCTAACTATGCCTACAGATGTAGGACATGTGCAGAAAGAAGTAACAGAAATGCAGAAAGGGGCAACAGAAGTCCAGGAAGATGAAGTAAGGTGCAGAAAGAAGCAAGAGATGGATGTGCACAAAGAACCGACAGAGGAGCAGAAAGAGGCCATGTTGCAAAGTCATCCTGTGCCACCAACTTTTTGCTGACGGGTACTGGTGGTAACTGACTCTGACTAACCAGGCCTAGAGCCAGTGCTATGCTAAAAGACACTTAAAATACAGTGAAAACATCTACATACACTAGGGAACACTCTGCGTTGGGGTACCCCTGTGATTGGCATGACCTCCTCTTTAAGGCCCTAGTACATAATAGGGAAGGGGGATTAAAACTACCTCTAAGTCAGAGGTGCAGAAAGACGCTCTTTTAAGTAGCAGTCACATTTGCAGAGTTGTGGAGATAGGGTGCTGGGCCTCCAACCAGCGCTCAGGAATACCGCTGCATAGGACTTAGATAAGGTACCAAGAGGGCGTCTTGGTCCCCAAAGTCTCTCTAGAGTAAATTGGACTTTATCCCCCATCCCGTAGTCTGCCAGGAGGCGCGTTTGCAGAGTGTTGGAGAAAGGGGGGCATGTCCTCCTTAGAAGTCTTAGCAGTCCTACTGTGTGGGACTTACTGCTGGTAACAGGAGGGGTAGTTGTCCCCCAACGACAACCTTGGGGGTCAACTACCCCTCCTATTGCCTCCAATAAGTCGGACACAGCAGGATTGTTAAGTTCTCATAGCAGGCCACGCCCCCTTTGCCCACCACTCTGCAAACGCACTCCCTGGCATGCTCTTGGATGGGGATTTAAGTCCCCTTTGCTGCTGGAAGTCCTTTAGGGGCCAACTAGCCTATGTCTTACCTCCAGTAAGCCCCACACAGTGGGATTGCTGAGCGGTCGACAAAGGCCACGCCCCCTTTCCGCACCACTCTGCAAACGTGCCCCCTGGTGCATTCCAAGTTGGGGTTTTAAGTCCCCTTCATTCCTAAGGGTCCCTGGGGGCCAACTAGCCCACCAGATACCTCCAGTATTTGCCCCAGAGCAGTATTGCAGAGAGGTGGTCCAAGTCTTTCTACACCACTCTGCAAACACAGCTCCTGGCAGACTACAGGATGGGGGATGAAGTCCAATTTACTCCTGAGGGACTTTGGCGGCCAAGAAGCCCTCCTGGTACCTCCTGTAAGTCCTACAGAGCAGAATTCCTGAGCGCTGGTCGGAGGCTCAGCACCCTTTCTCTACCATCCTGCAAATGCGTCTACTAGTTAAAAAATATTTGCAATGTAATAGGTTTAGCATTTGCAAGAATTAGAGCTATTGGTGTTGTAAATGCAAAAGTTTTTTACTAATGTTTTATGGTGTGGAGTGGATGTACGTTTGTGTAGTGGAATTAATTGGTATGTTGTGTAGTAAAATTATGTGGATAGAAGGTATGTGGTATTTAATGTATAGGAATTATGTAGAGTGGGATTATGTGTTATGGAGAGTAATTATGTGGTAAGGTAGCCTGTGTTGTGGAGTGGTAGCCTCAGGTTTAGTCTTCCTCATTTCCATAGAAGCTCAACTATGAACTCAGTGAGTCAAAAAAAGAAGGAATCACTGAGGAGCACTTGTGGACCTAGACAGAGGTATTAGCAGGGCCACTGGAATTATGTGACTGTTTGGCTGCACCGACGTTTGCACAATTATACATTTTCTGCATTGGCCACATATTTCATCATCTGCTACCTAATCTTATGATGTGAACAAAAATAGCCTTGTTTCTGGCTCAAATATTACCAAAAATGCATGGAGGAAGGCTCTTTGCAAACCTAGAATGGTCACCTGTTAAGTTGGTACTAATGCTGTGCAAGCCACTATTGCTTCCTTCTGCGCCTCTCTTGCCTCTTTCTGCATTTCTGTTGCTTCTTTCTGCACATTTCTCTCTTTTTATGCACTTCTCTTGCCTCTTTCTGCAAATCTCCTAAACTTTTTGCACCTCTCTTCCCTCTTTCTGCACATCTGATGCCTCTTTCTGCACCTCATTTGCTTTTTTCTGTACCCTCTTGCCTCTTTCTGCACCCTTCTTTTCTCTTTCTGCACCTCTCTTGCCTTTTTCTGTACCCCTCTTATGTCTTTCTGTACCCTTGTTGCCTCTTTCTGCACCTCTGTTCCTTCTTTCCGCACTTCTTTTGTTTCTTTCTGTACCTGTCTTGCTTCTTTCTGCACCCCTCTTGCCTCTCTCCACCCCTCTTCCCTCTTTCGGCACTTCTGATGCTTTTTCTACTCTTATCTTGCTCCTTTCTGTACCTCACTTGCCTCTTTCTGCACCTCCATTGTTCTATCAGCACCTCAATAGCTTCTTTCTGCACCCCTTTTGCCTGTTTCTGCACCCCTCATTCCTCTTTTTACAGCTCTCTTGCCTCTTTCTACACCTCTCTTCCCTTTTTCTGCACCCCTCCTGCCTCTTTCTGTATCCCTATTGCTTCTTTGCGTACCTCTCCTACCCCTATCTGTACCCCTCTTGCCTCTTTTTGCACCTCTGTCAGTTCTTTCTATACCTCTTTTGCTTTGTTCTGCACTTCACTTGCCTCTTTCGGTATCCTTCTTGCCCCTTTCTGCACCTCTGTTGGTTCGTTCTGCACTGCTCTGGCTTCTTCCTGCACCTCTGTGCCAAATTTCTGCAGCCTTCTTCTCTCTTTCTGCACCCCTCTTACCTCAGTCTGCCCACCTGTTCTCTCTTTCTGCACCCCTTTTGCCTGATTCTGCAACTCTCTTGCCTCTTTCTGCAGTTCTCTTGCCTCCTTGTCAACCAAAGGTAGACTCTTAATTATGGATTGATAGGGCCACGTCAGTTGGCCGAATCTCAATGACGAACCTTTGAACAGACGTAGGACGCCACCCGAGTTCTCTTTTCAAAAACGACTGGGTCACACCATTCAATTGATTGTTACCCGAGATTCGGCCAACTGACGTGGCCCTATCAATCCATAATTAAGATTCCACCTTTGGTTGACATTGTGCTCCACATCCACTGTCGTTTTCTGCCAATCCAACACGGCTTTTTCGTTCATAAATTCAAGGGAGTCTTTTCAGCATTGAAAATATTCCGTTCTGATGATGGTCTATATGACGACTGCCCCCTAGACCGAAACGTCAACACTTTCATCATCTCCTGAAATGTTGCATTGGCACAAAATCACGACCATTCTTTATTAATTAATTTAGGTTGTCTGCCTTATTCATGAGGAGTTGATGTTTTTGGTTGTGAACTGTAGAGCAAATATCGTTTATCTCTGTTCATGACTTTTGCTTAAATTTATTTGTCTGTATTTACCTCCCTAATTTAGTGTTAGTAAATATAAATTTTCCAAATATATTCTCTCTCTCTGTGTGTTCTCTATTTACCTTCCATCAATTTATTTTGATTGTGTACTAAGACTGATATCCTGTGGATACAACTGAGTGTGTTACACTTGTACAACTCATAAATTATACTGACTATTGTCTTAAATAAGTCCCTTGTAGCATACTCTGACCTTAACCATATAGTGCCCAAGCCTATAAGGGTTGATTGGGTTTTCCCCTGCTTATAACATAGTTAGCTAGTAGCATTTAGAAAACCAGTGAAATTCACTGAAAAAAACATAGGTTTCTGGGATGTTATAGTTAGAAATTAGCATTTAAAAAACCTCTGAAATTCACTCCAAAAACCATAGGTTTCAGGGGTGTTATAGTTAGAAATGAGCATTTAAAAAACCTTCAAAATTCAATGAAAAAACATTGGTTTCAGAGACGTTATAGTTACAAATTATCATTTAAAAAACCTTTGAAATTCACTGAAAAAACCATAGGTTTCAGGGCCGTTATAGTTAGTTGAGCTACCTATAACTTGCGCCCCTGCAATGCACTGCTGATGATGTTACATATTACATCATGCATGACATGGTCAGCGACATCACTGATGACATCATCCGTGTGATAATCTGATGCTCCTCATTATACCCTAATGTAACCTTTGATATAGCCACTGTAAAATACAGACTATCATTTTTGAAACCATAGACACACAAATACCAGCTACTACATACCCACTCACTGATTCCTAGGGCTACACACACATCCACTCATTCACCCATACAGTCACTCATCCCTACAGCACTATCATATGCACTCATACACCTACACAGACACTCACATACCGTCACTCATCCATACAGTTACTCACACACCTAGTCAGTCATGCAAAGGATCAATCACACACTCATTTACTCACGTATACAGTTATACACAAACTACCTTACTTATTCATCCAGATACTAACACATACTTACTCTTATTCAATCACTCATAATAATCCATACAGCCACTCTCACAATCACTCACTCTCCCATATAGTCATTTATATACTCCAACACTCACATATACTGCCTTTCACATATGTAGTTACTCACACATGTACCACTGAGACATTACTAACCCACCCACACAGCCCTTCTCTCATGCAGTCTTGAATCCATATACCCATTGAATCACCCACTCATACATCTATGCAGAGTCATACACCCCCCACCCACCCACACAGACACTCAGGCACCCATACAGATGCTCAGACAACCAATCAATAACTCATATAGACACTCATGTAGCTACACACCAACCCATGCAGCCACTTACACACCAACTAACAGACTGATACAGTCATGAACACAGTTTAGCCACTAAACCAGGCATTCAGTAAGACGTGTTAAATCACTCCCTTATACAGTTAGTCGTGCACCTACTAACTTATCCATTCATACACTCATACACCCACTCATTCTTCAATACACCTTGGCATTTATATATATTAACATATTTAAACTTTACAGAAACACACAGTCACTGGATGATGTCATCAGTGATGTAATTTGAGATGTCAGATTCAGATTCTGATTAGCTTTAGTCGATTTTGCAATATAAAAATCATAAAAGCAACAATACATAAATAAGCACCAATACATTTCATTTCATAATAAATAACATGTAATAAAATGGAATTAAATCAATAGAATGAATCAGCTAATCATTGAAAAACGAATTCTTAAAACATTTTTTAGAAATCCAATCATTACCATGACACATGTAATATTGCCCTATTGCTGCAAATTAAGATACGCGGGTCTACATTTCCGCCAAGCACCTTAGCTCAAGTACTGTCGAATCCATCCTTTTTGTTCTTTCACGTAGAATTTACTAAACAGTACTACGTGAAAGGTGGATTGCGACGATATATTATCACATGGGCAATAAGCAAGCGTTCTAGACCAGTCATTTTTAATCGGATATGTGACCAGCCGATGAAATAGGTTAAACCTAAATCTGCTCAAAATGAACCGGTCAAAGCCCAGGTTACACAAGGTTAAATATGGCTGTATTTTAAAAGTGCTTAATGACAGTTGATGTTCGATTACCGTTTTCTTGGTAATTTCCCCTGAGCATCTAAGTAAGTTGAAATGGGCCATACATAGATTCTTAAGTTCTTTTTTCGAGACATTCCTGATTGAATCTGGGTTAGTAAAAAGATCAGGGCGTTGGAGGTCATTTAGGGTTTTCTTAACATATTCTAGCAATACGATACGCTTTGCATTATCTAAACCCATGATGTCCTTTATTATGTCCTGATTTAAGCCCAGAGCTTCTGAAACCCACACTCTTCGCCAGAGCAATATGGGCTGCAATTTAATCAGGTCTGTAATATGGTCCATCCCTAGTTCCTCATGGCAATTAAAGACTGAGGTACCCTTCGGGAGAGCTGGAAGGTATCTAAACAATTTATTTTCTTCTATTTGTAATTCTGTTGTGTCCTGATGTCCCCAAATCCCTGCCCCGTACACAGCGATACTCTGGCATTTGGCTACATAGATCTTTAACATAATTTCCGGGGGTCGTTTGTCCAACTTGGAGGAGACATTTTTCAGCGCTCCAATAGAGCGTTTAAAAGATAAGGTCCTGTTCTTGACTTCTGGACCCCAGGAGCCTGAGCCATCAATTAAGCCCCCCAAGTATGGGAAGTTTTTAGTATGTTCAATTTCTAGGCCAGGAACTTTAAGAGTTTTACAAGTTCCCAGGCCTTTGCCACACTGCATCACATAAGATTTCTTTGCATTGATGCTAAGGCCCCTAACTTTCATAAAATCAAGATATTTAGTTAGGGCCTTCTTGGCTCCCGCCTTCGTTCTTGCCATCAATACTGCGTCATCCACGTACAGTAGTGAAACTATTTGCTTATTACCATACCTCGGGGAGTCGATTTTATTGGCCCCCAATTCTGCCTCAAGGTTGTTCATATAGAGGGAAAAAAGAAAGGGGGCCAACACGCAACCCTGTCTTACGCCTTTTTCTATACTAAAGGATCCAGTACCATCCCCCCTCAGCCCATATCTTACTTTGGCCGTAGCCCCAGAATAGAGCTGCCTTAAAAATAAGACAATGGCAGGCTCGACTTTCATCTCCTCTAGTACTTGCCACAATTTAGAATATATTACAGAATCAAAGGCGGCTGATAAGTCGACAAAGATTGCATAAAAATAGCCCTCTTTAGCCCTGGTGTATTTAGCTTGGAGTAGGACAAAATTCAGGACCTGCTCAACGGTGCCCATCCCTTCCCGGAAGCCATACTGAACATGACTTAAGATGCCATGTTCCTCCACCCATAATTACATTTTATTTAAGACCACTCTCCCTACCAATTTCATGAGGGAGTCTAGTAGTGATATGGGTCTATAATTGGACGGACTCTCCCTATCTCCCTTTTTATACATCGGTATGATAACCGATTCTTCCTGAAGGACCCGTGTGCAAAGTGGTACCCATAGGTCAGTATTTAGTTTATAGATGTCATTGGGGATCCCATCCGGCCCCGGGGCTTTATTATTTTTACTGGCCTGCAAAGCTGCATATACTTCTTCCAAAGTAATATCCATTTTTATTTGCTGATGGTCATCCCCTCTTTGTAAAAGACCAGTTTCACCATCCTCAAGCGCAGGAACCTCTTGCAAATTACTGTATACCTTTGAGAAGAAGTCGACCCTGGTTTGATCATCTATTGCTATTTCTAGCCTTGCTGCTTCCTTTTTAGTGAAAAAAGGTGCATTGACTGCCTGCCAAAAGGACCTGGAGTCTCTGCACTGTGATATACTCAGCAGATTCTTCCATGCTAATTCCTTTATATCCTTTTTCCGTTGGTTCCTGGCCAGGGTGTACTCTTTCCTGCAATTTTTTATTACATCATGATCCCTTGGTTTATTGCCTAAGGCAGCCTTAAGTGCAGTATATGCCTTTGTGCACCGTGTATCAAACCACCCCCCCCCCCCTTTGTTTGACTTATTTCGCTGCACCCTAGATAATTTATTTTGAATAATATTAGTGATTTTACTATATGCCTCCAGAATTTGTTCATCAGGAGTGTTCTCTCCCAAACATACCATAATATGCGTAAGAGCAGTAGTTATGATTTCTTTAGACTTTTTGAGCGGGTCTACTGTGCTCCATTTTAAAGCCAATCCATTTTGGCGTGCTATGGCAATATTCTGTGTCCAGGTTAAGCACTCAATGGTGGAGGCGCTAGTAAACTCTGTGGTGCTTATATTCAAACTAAGTGGTAGGTGGTCACTTAAACCAATATTGGGTATCTCCAAGTCTTCAATGCAGTTGGGAAATCTATTTGGTATAATAATGAAGTCTATAACAGAATGGAGCCCCCTAGCTAAAAAGGTGGCACTAAATTCAACCTTTGGTGAACAAAGACGATTAGCAAAACCAAGATTGAAATTGGCCATCATGCTATTTATTATGTCTCGTCTTTCAGAATGTGTAAAATGACATGGTGAACAACCTTTACAACAAAACTTTTACAACGCACTACCATTACAACGCGGTCATTACAACGCAAACCATTACAACGCATTGCGCTGGGGGGCGCTCTAGGATAGGGAATACGTTTAATTTTCTATTCAACACCTTCCCTAGTGTCCACGGGGACTGGAGTTGGAATAGAAAATTTAACTTTTCACTATCCAGCACCTCTAAGCGCTATGCGTTGTAAAGGTATACGATGTAAAAACCGCGTTGTAAAGGCAGGCGTTGTAATAGCCTGCGTTGTAACATCATACATCCAAATGACACCTATCCACATTCTCCCCCCTTCCGTATTCCTCGAACCCACACGTTACTCGGTCACAAATAGTCATATTAAAATCCCCTAACCATATCAGAATTTTATTTCCCCCCTTTAGTGAGTCATACCCATCTAATTCCACTTGCAATTTAGATAGGACCTCCTTAAAATCCTCCTTCTTTATATTATTATAAAAATGAGCAATTAATAATTCCACCTGGTGTTTTAAGGTAACGGAGACCATTTGGAAGTAGTGCGTGCAATTTCTGGTGGTAATCTTAGCAACTTTTAACAAATTGGACACATATATGCATAACCCTCCTTTGTGCCTACCAAACAGAGAGCGCACTGCCGGGACATGGTAAGTCTTAAAACCATCAAGATATTTCTCTTTGATAAGCCAAGTTTCCTGTATGCATAAGATGTCAATATTCTGCACAAAGTCCACCCAAACTATGTTCTGTAGTTGGCTCTCTAACCCACACACATTCCAGGTAGTAATCCGCACTTGGCCACCCCGCTGCCTGGGAGAGTTTCGGTTTGTACATAACTTCTCCTTGACCGCGGTCACCTGCGACAAGTTGGTCGTTAACACAGGTCCCATAACAACTTAATCATCATTATATTCATTGTTTCCGGCCGTCATGGACGCTATGCCCTTACCATCCCCTCCAATGGGTGTGCCCGTGGTTACTTTATTAATTAAGGGATTTACCGCCATATTCATGAAAATCGGCATTAGCGATTCTGAAATAGCGAAAAATAGCGAATCGCTATTCAGAAATCGCAAATCCGAATTCATGAATAATTGCGATAAAAAAAGCGATTCGCACGCGATCGCAAAATCCAATAGCGATCCGATTGAAATTGCGATTAATCGCAGATTAATCGCAATTTCGGCCTACCCGCGGCTGGACTGCGATCTCGCAAATAGCGATATCGCTATTAGCGATATCGCTATTTGCGAGATCACAAACTCGCGAGATCGGGAAAACGGGAAGTCGCATTTCGAGCCCAGTGATGACATCACAACCAGGAAGCTGCCGGTTCCCACCACCATTTTGCACATTGAGGCACAGAGACAGGGAGCACATAGGAGAGCTGCAGCACATCTTGGCAAGTACAGTGATCCACAGATCCACAACCCATACCATGGCTGAGGAAGCTGCACCTGGGACCAGCAGCTCGTCTGGGAGAAAGAGAAAGCTCAAATTCTCCGAGCAGGAGCTGGAGCACCTAATCGAGAGTGTTGTGGCCAACCACGACCAACTGTTCGGCGCCAATTCGCGGAGGGTCCCAGAAATGGAGAAGCGGCGCATATGGCAGGGGATAGCCTCAGCAGTGAACTCGGTGGGAGTGGCGGCCAGGTCCCTGGAAGAACTTAAAAAGCGGTGGTACGACCTCCGAGGCCGTGCCAAGGAGAAGGTGGCGGCGCGCCTTGGGGAGTCCTCGGGCACAGGAGGAGGAGGACCAACGGTACCACCAAACACCGCCCTGGAGGACCAGGTTGAGAACACCCTGGAGAGGGAGGCCTGTGTGGGTTTCACTACACTGGACTCATCCCGCCCCACACAAGACACCCAAGGTAAGTGGCATGCGACTGCGACCCTGCCCCCTATGGATGTCCATGACCAAATAGGCTCCCCCAATGTCCCATAGGCATGTCATAGTTGCACATCAAGGAATGTCCTGAAGCATTGTGGGAGATGTAGTCTGGCCACAATGTTGTAGTACCACAATGCAGCCAGTCAGGTCCCAATGCACACAAAGCCACTGCCATTCAGGGAATGTCACCCAGCATGCATGTAGCAACTGCACGTCTGCCAGATGCATGCAACTAATGGTCCACCACTTACCCCCACAGGTGGCGATACCAGTGACAGTGACAGGCTGGAGAGCGACGAGGGCGTCCCGGAGGTGGAGGTGCAAACACCTACCCAGGCACCAGCCCCTGCCGCTGCATCTGCACCACCAGCAACTACCACCAGCAGCGTCCCACCTGCAACTGGTGCAGCGCCCACATCCGCTGCCATGGCAGCCCCCATTGTGCCTCCTGCCACCGCTGCTCCTCCCAGAGCCGCAACCAGGTCAGTCACTCCTGTGGCCCCTGCATCAACTGCTACTGCCACACCAGCAGGCACACCCCCTGCGACTAGCTCACCTGCAACATCGGCGGCCTTACCCCCAGCAGCTGTCGCCTCAACATCCGGGGCTGCGCCACTGTCCACTCAGCCGCCAGCCTCACAATCAGGCCAGCAGGGCAGGCGTGGCAGGTCACGCCAGTGCTGCACAGCTGCTACCAGGCGGGCCAATGCTGATGGACTGGCGCGGCTCAGCATCGAGAGACGGATGCTGCGCATACACCAGCGCCAGGCTCAGCAGCTGGGAGCAATTCAGCTCCAACTACACAACATTGGCCGCAACGTGGCATCTGTTGCTGCCCACATTGAAGGCATGAGGGCCGACCTGGCTGGTGTGGGAGATGGAATGGCCCGCATTGCTGCAGCCGTGGAGGCCAACACCCGTGCCATGTATAGAATGCGCGGTGGGCAACGCCGGCACCACCGCCAACTATTGACCCAGCTTGGCCCTTACAGCAGGGCAAGCTATGTGTCGGCAAATGCGACATCTCTTTTGGCGCGGCGCTGTCTGACCCAGCAGCACACTATCATCCAGTGCAGTGTGGACATGACGAGGGTGCTGGAGACCCTCACCACGGCCGTCGTGGCTCTTCACCCTCCACCTATTCCATCTGTTGTGGGGGGTGATGATGCGAGTGAGGGGGCGTCCAGCCTGAGCTCACAATCAGCCTCACAGGCCCTACTACCCACCCACAGCACCAGGACCCCCCCATTGCCTGACGCCCCGGAGGAGGAAGCCCCTCAGAGGCGTTATGGAGGAACACGCTCTAGGCACACCTTGAGAACTGTACTTCACCACTGGCACAGGCTGAGGTCAAGCCTGCCATGCACAGCAGTATGGCGTAATACTGTTTGTTGGACTAATTTGGCACAGAACCTTATATTTCATTTTGTGAATTTAACACGTACTTTTATTTTGCAATTTGGCACAGAACCTTATATTTCATTTTGTGAATTTAACACGTACTTTTATTTTGCAATTTGGCACAGAACCTTATATTTCATTTTGTGAATTTAACAAATACATTTATTTTCCTACACACATTAGCGTTGTGTCATCATTACATTTTGCATGCATTGTTGATTTGTGGGGTGATGGCAGTGGTTGTACTAGAAACTGTTCACTGTGACGTGGTTGCGACGTCTGTGCCCTTCTGCTGGGTTCTCCCCTTGTGCATGGCGCGCATGTGCAGGTGGCCGGTTGTCCCCCTCAGATTCACTGCCAGAGATGTCAACAGGTATCCGGCGCTTGGTTGCAATGTTATGTAGTATTGCGCAGACAGCCACTATGCGGCAGCACTTTTCAGGAGTGTAATACATGGCCCTACCTGTCTTGTGCAGTATGCGGAACCTGCTCTTGAGCAGGCCAAATGTCCTTTCTATGCAATTCCTTGTCCGTATGTGTGCAATATTGTAGCGCCGTTGCTGGGGTGTTGCAGGGTTGAGGTATGGGGTCAGGAGGTATTCACGGAGGGCGTAGCCACTGTCACCTGAATGAGAGGAGCAGATGGTGATTGCCTGTGCTGCGCTGTTACATCTTTGCAATGTGACTTTCCAATCAAAGTGTACTTACCAAGTAGGTGTCCTTCCCCAAACTCTCCCCTGACCAGTCGTGTGTGGAGTCCGCTGTGCCGGAAAATGAAGGAGTCATGGGTACTCCCTGGGTACCGTGCGACAATGTCAGTGATGTATGTCTTGGCATTGCAGACCATCTGGATGTTGAGGGAGTGGTAGCACTTTCTATTGCGGAACATATACTCCATGCCAGCTGGTGGGCAGATGGCGACGTGGGTACAGTCTATACATCCGAGCACATGTGGAAAATGTGCTACATTGTAGAATTGTAGCTTTGTCATGTCCAATTCCTGTTGGCTGGCGGGGAATTTGATGTGACGGTGTAGCTGGGTGAGCATGGCGTCAACAAAAGTGTGGAGGCAGCGTGACATGGTGGGCTGGGATATTCCCCCAGCAGCTGCTACTACCCCCTGGAAACTTCCGAAGGCCAGGAGGTGCAGGCTACACAATACCTGCACATGTGTAGGCACAGCATTGGTACGGCTTGTTGGGTGCTGCATCAGGGGGTCAAGGTCCTGTATTAGCTGCATTATCATTTCCCCATTCAGCCTGTATTTCGCATATATCTGCTCCCTGGTTTGGCCCAGCAAGGTGACCCGCTGGCGGAATATCCTGTCCTGGATCCTGCGTCTCCTCCGTGCTAATCGCTGTAGCCTGCGACGCCTCACCACCATGTACATTCCTGGCATTGTGGGACTCCTAATGCTGCTGCTGCTGATGGTCCTTATGTGTGATTGGTCAGGCCAGTACCTGTTGGTGATAGGACAACGGTTTTTTGAAAGTTTTTTTCAATGGCTTTCATGGTTACCACCTGCTTTGAGTTGTCCTTATTTTGCGTCGTGCAAAAAGCGATTTTTTGGTTTTTCGCTAATTGCGAATTTTCTTGAATGCCGATAGCGATTTTTTTTTGCGAATTCGCTATTATTTTCGCAGATTCCGTGGTGTGTCGCTATTTCCGATTCGCTAATGCTCAGCGGCAGGGATTCTGCGAATATATTAGCGAATTCGCAAATATGTGTTTGCGAATTCGCTATTTTGTTGTTGAATGCCGATTACGGAAATTGCGCCCGCATTCGCGTTTTCGCAGCGATTGCGGGCGCAATTTCACTTCATGAATCAGGCTGATAGAGTAATAATGTTGTTTTCCTGACTAATAGTATAAGGCAGCGAGTGCAAAACCCCTGTTGCTTCGTTACACTCGGTTTCATGTTCAAAGGGGGAAAGACTTCGCCATCTGTGCTACATTAGTGGGTGCCTGAGTTACTATACCTCCTTTACCACCCAGTCAGTCACAGTCATTTAAGCCAGAAAGGACTGCAAACCGATTTGGTCCTTCAAAGTTTCGCACTAAGCCCAGAGTTCCCTGGTGTATCCGCTGTGGGTAACTTTGGTAACTTCTTCTGGGATATTCCCATCCCTGGCTTACTTGTGGGTGCGGTATCCTATTGTATCCCCATCCTTTACCTCTATTAGAATTTACTCTATTCAATTCTCTATAGAAGTACTCCAGAGGGAGAATCTCAATGCCCTGCCTCCGGGGCCATATTTGGGAGTTTGCAGCACCAAGAATTCTCTTCACTAGTTCTGGGGTATTAAAATTGACTATGACACAATCCCCATTTCTGTTCTTCCTTGTCTTACCCACCCATGACACCCTTCGTACCATTATAATGGAGTGCCAAGTATTGCTACCCGCTATGGTGTTATTAGCAATCCAATGGGCCACTTTGTTTTTGAGTTGACTGTGGTTCTCCCTTGCACCATTATTTAATGCTGGTACATTCACCAAAACTAGTACTAGGGGTGAAGATTCAGGCTGTAAAATAATTACTGGCAAGGGAATCCGGTCTTCCTGTCGAACGGTTCCACCATCAGTACCCCCATCCTCCGCTGGTTTTGCTATCGGGTTTTTATGTGTGCCAGTGTCTTTAGTTACGTTATCTACACTTTTTGATAGGGTGCCAGCATTATTTTGCTTTGTTGGTACAGGTTTGCTGGTTGTGCATATAGGTAGCTTTGGTTTGATTGCTGTCATATTGCTACCCTCGGGCACACGATCCTTACTAAATATTGGGGGAACTAAGGTGTCCAACCTGCGTGTATTTTCAATGGTTACCTCGCACAAAGCATCCAATTTCCCATTAATCACTCTAAGTCTTTCTATCAAGGGGAGAGTAAAGGATCTTAGGAGATGTGTCATGTTGGAGAGAGTCATTTCTAGCTCCTTTTCTTTCACCAGTGCACACTTTGGGTCTGGGCCCAGGGTAACTGGAGTAGTCAGGCCTTTTGGTGGTAAGTTATGCTTATTGGGTCTGTTGGTGGTTTTTCTAGGACTGGTTTTGCGTACTTTGCTTACCAATTTAGCAATTTTTGATTTCCTGCCCAATTGGCGGCCCCCTCCCCTCTTTCTTTTGCCTACTTGCTTAGGACATGGAGGTTCTATAATTTGTAAGTCGGTGGCCTGTACGCTTTTCCTAGCTACTATCGGATGAAAACCCCCTGAGGAAAGACTACTACATGACGAAAAATCCAGAGTTAGCGAGTCAGCGTCCATATCACTCTCGCCAGAATTTAACACTACTAAACTTCGTGGTTCGTCATGAACCGGCGTCACTGCATTTTTAAGGTCGCCTAACGAGGAGCGTTTTGCAAAAATAAGTTCCTGTGAGAGGCGTTTTTCTGTCAATGCAATCTCTCTTTCAACAACTCCAGTAGCTCTTATAAAAAAGTCATCCAATGTTCCGTTTAGACTCCCCTTAGATGCAGAAGCAGTACGTTTCCTCCCTCTTGCTGGGGTTTGAGCCATATTTTGTCACTTCCCAAAAAACAAATAACCAGATAGTGATATAAGTATTACCACGATTTATCAAAAGTTGGAGATGTCAGAGCTGTGGCCCAGCCCAGCCTTATCCGGCCTTGAACGGCCGTAAACGGCCCGCCCTTTGCCCGGGCTTAGCCAGGCGCAGATCCGCGCGCGGTCCCGCGCTGCGGGAGATGGTAGGCGTCAAATAGTGACGACAGCTGCGAGGGCGGTCCTCCGCTCAGGCTCAGGTGTAGATCGCACGGGCTCCTGGTCAATGGAGTCCCGTGCGATAGGCGGCAAAAGTTACCCCAGCGAAAATGCTCCTCCTGGGGCGGCAAATAGCACCGTTAAGCAGTGAGCTTTAAAAGACACCTCCTGTGGCAGCAAACAGGCCCGTGACAGCACAATTCACGGCAGCGATGCGGGACCCGCGCCAGCGGGTTCCGCGAGATGTTAAGTATCCTACCTGTGGTGACGGCAGTGTGAGGGCGGTCCTCCGCTCAGGCTCAGGTGTAGATCGCCCGGGCTCCTGGTCAATGGAGTCCCGTGCGATAGGCGGCAAAAGTTACCCCTGCGAAAATACCCCTCCTGGGGCGGCAAATAGCTCCATTAGGCAGTGAGCTTTAAAAAAACCCTCCTGTGGCAGCAAACAGCTCCGTGACAGCACACTTCAGGGCAGCGATGCGGGAATTAGAGATGTCATCAGTTATGTCACTGATGACCATCTCATGAATGATGTACTATGTGACGTCATCAGCAGTGTACTGCGGAGGCACGAGTTATAGTTAGCTCAACTAACTATAACAACCAAATTTCTCTGGTTTTGTACGAGTGAAATGTCCAATTAACTAAAACGTTCCTGAAACCTGTGTTTTTTTCAGTGAGTGTATATATATATACATATATATATAAATATATATATATATATATATATATGTATATATATATATATATATATATATATATATTAATTAATACATCTTTCTGGAGTAAAAAAACACATAAAAAATGGAACAATGAAAATTAATTTGGAGGAATAATTACAACAAACTGTACTCCAAGTCACACGATTGGGTAGTTCACCTTGCCCATCTTATTATTTTTTCCGCACTCCCTTGATCCGGCACCTTTGCACTTTAGATATATATTATTGTACAAGAGTTGGTGTAAATAGATGGGAATTTTTTAATCCCTGTTTAATAATTCTATTTTACAAAAAATCAGGACACAACATATGAACTCATTTTTGACATGATTTGTTGATTCACCCACTTGGGTTTTATCGTAACAAAGACATTGTACATGATTACCATTGTAAGGATACATCCGTGTTAGACTGTTTATCAAGTTAGACAACACTCGGTATACACACTTCTGTTTACAATAAGTCGCTCAGATGTATCTTTTAACCAGAATGCATTTTTTATATGATGTGCAATATTTATTTCTTATTGTGAAAATATTGTTTGCATGTTTCTAGGTTAAAAATAACAATATCGATGGACATGTTAATGTGGTAAATATTGTGATCTATTCTTCTAGTAGAAGACAAAGTCGTTTTTCCATGTCTATTACTGGGTGTGCCCTGACTCTATTCACCAATCATGTAACACAACTAATTGCACTTGCGCTTTAAATATCCTGTGTCACTCCCTTAACGTCATGTGATCAAGGCCTCCGTGAAGGCCGAAACGTTATGCTGGTGGCAATATTCTTGATTAAATAAAAACTTCGTTTCACCTCAGCCTGGGTCGACTTTCGTTTCTGGACTGGTGTGCCTGTTCAACTGCGGTGGTGCGCTGGCCCGTGTGGAAACGAGTGCGAGCTGCATATATATATATACCAAAGCTTGCCACTTGTGAGGATGCCAGTCACGTTAGGTTGCTTCTCTAAGGTGAGTGCGTGGCACACAGCTCAGCTCTATTCTCTTATGCCTGCTTTCAATGGCCCCAAGCGTTTCGAACTTTCGTTAGTTTTCACGAGCCTCCTGAGTAAAACAACAGCAGTGGTTAGAGAGCCACCATTCAGCTTTATTGAAACATGGCCTCAGTGGGCGTGTCTTTCTACTTTGGATGAGCAGTGCATTATGGTAGATGTGGTGTTCACTAACAATAATAATGTCCAAGTGGATGTCGCCTTATATTTTAACAATAGTTCAAAGTTATTACCCCAGTGGGTTGCTGTAAGATGTTTGCTCCGCTGCTGCCAAATGCCAAATCACTCACTCTTGAGCCTCATACAGATACTAACACATACTTACTCTCTTATACAATCACTCATACAAGCACATACTCATCGATACAGCCACTCTCACAATCACTCACTCTCACATATAGTCATTTATATAGTCCAACACTCACATATACTGCCTTTCACATATGTAGTTACTCACACATGTACCACTGAGACATACATTCATTCACCAACAAACCCATACACACTCACCCACACAGCCCTTCACACATGCAGTCTTGAATCCATATTCCCATTGAATCACCCACTCACACATCTATGCACAGTCACACAGAGCCACACACCCCCCACCCACCCACACAGACACTCAGGCACCATTACAGATGCTCAGACAACCTATCAAGAACTCATATAGACACTCATGTAGCTACACACCAACCCATGCAGCCACTTACACACCAACTAACAGACTGATACAGACATTCACACAGTTTAGTCACTAAACCATGCATTCAGTAAGACATGTTGAATCACTCACTTATACAGTTAGTCATGCACCTACTAACTCATCCATTCATACACTCATACACCCACTCATTCTTCAATACACCATGGCATTTATATATATTAACATATTTAAACTTTAGAAACACTCAGTCACTTTGAGATGTCATCAGTGATGTCACAGACCATGTCATGAATGATGTATTATGTGACATCATCAACAGTGTTCTCGGGGACATGAGTTATAGTTAGCCCAACTAACTATAACAACCAAATTTCTCTGGTTTCGTATGAGTGAAATGTCCAACTAACTATAACCTTCCTTTTTTTTCAGTGAATATATATATATATATATATATATATATATATATATATATATATATATATATATATATATATATATGTATATATATATATATATATATATATATATATATATATATATATATATATATATATATATATATATATATATATATATATATATATATATATGTATATATATCCATATAAAATCTACCTGTTTCATCGAGATGTGTGCGGCTCACTCCTTCTCGCTGAGAGGGGTTTTCTTCATGTTTCATGGCTTGGTCCTGCCGCGAGTGACTTACCATCAGCTGAAAAGAGCACCATCACTGCCCGAAAATGGACCATGTTTGTGTATTACGAGAGCAACAAGGACAGCTGCACCACCAGGGCTCTTGGCTTTTGGGCCCCAGCAACTCTCAAGTTAGTATGCAAGGGGATCACGAGGAACATTTTAACGAACATAATATTTTAAGCATCACCCACTGGAGGGTACATTTTGCGGGACTGGGATTGAACTACAGGAACCATAATGCGTGGATGAAAGTCTGCTGTGACACCCACAAGGAAGCAAACACTTTAAAAAGCAGCAATTGGGTTTTGTTGATTTTGCAGCCTCTTGGATGCTCCTGGCTCCCCTTGGGAAAGACATGGCTTAGTTCGGACTGGACTGTTCCCATGAGGCACAGGGTCAGAGCTGATTTGCATATAGCCAGTGTCTAACCCAGGGTGGTGTGGAGTGCAAAAAAACGATGGATTTAGGCCCAGATCCTTGTACTGGGTTGAATGTATGACATTGTTCTACATTCTGTCCATCAACTGTGTTTTTTGCAATTTTCCCCCTTTGAAAAAGGTTTATGAGACCAAAATTTATCAAGGACTAAAAAACACCAGTGCTTTTGAAAATGCAAATAAAATCTGCCTGTTTCATCGAGATGTGTGCGGCTCACTCCTCGCTGAGAGGGGTTTTCTTCATGTTTCACGGCTTGGTCCTGCCACGAGCAATGCACCATCCGCTTAAAAGAGCTCCATCACTGCCCGAAAATGGACCATGTTTGTGTATTGCGAGAGCAGCAAGGACAGCGGTGCCACCAGGGACTGGACCTTGGGTTTTAAACTTTTAGGCGCCAGCAACTCTAAATTTAGTATACATAGGTTTCAGGGGTGTTATAGTTAGCTGGACATTTCAGTAGTACAAAACCATAGAAATCCCTCTGTTATAGTTAGTTCTGCTAACTATAACTCACGCACCCGCAATGCACTGCTGATGATGTCACCTGTTACATCATTCATGACATGGTCAGTGACATCACTGATGACATCACTGATGACATCATCCAGTGAATGTGGTTAGTTTGACATTTAAATATGTATTATATAGATACCAATCTGCATTGAAGATTGAGTGGACATATAGCTGTCTGGGTGGAGGATTTAGTAGCTGACTGACTGTCTGTTTAAGTGAGTAATTAAAAGTGTCTCACTTAATACATGGATTAGTACTTAAACTATGTGAATGTGTGCATCACTGTCTCTCTTGTTGTGTAACATGCTGCATCAGTTGGTCACTAACTACATGAGTGTGTATATTAGTTATTGATTAGTTGGATGAGTATTTGTATGGGACACTGAGTTTGTGTGTGTCTGAATGGGGTGTGTGTAATTCTATGCATAGATGTGTGAATGGTTGATTGACTAGGTGTATAGGTTTAAGAGTGCATGTGAAAACAGTTGTTTGGGTCACTGAGTGTATTTATTTGTGTGTTGGTGAGCGAATATGTGTTTTAGTTGGACATCTTCAACAAAGTGAAAAAATAAAAGGCATTGTATGTGAGAGTTGGTGTATATAAATACGTATATGTAAGAGTCAGTGATTGTGAGAGTAACTATATGAATAAGTGCATAAATGTAATGGTGATTTTTTAACATATTAACTATGAGTTACTATGTGTTTGAATAAATGAGGGTTGTGTGTATAATTGTATAAGTGAGTAAATGTAAGTGTGATTAATTTTCTTTATGAGTGAGTAGGATGACTGCATAACCGTCTAAGATGACTGCTGATGTGTCAATGTCTATATATGTGTATAAGTGCATTTGATAGTGTTCTATTAATTAGTGACTGCATGTATAAGTGAGTCTGTTGTTTTATGGGTAGTTGTGGGGGTAGACGTAGGAATCAGTGAGTGGGTATGTAGTAACTGGTATTGGTTTGGCAATGGTTTCAAATATGGTACTCTGTATTTTACAGTGACTAATGAAAGCTTATACTAGTGTATGATGAGGTGTATCAGATTGTCACGTGAATGATGTCATCAGTGATGTCATCAGTGATGTCATTTCAGATGTCATTAGTGATGTCATCAGTGATGTCACTGACCATGTCATGAATGATGTAATATGTGACATCATCAGCAGTGTATTGCGGGTGCGCAAGTTATAGTTAGCAGAACTAACTATTACGGAGAATTTCTATGGTTTTTCATGAGTGAAATGTCCAGCTAACTATAACACCCCTGAAACCTATGTTTTTTTCTGTGACTTTTCAAGGTTTTTTAACTGCTAATTTCTAACTATAATGTCTCTGAAACCTATGGTTTTTTCAGTGAATTTCAAAGCTTTTTTAAATGCTAATTTCTAACTATAACCTCACTGAAACCTATATTTTTTTCAGTGAATTTCAAAGGTCTTTAAATGCTAATTGTTAAGTGTAATAGTAGTTATACCTATTTTTTGTACTGATTTTCTACAGTTTGGTTTTTTAACTGTTTATTTATAAATATTTTATCCATTAAATAACATTATATATTTTTCTGAAAATAGCAAAAATATATATTATATATATTTATACTGAAATATTGTTTCATTTTTTTGTTTTATTTTAATTTATTTATATTATTTTCAAAAATTATTCGGAGTCGCGCACCCAAAGGCTACACATTGCAGTGGGTGCCTGGATTCTAGCTGCCATTTTAGAAAAGTTGTGAAGGATCCGCATAAGGTGTCCGACAGCTGCGTGTTTCTTCAGTTACATCATATACAATTAATATTACGTGATGTGCGCGATTGATATGCGACCACTCTGCGACTCCTGCACCCGCGCATTCGCGACACATGCACATTATGGTACGCGACGCTTGCGCGGTGGCAGGTCCCGCGTGATGTAATATACGTGCTGGGGAGCGCTGGGTGTGTGACTCCCGCAAAAAAGAATGTGGGTTCTAAAATGAAATGTAGGTGTCTTTAATATACATATTAGGGCAAGAGATTATCCAAGATATTCATAAAAATAATATATTTGTACTTATAATAAACGTATATTATTTTTAAATATATTTTCGCGAAGACGCGTCGGGTGCGTGCTTCACACGCGCAGAGTGCGCGGTTCCCATGTGACCTAAAAAAAAAAGATTTCATTGGTTCATAACATTTACCACTGTAACTATTGAAGGATCCCACCCATTTTAATCATTCTTGTTGGAGCATCTCTAGAGAGACATCTCTTTTCCTACAAGAATCCTTTTTTCTTGTTTTTTGGTATTTAAAAAAAATATCAAACAAAATGGCATCTGGACAGCAGCAGGAGGAAGTAACTGCTGAACAAGAATTCTTGCAGGAGGCACCACGTCCACAGAGGCAGGAATCTGTTGTGTGGAAATTCTTCACTTTACACCTGGAGAGAAGAAAGTAAATGCGAGAAAGGTGACGTGCAAAATTTGTGACCGAGTCCTGTCAAGAGGCAGTGAAAAAAAATACTCTTGTGGCACTGCTTCTATGTATAAGCATCTCTGGACCACACAACCTCTCAATCTTTCTCGGGATGAAATGAGGCAAGCTGCTTTAAACCCCTCACCTGCTGTGGCAAGTACATTTGGAGCGTCCTCAAGAACGCCTGAAATGGACATGAGGCCAGAATACGCCTTTCTCGAGCAACACCGCGTGAAGTGTAAGAAACTTATATGCTTCAGTGAGCAGTCGGTGGATGCTGTTTGTGCTGCGCAACGCAACCATTGTTGTTAATTTTTTCTTGTTGTTGTTTTTGGACTGATAACTTCCAAAAGTTCTGTTTTTTGTTCATTTTTTAAAGAACACCCAAAAAATTAAAAGAAAAAAGAAGAAAAAAAAAGTTCTTATCAGAACTACCTTATCTGGTTAAAGAAAGAACTATAATTGCAAGGTAGTGTGTGAAAATTTGGTTGAATATATGTACACAGCACGATTGAATGAAAGAATGCATTAGTAGTGTATGGTGAATTTATAGGTGAAGATTTATGAGGAAGTACTGCAGCATGACACTGCAAGCTCTTTAGCTTCACTGCACTATGGCACTTCCAAAGCACAGGGATGTGACATATGTACATGAATATGTTGCAACTCTGTGCTTCCCTCTGCACTACTGCATAAACTGCAGCCATGCGGTGACACAGGCACCCTTGCACCATGGTGTAAGGATGTCTGTGTCGTGCGGAGATTGTTTTTGTGCAGGAAGGGACACCTTCCTGCACCAAAAACAATCAGTAAAGGCATTTTCCTCTTTCAATGTAGGCTGTGGAATGCAGCATGCATTGAAAGAGAAAAAAAATGAGGAGAAATGAAAACAATTCTCTTTGTTGCGCCTTTCTACACCAACTCTAGGATGGAGCAGCATTCACGCACATCTCCAGATTTTTGATTTCTCATAAATTTGGAGATGTGTCTTGTTCTATGGGTGTGGCGTGGGAAAACCCACAGCAACACCTATGGAACACCCCTTCAATGCAAAGTTCTGTGTATGGAGGGGTCGTATTTACAAGGAGAAGAAAAACCATGCAGGGTGGCTTTTCCTCTCCTTGTAAATATGTAGGAGTGACTGGCACCATCACTACGTTACAAAAAGTGACATACTGGTGGCGCAGGGTGCTTATAAATCTGCCCCATAAGTGCTTAGGTATTGGCAGACTGATACAATAAGAACATAGTGCTGGATGGATGATTGAAGAATTGCATGAGACTGACAGGAGGTATTCTATGCTACATGGGTACTACTTCAGTATTTAATGGAGTGGACCAATAGTATGTATCTGCTTAGCGATTTGCAGGGATTATGCACAGAATATTTTATGTGTACTTGTGTTGGTGCCTAGGTCATTTTATAAGAATACCACTAGTAACTGGAATGATGACAGTGCTGCAAACAGAGTGAACACTTACTTTATAAGTGCTAAAGTATCGGTGGAGTGATAGGATAAGTAGATAGTGATAGTTAAGTGATTAAAGAAGTGCATGGGACAGATTGGATGGTTCTTACACTGCATGAGTACTAACTAGATATTTAAAAGAGTATATCAATAGTATGTAGCTAGTTAGAGGTCTGCTTGGATAGTGCACAAAATTTTATAGCTGTACTTGTGTTAGTAGCTAGGCCATTCCATAAGTTCATGACTAGTATCTAGAATAATTACAGTATTGCAAACAGAGTGTATAGTGAATTTGCTTAGGTATTGTTGGAGTAATAGGATAAGTAGAGAGTTCTGGATGGGTGATTGGAGAAATGCATGGGACGGACAGGAGGATTCCTACACTGCATAGGTACTAACTGGGTATTTAGACAAGCGTATCAATAGTTTGCAGCTGGTTAGAGGTTTGCATGCATGGTGTGCAAAATATTGTACCTGCACCTGTGTTAGTGACTATGCCATTCCTTAAGTATACTACTAATAACTGGATTAATTTCAGTGTCGCAAAGAAAGTGTGTGCTGAATTTATAAGTGCTTAGATATTGGTGGAGTGATAGGATATGCAGATAGTGCTGGATGGGTGAATGGAGAAGTGCATGGGACAGACAGACAGAAGGATTACTAGACTGCCTAGGTACTACCTGGGAATTTTGAAGAGCGTATCAATAGTATATAGCTGGTTAGAGGTCTGCATGAATAGTGCACAGAATATTGTAGCTGTACTAGTATTGGTGTGTCTATGGTTTCGAGAATGGTAGTATGTATTTTAGGGTGTGAGGAGGTGTAGCAGAGGATCACATGGATGATGTCATCAGTGATGCCATCAGTGATGTCACTGACCATGTCATGAGTGATGTAATATGTGACATCATCAGCAGCGCATTGCGGGGCACGAGTTATAGTTAGCACAACTAACTATAACGGCCGAATTTCTCTTGTTTTGCATGAGTGAAATGTCTAACTATGACGTCCATGAAACCTGTGTTTTTTTTTCAGGGAACTTCTGAGGTTTTTTAAATGCTAATTTTTAACTATAATGTCCCTAAAACTTGTGTTTTTTTGGGTGAAGTTTATATATATGTATTTAATCTCCTCTCACTCTTACACGGAAGGAATCAGCACTCAGGGTGTAGTTTGGAAGTATTTAATCTACCAAGGACGTGATCCATGCATTTCGGCTCGTCCGAATCTTGATAGCGATACAAGACGTCATTGTAGCATCCTTATTTAAATGTACCAATGCCTAAAGTTGCCAACATTAACAAAGGCCTACATATTACTTTAATCCAAAAAGCTGGCAACCATATTGGCCTGGTGTTAATATGCACACAACGTCATTTCAGCATATCTTGCCCCTTGACCGCCATACCTGTATGTTCGTCAATGTGACTTATTCATAATAAACATACGTAGGATTGCAAACATCAACATAAACAATGGACTACACATTACTTTAAAGTGAAAGGCTATCGGCCATATTAATATGGGCATGTTGCGTACTATAATGGTTCTTACAGGAAAGAAAAAAAAAAAGGGGTGTTAATATACACACACTATCCCTAAATAAAGTTCTAGCGTTTATAGTTTCATTCCATTCACAGCTCATTTGAAATGTCATGAGTGATGTAACTGACCATGTCATGAATGATGAAATGTTTGAGGTCATTAGCAGTAGATTGCGGGGGCGTAAGTTATAGTTAGCTCAGGTAACTATACCTGCTGAATATCACTGGTAGTGTATGAGTGAAATCTGAGTCTAACTATACCGTCCCTGTAATCTTTGTTTTTTTCAGCAAATTTCTAGTTTTTTTTAACGTTAAGTAAGATGCATATCACAATGGATGGTGGGGGGTTGGAAGCAGGGCCTGGCATTGTACTACCCCCACCCAAGCTTGCTGCTCCTGCCTTCCCTCCCCCTAGCCATCCGTTGTCCAAGTGCATGCCCCTGCTCCCTTATTACAGCCCTGTGTGGCCGTTGTTCTGCCACTGGCCTTCCTGCCTTCTCTGAACAGTTACCTTTCTGCCCCATCCACCTCCTCCCTATCCTCTCTTGTCTGAATCCATGGACTAGCCTCCTCCCTCATGCCATGCATGGTCTGATGTGCTGCCACTGCCCTCCATTTAGCATGATGTACCAATCCACTCCTCCTGTCCTCCATTGCCTAATTCTATGCCCCATCATTGACCTCCTGCTTAGCCTCTGTGCTTAGCTTGCTGCCCCTATTCTCATTCCCCCTGCCCTTCGATGTCTGTGTGCATGCCCTTGCTCCATCCTTTTTGCCCACTATTTTCTATGGACCTGCCACTCCTATCTACTTTGAGTGTTCTGTTGCGCTGCCACTCCCCTCCCACCTGCCTAGCATTGTCAGATGGCTGTAACCTGTCCCTGCCACGTGCACCCTGCCTGTCCACATTCCATGCCCCTATCCCCTTCCTCCTGTCCCCCATGGTCCATTTTACTGCCATAACCTTCTGCCCTCCCTGGTCTGTTGTGCTGCAACTGCTCCTCCTGCCTGCTCCGCGTGGTCTGTTGTGAGGCCCCTTCCCCTGAACTCTCTTGTCTGTGCCCAGGTCCTGACCCTACCTTCTATCCTCCATGGTCCTTTGTGCATGCCCCTGCACCCTCATTCTTGCCCATCATAGCCATTGTGCTGCCACTAACCCTCCCGCTTGTCATGCATGGTCTTCTGTGCTGCCACAGCTCCTCCCACCTTCCATGTGTGGTCAGCTAGCTATCCCTGACCCCCTCCCACCTTCCCTCCACGGTCTGTGTGCATGCCATTATAGTCTAACTACTGCTCTCCATGGCGTGTCTTGCTTCTAATGCCCATCCTGCCTGACCTCCATGGTCATCTTGCTGCTCCTGCCGCCTTGCCCCCAGCCCTCTGTTTCCATGTGCAACCCCTATTCCCTCCCTCCTGGCTTGTCTGTTCCATTGTAATGCCCCTGATCCGTCCCTCCTGCCCTTTATGGTCCGTTATGCTGCAGCTTTCTCTCCTGTCTGTCCATTATGGTCAGCTAGCTACCATTGCCTCTTTCCCCTCTCTTCTCTGTTGTCCATGTGCATGGCCCTGTCCTCTCCCTATTGATTTGCATTGGATTGTTGTGTAGCACTCCTGTCCCGCATGCCCTCTGTGGTGTAGTGTGCTGCTGCAAACCCTGATGCCTGCCCTGTAGAGTCAGTTTGGTGCACCTCTACATGTCCCTCCTATCCTCTGTTATCCAAGTCCATGTCCCTACCACAATTCCTCCTGCCTTCCATGATCCAATGTACCATACTTGCTTACATTTTGAACTTGGTAAGAGGGAGATTTTGAAAAAAAAATGGGGTATTGATTTTTCCCTTGACTTACATTGAAAAAGAGGAGATTGTAGCCATAGACAGATCAAATATAGCCCATTTGGGTTTAAAAACATTGGACGTTTCCTGGCTGAATCTGGTCTGTTGGCATATATGGTTGTACTACCACTGCCTCTTCCTTCTGCCCACAATGGTCTATTATATTGCCACAGCCTCTCTTGCCACCCCTGTATTGTTGGTTTGTTGCCCCTGCCCCCCTTTCCACTGCCCTCCTTAGTCTGTTGTGCTGACACTGCCCTTCCTGCCTGCCTAGTGTGGTCAAATTGTTGCCTCTGCACCCTCCTACCTGCCTTCAAATTTCAGAGTCCGTGCCCCTGACCTCTGCCTCTGAACAGTATCCTAATAAACAACTAGATTGCTAATTTTCTATATTTATCACAAAAGTGTGGAATGCCTGACGTCATCTTGATGTAATCCAAACTGTAATACCTAGAGCATTTCCTTTAGAAATTACATATATGAGAGGGTCTTATTTGCATCACAATTATGGTTAGTGCTCTAAAAAACTAAAATGAGGACACATTTACTGAGTTTTCAAATAGCGACAAAGCACTTTTAAATTATTTGTTATCTTTATGTTTTTTTATCCAGTTGACCACTTGATTAAATGTTGCACTTAGGGGAGAGGATTTGGTGTTACTTCTAGAGCTGCAGACTTTGTAACTCGGAAACCAGGTTGGAGTTTCAGCTTCAGCTCGACATTCTGTGATTCTGGTCAAATCACTTAATCTCCCCATATCTAAAACCAAAATGAATTTGTTATTGTGTGATGTGACCAATGCTCATGTAAAGCACTCCAATACCTGACAAGTCTGCACTATATAAAACTGCAAAAACACAAAAAATAAAGTGTTTTGCACACTTCTGTTATTGAGCTACATGTGGGCTACATCTGGGTGATATTTGTGCTACATTTTGGCTATTTTATCTCTGGTGGCCATCTTGGGAGATTTATTTGTTATGAAGTTTCCTAATTTCCTCATTTACTGCAGTCTCCTCAGTAGGAAATGATTTTAGTTGTTTACTTTGATTCCATCAAGAAGGTATTCAGATATGTCACACATTTGCCATAAATTCTGAATGTTAGCACTCTAGTTGCTCATTAGATCACTGTAGTAAAGCTACTGCTCACCACGGAAGTCTACTGTTGGTATTAAAAGTTCATGTTTCAGTCTGCATGTCAGAATCTTTTAATGAAATAGAAGAGGATTTGAGTAGTCACTCAAAATGTGCCCTAATATGTCTTTCTTCAGCACTAATCATAATTGCTATGGCAAAATGAACCCCCTCATTGTGTTCCTTTTAAAATTATATGTTTTAAGAGTTACCAGTTTATTTCAATCAAGATGGCTTCAGGTGTGCCATACTTTTGTCATAAGTAAGACAGTAAGCGCTCTAGTTGTTCTTAGGAACACTCTGGGCCATTCTGTTTTTGAGCTATACTTGGGCTACATCTGAGTGCTATGTGTGCTAAATTTGGGCTCTTTTGTCTCTGGTGGCCATCTTAGGAGACTTATTTGTTATGAAGTTTCCTAATTTCCTCATTTACTACAGTCTCCTCAGTAGGAAACACTTTCAGTTTTTTACTTTGATTCCATCAAGAAGGCATTCAGATATGTCACACATTTGCCATAAATTCTGAATGTTAGCACTCTAGTTGCTCATTAGATCACTGTAGTAAAGCTACTGCTCACCACGGAAGTCTACTGCTGGTATTAAAAGTTCATGTTTCAGTCTGCATGTCAGAATTTTTTAATGAAATAGAAGAGGATTTGAGAAGTCACTCAAAATGTGCCCTAATTTTTCTTTCTGCAGCACTAATCATACTTTCTATGGCAAAATGAACCCCCTCATTATTTCCTTTTTAAATTAAATGGTTTGAGAGTTACCACTTTATTCCAATCAAGATGGCTTCAGGTGTGCAATAACTTTGTCATAAGTAGGACTGTTCGCGCTTTAGTTGTTCTTTTGAACACTCTGGTAAGCTGCCGTAGAACACATAGGAATCAACTGACAGTGTCTGTTCTTGTTGGATGTACATGTTTTACTGAGAATGTCAGACTTCATTCTCACATGACTGAGAAAGATAATATGAACTTACAGAAAATATGCTCTCAGTTAACTTATAGATCACCTTCCAAACCTCTGTGGGAAAAGCATGAGAAAATAGTTTTCTCTCAAACATGATTCATGATATCTCAGCAGAAGGCTTTTTCACATGGTAAAATCACTTTACAACACACCACAATTCCTAAAATGAGTATGGTAACATCAACAAGTGATTTATAATGTAACTAAAGTCTTAAAACCTTCTATTAACTGCAATGCTTTTTAATGAGGTGCTATCACGTATATTGATCCCAAGATGGCTGCCAACACATCTTGGATGAGGTGCTGACAGCCAATCAAAACTTACGATGAGATGTGTGGTTAGGCTCTGCCCATATATATATATATTTATTTTTCCATTAATATTTTAAAAACTACTGAACGGATTTACACCATTTAACAAAAAGGGCTTTTTCTGAACCAAGGGTTACCTTTTTGTTAAATTTGGTGTAATTCCGTTCAGCAGTTCGGGCTGTAGCCGGTTCTAAAGTTTACTACAGAAAATTGCAGGGAGATATCACGTTTTGGGACCCCCCCTTTTTTCTCGGCCCCCGCTTGCCGAATCACCCCGAAACTTTCAAGATAGGAGCGGACTGAAGCGGGCCATATGTTTGAAAATTTCAAGAAGATTCATCAATCAGCGCCAAAGTTATTGGGAATAGAATGTTGCGATTTTCCTATGGTAACTAGGTCCTAACTAAAACTACCTACTGGTGACCGCCAGTAGGTAGTATCTATATATATATATATATATATATATATATATATATATATATATATATATATATATATATATATATATATATATATATATGTATATATATATATATATATATAAATATATATATATATATATATATATATATATCCATCTCAAAACTTTACTTCGCCGTGCAAATGAAGGGACCGCCCTCTTTCAAGGTTTCCACTTTTATTCACCGAGAATGAGACCCAGGACGCGTTTCGGCTTTGCGCCTTTTTCCCACTGTTCACAAAGTGCATATAGTTCAACATGAATATATCCGGTTCCACACATAGAGCTTCCGGTTCACTACAACTAAACATAAATAACAGACTCCAAACCAGTTTCTCACTGGAGGCGCCATCTTTGTATGTACAAATAAATATAGGGAACATAGAAAATTCATTGTTCTTGTATCTACTCAATCACAATGCACAAGCACATTTTATAAAATAATTCATACGTAAGTCATTCTTTTCAATCCATACACAGTAACTCATAATCATAACATTTAAACACAAAATTGACCCCTGAATAGGCATAACGTGCATTCAATACCTTATCAGGCTAACCCC
This sequence comes from Lissotriton vulgaris, assembly GCF_964263255.1. Taxonomy (NCBI): domain Eukaryota; kingdom Metazoa; phylum Chordata; class Amphibia; order Caudata; family Salamandridae; genus Lissotriton; species Lissotriton vulgaris. Next base: position 608,398,927 of record NC_141687.1, on the reverse strand, counting down.
GATAATAGTATTCAACCATCCATGGTTTGCTCTAAGGCAGATAGCTACCTCAAAATGACAAAACCTACATAACAGTTCAGCCCTAAATGGGACAAATAAGGGCACTAACATGCAGCTATTGAAATATTGGTCAATCCTCTACTGCTGAATAACTAATTTGTAATATAGTGCAAAAAATCAATGAATTAATATTGCGCGTCATTTTGAGGCTGACCACCCAAATTAAACACAGTCATATATCCCATACTCCATTATTTGGCTACAACATTTCAAAACATGCTACATAATTGAGCCCTGGATGGGCTATTTAAGACATAACATGCACCTTTAGAAAATCATATTCCATGTCCCCTGTAAAAATGAACCAGCATGGAGGTATGCCTTAAGAAAAAATAATCACTGGTGCCACAAAATAAATGCTACATATAGCTATATACAATTAACAGGAGTCTCATATAGAATATTCAAGGGTTTTGTAAATGATAATTTTAAAATGTATTAATTGTTATACTTTTTTATACTAATATACTACATTGTTTTAAAGTATTTATTTTTAGATATTTTATTTTTTAAATTACATTACATATTTTTAATATAAATTGAAAAAAATATTTTTACAAATATTGAAATTGTAATATTTTTATTTTAATTTTATATTTTTTTGATTTATATATATTTTATATAGCTGGCAATGATATCCTATGGAAAGAAAATCAAGTTACTGGTAGGTTCAGTTAAATGTACTTTTCAGGAATAGTAGTGAGCTGAAAGATGCAGCACTGAGGTCTCTCCAGATAACAGGTGAGTAAATCAGAATTTGTAGTTCGGCTGATTTTAGAGAAATTTTTTAAAGTTCCAAAACTCCACACTTAGGAGAATTTCCAAGTGAAACCAGTCAATGTTAGCCTATGGAATGAAATTCAAGTTACTGTAAGTATGGTTAGAGTTACTTTTCAGGATCAGTAGTGGGCTGGAAGATGCATCACTGAGGTCTCTCCTGATAACAGGTGAGTAATTCGGAATTCGTAGTTCGGCTGATTTTAGAGGAATTTTTTAAAGTTCCAAAACTCCACACTTCGAAAAATTACCATGTGAAACCAGTCAATGTTAGCCTATGGAAGGAAATTCAAGTTACTGTAAGTATAGTTAGAATTATTTTTCAGGATCAGTAGTGGGCTGAAAGATACAGCACTGAGGTCTCTCCTGATAACAGGTGAGTAAATCGGAATTCGTAGTTCGGCTGATTTTAGAGGAATATTTCGCTCAATAGTGAAGGAAGTGGGCGGGCCTGAGGTGACATGTGTGCAAACACACCCTGTGGCGTGTTTTAGTTTGAAGAATACATTCCTCTTCAATCCTGAGGTCCCCTGTGAGCCAACTAGCCCACCAGGTACCTCCAGTATGCGCCAGGGAGCTGCTTTGCAGAGAGGTGTTCAAAGGGCACGTCTCCTTTTTACAACACTCTGCAACGTAGCTCTGTGGCGCTTACTGGAGGTACTTGTTGGACTAGTTGACCCCTAGGGCCCTCTGGATTGAAGAGGAAATAATTCCCCAACTTAAAACGTGCCACAGGGCATGTGGAGAAGTGTGGAGTGGAGAAGTGTGGCTCAGGGGTTAGAGGCGGCAGACCTGGAGCTTGAGTTCGGCCCTGGACCAGGGTTCAATTCCCCGCCTCGGCGGGTGTTGTGCTCAAAATTCCATGGACTCCTTAATTCTCGCTCCGGTGCCTCCTCGACTCACGGGTTCACACTCTGCGACTCTGGGCAATAGCTTGCTTAATCTCCACACCGGCCCCTCGCGGTGGGATGCCTGGCTTTCACCTTGTGGATACCCTGCCAGGGTTATCTCACAGGGGAATACCAGGACGGGTTCCCTAAGCAAGCGCTGAGATGCCCCAGGGTAAGTCATGCGCTATATAAGTTTCATTCATTCATGTTTGCACACATATCACCTCAAGCCCCGCCCCCTACCTTCACCACTGTGCAAACACACCCCGTAGCCCGTTCTAAATTGGGGGATTAAGTTCCCTTGCATACTGGCGGTCCATGGGGGCCAACTAGGCCACCAGGAACCTCCAGTATGCGCCAGGAGGCTGCGTTGCAGAGATGTGTAAAAAGGGGCTTGGCCTCATTACACCTCTCTGCAACGCAGCCCCCTGGCGCGTTTGCAGAGGGGGAACTAATTCCCCTTGCATACTGGGGGTACCTGGGGGCCAACTAGCCCACCAGGAACCTCCAGTATGCGCCAGGGGGCTGCATTGCAGAGAGGTGTAATGAGGCCACGCCCCTTTTTACACCTGGCTGCAACGCAGCCCCCTGGCACATTTGCAGAGGAGGAACTAACTCCCCTTGCATACTGGGGTCCCTGGGGGCCAACTAGCCCACCAGGAACCTCCAGTATGCTCCAGAGGGCTGCGTTGCAGAGAGGTGTAATGAGACCACGCTCCTTTTTACACCTCGCTGCAACACAGCCCCCTGGCACATTTGCAGAGGAGGAACTAACTCCCCTTGCATACTGGGGTCCCTAGGGGCCAACTAGCCCACCACGGACCTCCAGTATGCGCCAGGGGGCTGCGTTGCAGAGAGGTGTAATGAGGCCATGCCCCTTTTTACACCTCTCTGCAACGCAGCCCCGGGTGCGTTTGCAGAGGGGGAACTAATTCCCCTTGTATACTGGGGGTCCCTGGGGGCCAACTAGCCCACCAGAAATCTCCAGTATGCGCCAGGGGGCTGCATTGGAGAGAGGTGTAATGAGGCCACAACCCTTTTTACATCTCTCTGCAACGCAGCCCCCTGGCGTATTTGCAGAGGGGGAGCAAAATTGCCTTGCATACTGGAGGTCCCTGGGTGCCAACTAGCCCACCAGGAACCTCCAGTATGCCCTCGTGAAGGTACAGAGTACAGTACAGAGTACAGTACTTCGTACCCCAAGATTTAACATTTTTTTTATTTGGGCCTTGGGGGTCCTTGTGGGACCCCCTGAGCAGGCCTAGGGGGTCAGGGTGTTTCTACCCTGCCCCCTTTGCGTGTTTTGCACGTTTGTTTCACTGCTTTCTTGTGCCTCGGTTCTACTGAGGCACAAGATTGCTGCCAACACTTCCTGGTTTGGAGTGTTGACTCCAATTAGCATGAAGCTCGTGCTTGGGAAGGTACAGAGTACAGTACAGAGTACAGTACAGAGTACAGTACTTCATCTATAGATATAACTATGATTTTACTTTTGATTTTCTCAGGAACTACTGAACGGATTTACACCATTTAAAAATAGGGTAATCTGCAAACCGAACTCTACCATTTTGGTGTAATTTCGTTCAGCCGTTCGGGCTGTAGCCCTGGCTAAAGGTCCCTATGAAAAATTGCATGGGGAAAACACGTTTTGGGACCCCCCTTTTTTCTCAGCCCCTGCTTCACGAATCACCCTCAAACTTTTGGGGAAGGAGCGGAACAGGCCATTTTCTTGGAGAATTCCGTGAGTATTCGTCGACCAGCGCCAAAGTTATTCCAAATAGAATGTTGCGGATTTCCTATGGAAACTAGGTCCTAACTATAACTATAACTACCTACTGGCGATATATATATCCGAAAAAACTCCAAACACCACTTCCAGGTCAACCAACGTCAGACCGGCGAGGGAACATAGGAGACGGACCACAGAATGCGCTGCACAGGATCTTTTATTTGCAGAGAAGCCGGTAAGCGAGAGGGCACTACGCGTTTCGGGCTGGAAAAGCCCTTGTTCACATGCAAAGAATATATATACATACACATATATATGTTTTTTTTAAATACCCAATACAACCCCCAAATTACCCTTTGTACCCCAATAACTATACACCCCTAAAATTCTAAAATTACCCTTACCACCCCAATACCCATACCCCCTACACCCTAAAATTACCCTGGGCACCCAAAACCCAAACCAACCCTGAACCCTAAGAATACCTCTACACCCTAAAACCCGAACCCACCCTGAACCCTAAAATTACCCTGGGCACCCCACAACCCAAACCCACCCTGAACCCTAAAAATACCCCTGTGCCCCAAAACCCATACCCACCCTAAACCCTAAATGTACCCTGGGCACCCCAAAATGCAAACTCACCCTGAACCCTAAAGGTACCCCTACACCCCAAAATCCAAACTTACCCTGAACCCTAAAATTACCATGGGCATCCAAAAACCAAAACAAACCCTTAACCCTAAAATTACCCTCGGCACCCCAAAACCCAAACCCACCCTGAACCCTAAAAATACCCCTGTTATGTTATGTTAACATAGATTTATAGAGCGCACAGCTAATCAGTAGAGTATCCCGGCGCTAAGCCCCCTGCACCCCAAAACCCAAACACACCCTAAACCATAAAATTACCCTGGGCCCCCCAAACCCCAAACAAATACTGAACCCTAAAATTACCCTGGGCATCCCAAAACTCAAACCCAAACCCACCTTGAACCCTAAAATTATCCTGGGCACTCCATAAACCAAACTCACCCTGAACCCTAAAATTACCCTGGTAACCCAAATCCCAAACAAACCCTAAACCCTAAAATTACCCTCGGCACCCCAAAACCTAAACTCACCCTCAACCCTAAAATACCCCTGCAGCCCAAAACCCATACCCTTACACCCTAAAACACAAATCCAACCTAAACCCTATACTTACTTTACTCTTACATGTAAAATACATATGCTTTTACCATTCATGCCTTTACAATGAAATTCGTTGTAAAGCCATGTGTTGTAATGGCATTGCGGAGTAATGGTAGATGCGTTGTGTTGGCATGCGGGGTAATGGCATTCGTTGTGAACATTTTGTTGTAATGGCTCTTTACCATAAGAAATGCTCTTATGGTTCCACAACAGGAACGTCTACCAATAATCCAATTTAGCCCCCACTACTATTGGGCCACTTATTATCAAGTGGCTATATATTGGTTAGCAGAGTACTTCTTGTAAGTGTGATTCTAGTGTTAATAGCAGGGGGTATCTGAAAAGTAAGAAAGAAATATTAAACCAACAAAGTCTTACCCGCAGGCCAGCTTAAAAAAGTCAAAGCCAAGGGGGTTGGCCATGCCCTGCCACTTCCTGGCAATGACGAGAAAGGACAGGACCGTCCTTAGTCCCGGCTTTGCCTGGGAGAGCCCGTTGCGCCTCTCGCGCCACCGGGGATGAGGCAATGCTTCAAGTGCAGTGTTGGCGCCTCGCCCCGTCAGTTGTGGCGGGAAAGAGTCCAGTTGCACCCTAGGACTTGTAGTCCCACCAGGGTGAGCAGCGAGCTTGAGGTGATGCGGGTGGAAAGTGAAAGGTGCACCCTGATGTCACACCAAGCTGATACTGCAGGATTGTACGTGCCCCAAAGCAGCCCCGCAAAAGTCCCAACAACAAAATTGCGTCAAAATTCTTGAGTTAGAACGAAGGCAACAGAAGGAGTAAGGACAGCCAATAAAGCAACTACGGAAGCTGGCTCGCGTTCACCTTCGCAGCTAACACCAGAATTACACAGATAGATGTATGGTGAGAACATCTAGCTCCTTATGGACAAGTTACTGTGTGAAGTATTTTCCATCAACGATGCAAGTACTGTTGCTTTTGTCTTTGTGTCTATATTTTAGCACAAAACAGAGCACCTGAGTATTCTTTTGAGAATATAGGGTATCTTTCCCTTTCTTCAACTGGAATGTTTTTTGCCATGTTCTCTAGTACCAAGGTCTCCCAACACGACAATTGGAAATGGCGTGCTAGCAGTTTTCTGACACGAGCAATAAGAAAAGTTACCTCGAACAGTATCAGAGGGCACCACTTACAACACCACAACATCCATACTAATATAATAAAGAGAGAGCCCAAACTTTTGAGACGGGTAATCTCAGGAACCACAGCACCAATCACAACACCCAATACAGCGTTGTAAAGGGCAGTCGCAGCAGAAGGACATAGGCTATGCAGACACCCACCATATACATTTAAAAGGTAAAAGAACTGTGCCAGCAAAGTAGTCCCTTGTGGGCGTGTCTGCGTTGTGCTGTGGACGTGTGCTGGGGGCGTGACAAACACTGGGGGCATGTTGTACGTTCCGCCCTTCATGCCATGTCTCATATCGTGTGCTAATCCCACCCTGCTCCCATTAAATACCCCTGCACCCCATAATCATAACCCACCCTTACTCCTTAAAATACCCCAACACCCTTAAACACTAACCCATCTTAACCCTATAAATATACCCTGTACCCCAAAACCCAAACCTCTCCCTAAACCCTGAAAATATCCCTGTGCCCCAAAACCCAAACCTAGCCCTGAGCCCTAAAAATACCCCTGTACCTCAAAACCCAAACCTACCCCTAAACCCTAAAAATACCCCTGTACCCCAAAACCCAAACCTAGCCCTGATCCCTAAAAATACCACTGTACCCCAAAACCCAAACCTACCACTGAACCCTAAAATACCCCTTTACCCCAAAACTCAAACCTAGCCCTGAACCCTTAAAATACCCCTGTACCCCAAAACCCAAACCTACCCCTGAACCCTAAAAATAGCCCTGTATCCCAAAACCCAAACCTACCCCTGAACCCTAAAATACTCCTGTACCCCAAAACCCAAACCTAGCCCTGAACCCTAAAAATACCCCTGTACCCCCAAACCTAGCCCTGAACCCTTAAAATACCCCTGTACCCCAAAACCCAAACCTACCCCTGAACCCTAAAAATACCCCTATACCCCAAAACCCAAACCTAGCCCTGAACCCTAAAAATACCCCTGTACCCCAAAACCCATACCTATCCCTAAACCCTAAAACTACCCCTGTACCCCAAAACTATATCTGAATCCTTAAAATACCCAAACACAACAAAACATATACCTCAGTACCCTAAAACATATACCCCTATACCCATACTTACCTTATCCACACATTAAAAAAAAACATGCTTTTACCATTCATGCATTTACAACGAATTTCGTTGTAAATGTATGCATGGTAAAGCATATAAAATGTAATGCCATGCGTTATAATGGCATTGCGGAGTCATGGTACTTTCGTAATGAAAGTATGCGGAGTGATGGTATGCTGAAAGAAAGTTGCGGAATAATGGGTCTTTACCCTACCCGGGTAAGTACATTGGTGGCACGGCGGCCCACATCTCCAGCAACATACTCATATTTTTTCACCACCCATTTGAAAAATGCACAGGTCTCTCTCATTGATGGCCAGCACCGACATACACTTTTAGACACACCTCCTGCCACAAGTTCTAGAATTGCGAACTTTAGAGCTGGGGAGCTACGTTCGAATCTCGGTATCAGCTCAACATCCTGTGATTCCAGGCAAATCGCTTTGTCTCCCCATGCCTACCACAGATGAATGTGTTCTTCTGTAATGTAAATTGTGCTCATGCCATGTTGTCGAGTTTGCGCTATATAATATTGCAAGGAAAAATAAAGTAGGGAAACTCGAGTTCACACACTACTGAACGCGCACTTTTAAGTGCATCAGCAGTGCACTGTGAATCGGAGCGTTTCACAGGCCTGTCACAGATAAGAAATGCTATCAAAACGAAATCCTACAAAACAAAATTCTACTGGCCGGCAGCTATTCATACCCGGACAACGTCGTGACGGGCTGCTAGTAGCTTACAAAGAAGGACTCCATCCAGGGGAGCAGACCTTTGTCATTTCTAGAGCTGGCCAGCCCAATGTCCAGGCTTCTGATTCAAGTGGACTGAGAGGCGCAGGTTTGACCTCATCAGACTCATGCAGGAGATCCCGACAGCTCTGACACTACAGCCCCGCCCTCTCTCTGCTGAGAGTTCGTATGGGATGTTCTGTGAGCCGTTGGCAATGAGATCAGCAGTGAACCAGTTTGGAGGCCCTCTCTGCACCCCAAAGAAAAGATGCTGCCAAAGTTCACCGTTCTGTAGGGGTTCAGAGATAAAAGCAGCTGCATCCTCTGACTATTGAAACAGCCTCTTCTGGATTTCCTAAGATAAAATGTTTGTGACCGACCCCATGTGAGAAGGGAATCCCACTCCGCTCTGGCTGGAAAGAAAGTTGTAGAGGAGTCCTAGAAAGAGAAGAAGGACAAAGCCAGGAGGGAAGGGAAAAGGAGAAAGACTAGAAAATCCATAAGGTCAGAGAGAAGGAAGAAAGCAACAGATAGAAAGAACTAACGGATCGGACATTCCAGAAACAGGCCACAACGACATAAAATGGAGTAGAAGAGGCGAAATGAGGGAAGTGCAGCGGAGAGAGTTTGAGAGAGGCGGAAGGACCACACATGGAAAGTGAGAGCAACAACCTTCAATGAGCCTTCCAAACAATACAGAGGAGTGTGACACCACAGGCGAGAAAAGTTTGGATGGCACCCATGACTGCAGCAAGGGTGCCACCTTCTGGGACCAGTAAAGCCTACAAACTCTCTACAATCCCGGAGGTCCGTGTCCTTGTAAGGGTCGGAACTGGAAACCCTAATCAAGGAGGGTATTTAGCAGTGGAACAAGAAAAGGCACAAACACCAAGCAAAGCCGTTAGTAAGCATCTGAGTTTTGGGAACTCTATAACGAGAGAGAGAAGGGGGGAAAGAATGTAACTCACCAAACTAGCTCGCAGAAGGGCATTCTCTGCTTAGGGATCAATCAACTCAGGAAAGACCTGAGAGATGACAATGCAGGAACTCAGTCCACGAATGTAGTCATAAGCCTTTTTAAGCAGGCAAACGTGAACAAGAATTGCAGAGAAAGCTTACTTATTTCTCATAGTGAATGTATAGATATTTTTTCTCTAGGATTGAGTTCTATGGGATTACTACAAAAAGAGAGGTTAGGAGTGGAACCGAAAGACTCCAGAAGAGGGAACGACAGACAGCCATGAGGATGCAAAAGGGAGAGAAGAATCTCTAGTATTAATATTCTTTTACTTCTGACAAATGCTTACCAGATTTGTTTTGTAGGGGGGTTTCCCTGGAGAACCACCAGCTCAGAGGAGAAAGGAAGTATCGAGGAAAGGAAAGCCAAGAGTTATTAAGGTCTCTGTGGGGATGTTGAAATATAAAGCTGCACAACAAACAGTGTTCAGACTAAAGACAATAAAGATACCATTTGCATCTGGCATCCAGAATCTTCCCCTCTTATTCGTCTCAATTTACCAGTTGTGCAGCCCTCACTGTGGTTTACAGCTCATCGTTTTTCTACAGAACAAGTGCTGGAGAGAGGTTTTCTCCACTGGAATAGCCAGTCCTTCTTCCCACCACATGTCCTTCCTGCCCAGGACTGTAAGCACACATCCAGAAAGTGCTTTATCGCTCGGCCAGAAGGACGTCATCTCAGGTTCTCCTGGCTCTTGCAAGTCACTAAGGGCCCGATGTAGGTGGCTAATTACCGGTCAGTAAACCCAAAATTCGGTAAATTTCAGCTTACCGACCGGTATTGAGCCATTTCCGATGTAGGTGATGATTTGGTAAATGCAGAATCTGTATTTACCGAATCATTATTTACCGATTCGGTATTTACAGAATCGGTAAATGGAATGTAGGAAGCACATTTAAGAGTGCTTATAGGATATGTTATTTACCACCAACTACAAGTTGGTGGTAAATATCGAAAACCTTTACAAAGCAATTTTGCTCTTTTGTAACAGTGCCATGTGGCAGATATACATGCCCTTAGGGCATGTATGTGTGCCACCTTTGCACACATGCACGATTCAGGGGTGCAACAGGGTGTCAATGTGACACACTGCCACCCTTGAATATGTGCCCCCTATAGTTAATGGCTTCCCATTCATTCCTATGGGCCTCCAGTCTCATAGGAAGGAATGGGAATGACCGAATCGGTAAATACCGATTCTTAAATACTGAATCTTACAGATTCTGTAAAAATTACCCATTTTTTTCCTACATACCATTTACCGATTCTAAAATACCGAATTGGTAAAATTCGGTATTTTAGAATCGGTAAATGTAGATTACCTACATGTGACCTTGGCCCACATGCATCAATATCGGCTTTTGCGATTTCTAAACTGCGAAAAATAGCGATTCGCAATTTCGAAATCGCAAAAGCCTATGCATGATTATTTTTTCATTTTTTTATGCAATTCGGTAAAAATCGCTATTTTTACCGAATCGCATAAAAAATGCGAATTTCAAATTGCGAATTCGCAATTCCCATTCATTCCTATGGGCCAAAATGCCCATAGGAATGAATTGGAATTGCGAATTCGCAATTCGAAATCGCAATTCATCAATCCATTTCAAGGGTGGAGAGGGGGGTCTAAATGACCCCCCCCCTGCACCCATGAAATGTTGTTTTCGCATCATGTTGCACACACACATGTCCTAAGGACATGTGTGTCCGTAACATGAATGTTTAAAAAATGCATTTGCTGCGTTTTTAACACTTTTTGCAAATTTACCGAGTGGTTCAACCACTCAGTAAATTTGACACCCTAATTGCGAATTCGCAATTTTAAAACTAATCATGCATTGCTTTTAAGAAATCGCTAATTTGCGATTTCTTGAAAGCAATCGCATTTTTAGAAATCGCAAAAAAGTTGCGATTTCTAAAAAAGCATGATGCATCTCAAAAAGCATTTTTGGAATCGCAAACGGCCGATTTTAAGGAATCACACCGTTTGCGACTCCAAAAATGCTTGATGCATGTGGGCCCTTAAGTGTCACCATTATTCCGTTACCTGAGCCATACTTGAAAAGCCAAGCATTCCAGGCCTCCAAGGTACGTTCACATAATACACAAGTACTCAGAGGTAAAACAAGTCAATGTATATTCCTCAACCCTCAGCTCCCTTCACACATAATGCCGCTCCCCTGTTCCAATCGGTGTCTAACGTTCCACGGAATAAACCCCCTCTCCACCCTTAAAGTTACATAAAAACATTAAACGATGACATCAATAAATATTTGGCATTCATTTAGGTGATATAATATTAAATATAACACACTTGCTTGGTATCCTGGGCCAGCAGTCTAGTTGTGCCTGGAACTTCTATCTTCATTCCCCTGCTTCTCCCAGAATGTTGGTGTGTAAGTTAAAGGGAACAGTCCAGGTCAGCCAGTTGTCAGAAAGTACTGCACTTGCTAACTGATAGATGAAGCCGTTTGCATTGGAATACACCTGCACCCATCACCGTCTAGTGGTCAGCTGTTTATGTAAGTGTCAGAATTCGACAACTAGCCCAGCAGGGCACATCTGTTGACGCCTTCCCAAGCCCTAAAGAAGACCACATCATGCCAAGGGACATATAGAGGTCAATGAACGTGATTCAGGTCTGTCACCACACTCCGGGCTGCAGCTGTATTCCAGGGTCGCTAATAAAGATAAGACAGAGTTCATTTACATCTACGCTCGCTCCTAGGAGGACTCCGCAGACAGAACAGTTTCTGTCGAATTCATAATGATAAAATATGAGCCCGGACAGAGTCTATCAGATAAAGTCTCACCGCGCAGACGTTTCTCTGGAGTCAGAACATGCTCAAATTAGCCTTGTTAACAAGCTGGGAGGAGAAGGAGTGGAAGGCAGACTTTCAGAAGGAAGAGAGGACGTCACAAGGAGAGTCTTACATGGTGAAAACAATGGAACACATCATCCATTAAGATTCAGCTTGAAATGAAAGTTGTTTAAAAGAATATCATCGTCGCCGGCCTTCTCAATTTAATTGTTTACTCATATCTGGACACTCATAAATTATAATAATCTCCATTTGAAAAGCTATCATAGGCGTGGTGGTTCGCCGACACTAGCAGATCCTTATCCCTGTGATTCTGTCCAATATTAATTGTGACTCATTCAGATTTGGAATTTGTACATAGTTTGGGTCCACACAGGTAGGAAAAATACTGGTCGTAAATTGAGACCACTTTATGCAATGTAAATGTATACCTGGCCCTTAGTAATCCTAATGCCTTTCTCCTTTGTCTTTTGATGTGAAGTTTGAGAGAGGCTCACTGCCAAATCTGAGTACCAAGGGCAAGCACAATTTAAAAATCAGGCATGTTTAGAATGTCATTTTTCATGGCTAAGAGGAAACTAATGGCAGGTAATGACTATATGGTAAACCACGGTCCCTGAATAATAAATCACTGTGTGCAGGAAAGTGCCCTTTCTGCATGGTTGCACCATAACTTTTTGCCAGCTACCTGATGAAATTTGACTCAGTGTGCCCTGTGTCTCTGCCAATCAGGTTCCCAGGGATTGTGTTCTTTACCTAACTTGTACCATTGTTTCCACAATTGGCACAACTCTGGCCTACCTGCAAATCCCTTGTAAGGGTTCCCTATGGCACCAAGGGCATGATAGCCAGGCAAAGGCCTCTGAGGGCTGCAGTATGTATTATGCTACCCTCAGAAACCTCTCACCACTAACAGGCACAACTGCCATTGTAGCCTGCATGTTGTCAGGCAGCTAAAAGTGATGAGTCGACATGGCATACATCCCTGTGTGCCATGCCTGCCCAGCACTGCATGAGGCCTAGGTAAGCTACCCTTAAGGCAGGGTGCCCTAAACCTCATGTGAGAACCTGTATGCATGAGCAGACAGGTCACTATAATATCTAAGGCCACTCTTAGATAATATAAGTGCCCAGGAAAGCCATCATAAGTATATCTTCTAGAAACTGATCATTACCAGTTTCCTACCATAATTGCTTTACTGAATCCTGGAATGCTTTGCTATCAAACATCTTAGAATAATAAACCTGCACTGATTCTAGTGTCAGATTTATTATTCCATGAACTCAGGGGTCCCTTCTAGAGGGAACCCCTGATACCAAACGAACCGCTCATGGGTTCCTGACTACCACCACAAGATTCTGGACCACTGGGGTGGGAGCCTTCACTTCCTGGGCCCAGAAACAAAGCCTTTCCTGGGCAGAGGTGTTTGCACCTCCCCAGGTCAGGTAGAGCCATTTGTGGCAGTGGAACTTCAAAGGCCTTGCTGCCTTTGCACCGTGACCCCCAGCCTCTCCTACTATCAGGAGCAGGCCCCCTTCCTGTCTCACCCCCTTTTTGGCAGTAAGACAGGTGGTAAAAATCAGAGCAGCCCAGCAGGTGTGTCCACCTCTGCCAGCCCCACTCCTCAGGTGAGGTGAAGCCAACTCTTCAGTGCATCTTGCAGATGGCAGTCACCCTACAATCAGGGTCGGGGATTGTGCCCACTCCCCCACGTGGGGTGAGCACACTAAGGGTATAGTCACCCTAAGGATCGTAATCAGTACAAGATAAGGTCAAACGAAGATCTTTCGGTGTTTGGGATGTGGAAGTTTGCATCATGCAAGTCCAGAGTTGTCATATAGTCCCCTTGGTTGAGGAGGTGCCGATTGTCAGAGAGAGTGACCAAATGGAATGATTAATTCAGCAGGAATTTGTTTAACTTCCTGAGGCCTAGAATTGGTCTCCATTCTCCAGATTTTCTTCTAAATAGAAAAACCAGGAGTAGAAACCCATGCCCTTCTAGGTGGGTGAACGTTCTTGATTGCTCCTTTGTCAGCATATTAAGGGCTTCTTTTTTGACTAAGTGAAGATGCGGGTGCTTTCCTTGGTGGATTGTTGGGTGGTCGTTTGATAGAATGTCTGACAAAATATCGAAGTCACAATTATCAATAAACAAAAATATCGGAACCAAAATATCGATGCCAAAAATATCGGAATCCTATCCCTAACAAGGTAAGTACAAATATATCGAAAAAAAAATATAGAATGACAAAAATATCGTTTTTTGTAAAATATAGTTTTTTTTATATAAAATAATGATGTAATATTAACAAAAATATACTTATAAATGTAATAAACATATTTAAAAATGTACTCTAATAGTAAAAATTAATACATAATGTAATACAAATTAATATTAATAAATATATAATACATAATATTTTTTTTCATTAATAATAACTCTAAATTAATTATTTTCATAACTTATAAAGACATAATAATATAGTAAATTACTAATACATTTATATACATTAAATAATCATATAAATAACAATTAATAACAACATAAAAGTAATACAAAACCAAAATACATTTTAGATAGCGTATGAGTAAAAATTACTATTCCCACTTCAGAGAGTGCAACAGTAGGGAAAGTGTTGGATAGCGTAGGGGTAACAATTACTATTCCCACTCCAGAGAGTGCAACAGTAGGGAAAGTGTTGGATAGCGTAGGGGTAAAAATTACTATTCTCACTCCAGAGAGTGCAACAGTAGGGAAAGTGTTGGATAGCGTAGGGGTAGAAATTACTATTCCCACTCCAGAGAGTGCAACAGTAGGGAAAGTGTTGGATAGCGTAGGGGTAACAATTACTATTCCCACTCCTGAGAGTGCAACAGTAGGGAAAGTGTTGGATAGCGTAGGGGTAACAATTACTATTCCCACTACAGAGAGTGCACAGTAGGGAAAGTGTTGGATAGCGTAGGGGTAACAATTACTATTCCCACTCCAGAGAGTGCAACAGTAAGGAAAGTGTTGGATAGCCTAGGGGTAACAATTACTATTCCCACTCCAGAGAATGCAACGGTAGGGAAAGTGTTGGATAGCGTAGGGTTAATAATTACTATTCCAACTCCAGAGAGTGCAACAGTAGGGAAAGTGTTGGATAGCGTAGGGGTAAAAATTACTATTCCCACTCCAGAGAGTGCAACAGTAGGGAAAGTGTTGGATAGCGTAGGGGTAACAATTACTATTCCCACTCCAGAGAGTGCAACAGTAGGGAAAGTGTTGGATAGCGTAGGGGTAACAATTACTATTCCCACTCCAGAGAGTGCAACAGTAGGGAAAGTGTTGGGTAGCGTAGGGGTAACAATTACCATTCCCACTCCAGAGAGTGCAACAGTAGGGAAAGTGTTGGATAGCGTAGGGGTAAAAATTACTATTCCCACTCCAGAGAGTGCAACAGTAGGGAAAGTGTTGGATAGCGTAGGGGTAACAATTACTATTCCAACTCCAGAGAGTGCAACAGTAGGGAAAGTGTTGGATAGCATAGGGGTAAAAATTACTATTCCCACTCCAGCGAGTGCAACAGTAGGGAAAGTGTTGGATAGCGTAGGGGTAACAATTACTATTCCAACTCCAGAGAATGCAACAGTACACCCATAACCCGCTACAGAACATATTTATCAATTATTCAATTAATTAACATTAAATTAAAAAATCTCAATTAATTAATTAATAAATCCTACTAATTATTAATTATTTTAACATAATGAAATTACTTTCCACACTATTCCCCAATAAAACCATAACCCGCAACAGAACATATTTATCAATTAATCAATTAATTAAAATTAATTAAAAATTATTTTCAAATAATTAATTAATAATTCCTACTAATTAATAATTAATTTAACATAATTAAATTACTTCCCACCCTATTCCCCTATAAACCCATAACCCGCTACAGAACATATTTAGCAATTAATAAATTAATTAAAATTAATCAAAAATTATTTTCAATTAATTAATTAATAATTCCTACTAATTAATAATTAATTTAACATAATTAAATTACTTCCCACCCTATTCCCCTATAAACCCACACTAAATTTATTTAAAAATCGATATTAGTAACATCGAAATTATTTACTTCGATATTACTGACATCGATATTTAAAACTTCGATATTACTAATATCGATATTAAAAGTGTCGATATTACTTACCTTCTATATTATGTCCCTTCGATATTTAAACGTCGATATAATTGTATATCGAAATTTAAAACTCGATATTTTGTCTGTGTACCCGTTTGATAAACTCCAGGGTATGACCATAGGTGACCAAGTCCAATACCAATTTGTCTGAAGTGATCTGATGCCAATGGTGGAGGTAGTTGGTGATGTTCGCATCCACTGGAGTGAGGGGGTTGGAAGTAGCCAGTCATAGGTTGAGGTCACTGCTTTCGACCTGTGTCTTGGCCGTAGGTGGTGGATGGTAGGGTTGCGATCGATAGGGAGTCCTAAATTGGGAGTGAAGGCACTGATACTGTTGGGAGCGTTAGTATCCTCCTCTGAAGATTAAGAAACCCCTTCTGCATGCTCCTCGAAAGGGAATCTTTCTAAATTGGAGCTTACCTAGAGATCTGGCAGTGTCTGTGCGCATTTGGATAGCCAACAAAGCATCATCTACATGCTTTCCAAATAGTGTCTCTCCATCGTAGGCCATTGGGGAGAGGATGTGGCCTAACTGCTAGAGCGTCCGATCTCAAATCTGGGGAACCGGGTTCAAGTCTAGGCAATGGCACTCAACATCCTGTGATTCTTGGCAAATCACTTAATATCCCTGTGCCTAACAAAAATGAATGTGTCTATCTGTAATGCAACTGGTGCTCTTGTAAAGCGCTCTGACACCTGATACCTTTGGGTCAGGTTTGCGCTTTATATAACTCGAAAAACAAAAAAGGGGGAAAAAAAGCTTTGACAATCTCTTCAGATCAAAATATTATATTGGTGCCAAATAAATAAATGCATGAATAAATAAATAAGCAAAACTATGGAGGGGAGTTTGAGTCAAATTCCAGGTGTTTAGGAGCAAACTATAGTTTCTCAGAGGACGATATTGGCTCTGAGTCTTTTCTCCTAACCGTTCCTTTTGTTCTTTTCTTCTCATGAAGGGGAAAGAGTATTTGGATTTCTACATCATTGATGGATGCATCTTGATGATTCATGCATCAGATTTCTTCTCTGGGCATTCATGCCACATAAATATGTGTTTTTATAAAAAGTGATGTGTATCAGTTTGGAAATTACTGAGTGGTAAAGGCCTTTTTTATATATTTATATTGAAAGGAGCTTAATTGTGTTGTGTAAAAAGTCTTCATTCCCATTGTGGTACTATTTTACCACATTAATTTGACTCGCAAATTATTAGCGCAGCCCGTCACATCTTCTATCTGGGGAGAACTCCATACTCCGAGAATTTCGACCCAATTTCCCTGTGGTACTCCTTGATCCACTGTGAAGTTTTCTTTCCTCAGTGAGGATCCAGAGCCTTGCATCAGATGAATGGCATATTTATTTTGTTTTGGTTAGTCCAAGGTACTTATGCAATCACAATTTCTTCTCCGATCACTCTCTCTTGGTGTTTCTTTGGTCAGTTGACATCACAGCCACAATTTTGCCAAAAAGTTTTGTATAGTTGGGTTCTTCAGGATACGTTTCTATTTCGATAGCTAGCCCAAAGGAATGTTTATTAGTTCCCCTGGTATCACAAGTCCTGGTGCTCTCTCAGAGTGGAGAAATGGCCAGGCCTCGAGTCCAATGAAGGAGCATGAATGAGAACAAGGGAGAAGCCTGGTAAGAGGATCCTGGAATCCAGTGTGCGCCTCTTCTCTGCTCCACTACTTCTCCTAAGTGATAAACGTGTAAATATTGTAATGTTTAATTACCCGAGATGAATGGCTAGGAAGGACACGTGCAAAATGAATGATTGCGATCTTTGCAATATATCAAAGGCCTGTATGTCGACAACAGCTTGAGTTGCACCTTTCAACTTGCATATTGAGGCCCATATTTAAGTTCCTATGTGAAAACACATTAGATGTCTGCTTTTGTACAGCGCACCCATATAATTCTTAGGTAACCCACACAAACAACGCCTGCCTGCTTGTTTGTGCCCTTTTAGGTCTCGCCTACACAGCACGCATGCGCTGTATAGGAGAGAGACCTAATGCCATCGGCACAGCTTTGGGGGCAAAGACGTGCATGCGTTGCATTGCTTGCAATGGCAACATGTGCACGTCTGGCAATTTCCTTGCAGGAGGGCGCGGCACCATATGGTGAAGCCATTTGGTCGCACGCTCCCACAAGGGAATCGGGCAGGCCCCCTTGCCTGCAGCCGCGCGAGGCGCGCGCTTGTGTTGTAAATGCGGGGACTGTTATTGTGTGTGTCCTTGACTCTGGCACAGTTTTGAAAGCAGCCTTTACTTTTATTTCATTTAAACAGGACCGCTCCCACCCGAGCATTCCAGTAGGGCGCACAATAGTTTGTAAACAGATTTAAATAGAAGGCTTTAGGCACACAAGCACGTTAAGTGACACTGAAGCAGCTTTAGAATTATGTCGATTTTTACACAGCAGCTCAGAAAAGAGTGTTTACAGTGACGGTGTTTGGGAGAAAGCTCGCGGGTGAAAAATCAAGTTATGCATTTCATAAATCACTGACATGATAGGACTGGAGTGGACGATGGGACGGGGCTTTTAAGGTGAATCCGGGACCGGGGCAGAGGCATTCTCTAACGTGCTCTCTCCTTAGCCTCACACTCACTGTCCACCTTCGAATAGGGCTATTTGCCATTTACACTGGTGCACGGTACAGTGTCCGCCGACAATAACGTGGACAGCCCATAGGAAATATAACATTTAATTCGACCGACCGCCCCAGACGCTGCTGCTGTCTGTCTTCTGGTGCAGAGCAAATGCTGATCTCTTTCCCCGGTCTGTCGGTTCCATGATCGAGGAACGGGTGCACAACCTCGGTATGAAATGTGTGCAATCTGGACCTCGTTTGACGTGTCCCGTCTGCGTTGGCATCATGTAGCCAGCAGCCTCGTGGGACTGGACACGTCAGTGTGACTATGCTGAGTTAGTGGAGCCCAAATTAGCAATCACGGGGAAGAGGCAGGATGTAATCTGAAAATGAGGGGCCATTTCTAAGATTTATCACCTCACTTGATTAATTATGTATCTCTTTGGGGCTTATTTCTCAACCCGATGCTTAGTTGGTACAAGCAACATTAGCACCTGGTTCCCTACTGCTCATTTACTCCCCTGAAGCCCGTACTTGGTTAATTGGAGGGCAGCACACAGTACACGTTTTTGTGGGGGCAGTACCCCCGGCACCAGCACGGCCCACCTTTGAATCTCATTCAGCTGTTAGTGTCAGATATAGCGCAGCTCTGCAGTCCCTGTTGTGCCCCTTTGCCTGCCAGTCAGGCCAAGCCCACGCTGCTGTATTTAGCGCTTTGTGAACCAGACTAAAGTGGAACAGTTGTCAGTTGACTCCGCCTGTGTGCACTGCTGTTTGGTTTGTTGAGTCAGAGCTTTGTTTCAGATTCAGAAGAAGTCATGCACTTTACTGCATGCTATGGCTTCGGTAGGTTTAACCCTTCCCCCCTTCCCAGTAATCTAAATAATATGCAGAAAGCCCGTATTAATGACACTATTTATATATATGCACACAAAGTAAACTGGCTTTGAGCTCCTATCTTCTTATTATCCAACCTACTTCACTCATTTCATCAGTCTACAAGGGTGAAGAGCATGCTCACACCCCTGTGCAGCTGCGCTCCAGCAACTAGACCTGCCGCCGGCGCACACATCCCGGAACCCTAAGAACAAGTTTTCCTGTGAGCAATGAAAAAACGGAGTACCAATTGTCCAGAAATTAGTGATCAGAAAATACAATTTCAAACAAATAGAGAGCCAGGGTATAGACAATCACTCTTGTACCCCTTGGATCAATAGTCAAATAACAACAAAAGAGTGATGTGCAGAAAATTATCAATACATTTCTTCCATTTCACCTCCAAAGGAGATCAAATGAGAAACACAGAACGAAAACCACATACCGAGTGAAAAAGAAACAAATTCTTTAAAAAGAACCCTCACTCACCAACCTGGTTGGTGACATGCTTCATCATTGGGTTCTCACTGAAGGGACCGAATGTCCCCCTAGTGTGCTACTATGCCTGTTTACAGCGGAGCTGGTTCTTTAGTGTGTGATAACTGTGAAAAACCAATTAAGTGTTGAACGTGTGGGAAAATTAAAAATGCCCAGCTGTGACTTCCAATCACTTTATTAAGAGTCCAACCGGAAAGTGGCAGAACTTGTGGAACCAAATGTTGACACTCAGACATGCACAAACTATCCCCAAAGACCGCAGGCCTTAGCTGCAGGAAGTAGGGTTGCAGGGGGCTGCAGCACCCCCCCCCTAAATAATCACGCTGGAGTTCAGAAGGTAAATAAGCAATAAAGATGGCTGTTTTTTGAAAACTTCTAACTTTTGCTGTAAAGGTCAAATGTCAGGCTACGTATTTTGACAAATTGATGTTTATTCTTTTACCATGGAAGTTTAAGTTTACTTTCTCGAACTGCAAAGTGAGAGGTTTTTTGTTAAGTGAACTATATGACAGTTATGCTGGGGTACAGGGAGTGATAGAAACAAAGATTTTATTTGGACCAAAACATGTGCACAAATGATATATATTTGCCAAATCCCGGTTTCTACATACATTTGAGGGCTACATAGGTTAATCAGTAAAACTGTATGTGCACATTTAGTGGTCATTTCAGTGGAAAATGCGCTGTGTGCTACCACATCATGCTTTACTAATATATTTGCAACAGAGTGATACAAAATGCACCACTAGCTACATACTACACCCACTACCACTCTCTTGCTTTATGGGTGCGGCTCATTTGTTACTCTTGTTTCTTCTGTAAAGATCTGGTTTATAAATCTTTGAAATCAGACTCCCCTTCGGACACTTGTCCAGCCAGAGTTCTGGACGGGGTGGCTGAGGCAGTTTTTCTTGAGGCAGCAGCTCTTGTTAACGGCTCACTTCAATCAGGCATAGTCCCCCAGCAATGGAAGCATGCCAAACTCCTTGCTCTCCTCAAGAAGCCTTCTGCTGATCCCTCCATCCTCTCTAATTATCGCCCCATTTCCCTTTTACCGGCCTTGGCTAAGGTCTGTGAAAAGGTGGCCTTTAGGCAACTGGAGGAGTTTGTGGAGTCCTCTGGTGCTCTCCACCTGGCTCAATCAGGGCACATCTTTCAGCATTGAGACAGCGCTGGTGGAGATTACGGAGGCGATTAGGGAGTGCCTGGACACGGACGGCAAGGCGGCTCTGATTTTATTGGACCTCTCTGCCGCCTTCGACACGTACCCCACCACCAGCTCTTTTCCCGACTGTCTGCCATCTGTATTGCGGGCTTTGCTTGGGACTGGGTTCAATCCTTCCTTGATAACCGCACACAACAGTTGTGGATGCCGCTTTTTCATCTTCAGTTAGCAAACTGTCCATGGGGGTCCCTCAGGGGTCTACTCTGAGCCCTCTGCTTTTTAATATTTATCTGACACCCTTGATTTATTTGGCAGAGGAGCTGGGTGCCAAATAATGGCTTATGCCGATGACACTCAGCTCCTCTTTACTTGGAAGGGCGCTGATCTTCAAACTGACACTGCCCATCAGTGCCTGTCTTCGGTATTTTCCTGGCTGGCTCAAGCCAGTCTCAAATGCAATGAAGACAAGTCTGAGGTGCTCCTCTATGGCCAGTTCCCCCCTACTGTTAGAAAATCTCTCTGGCTACTTGATTATCTGTGCCCTAAGTCTGAAGGTGGCCCTGCCAAGAGCCTAGGAATATGGTTTGGGGAAGATCTGGGTTTCCACGAGCAAAACAAAAACTCTCAGGAGCCTGTTTTGGCTCGCTCAAAGCCTTGAGGAGATTTTTTCCCCTGCTGCCCGCACCGCTAGAGAGACGGTTGCTCGGGCACTCATTCTTTCCTGCCTCGACTATGCTAATGCTCTCTACATTCGGTACAAAAGGGGGTGGTGATGGACGGAGCATCTGAAACAATCAAACACTCACACCCAGTCAAAAGATCTGGGTTTAATCCATCACCGTTCTTTAGCCCACTCTGCCACCCCAGTTCAGACATGGTTATATGCAAATCAGTCTGACCCTGTGCCTCATGGGAACAGTCCAGCCTGAACTGCCAAGCCATGTCTTCCCTGGACCGGAAACAAGCTTCCGAGGACCGGTTTCTGGAATTCCAGCAGTCTTCAGCCCGGCTTGCTTGAATCCAGTGGCAAAGTGACCAAGGAACTCATGTCTGAGCATACCCTGCCACACTTATGGCGGCCAAAAGCGGTACAAAAGAGGGTGGTGATGGACGGAGCATCTGAATCAATCAAACACTCATACCCAGTCAAAAGACCTGGGTTTAATCCATCACCGTTCTTTAGCCCACTCGGCCACCCCAGTTCAGACATGGCTATATGCAAATCAGTCTGACCCTGTGCCTCATGGGAACAGTCCAGCCCAAACTGCCAACCCATGTCTTCCTTGGACCGGAAACAAGCTTCCGAGGACCGGTTTCTGGCATTCCAGCAGTCTTCAGCCCGGCTTGCTTGAATCCAGTGGCAAAGTGAGTAAGGGACTCATGTCTGAGCATACCCTGCCACACTTATGGCGGCCAAAAGCGGTACAAAAGGGGGTGGTGATGGACAGAGCATCTGAATCAATCAAACACTCACACCCAGTCAAAATATCTGGGTTTAATCCATCACCGTTCTTTAGCCCACTCTGACACCCCAGTTCAGACATGGCTATATGCAAATCAGTCTGACCCTGTGCCTCATGGGAACAGTCCAGCCCGAACTGCCAAGCCATGTCTTCCCTAGACCGGAAACAAGCTTCCGAGGACCGGTTTCTGGCATTCCAGCCGTCTTCAGCCCGGCTTGCTTGAATCCGGTGGCGAAGTGAGCAAGGGACTCACGTCTGAGCATACCCTGCCACACTTATGACGGCCAAAAGCGGTACAAAAGGGGGTGGTAATGGACGGAGCATCTGAATCGATCAAACACTCACACCCAGTCAAAAGATCTGGGTTTAATCCATCACCGTTCTTTAGCCCACTCTGCCACCCCAGTTCAGACATGGCTATATGCAAATCAGTCTGACCCTGTGCCTGATGGGAACAGTCCAGCCCGAACTGCCAAGCCATGTCTTCCGTGGACCGGAAACAAGCTTCCGAGGACCGGTTTCTGGCATTCCAGCGGTCTTCAGCCCGGCTTGCTTGAATCCAGTGGCAAAGTGAGCAAGGGACTCACGTCTGAGCATACCCTGCCACACTTATGGCAGCCAAAAGCGGTACAAAAGGGGATGGTGATGGACGGAGCATCTGAATCAATCAAACACTCACACCCAGTCAAAAGATCTGGGTTTAATCCATCACCGTTCTTTAGCCCACTCTGCCACCCCAGTTCAGACATGGCTACATGCAAATCAGTTTGACCCTGTGCCTCATGGAAACAGTCCAGCCCGAACTGCCAAGCCATGTCTTCCCTGGACCGGAAACAAGCTTCCGAGGACCGGTTTCTGGCATTCCAGCCGTCTTCAGCCCGGCTTGCTTGAATCCAGTGGCAAAGTGAGCAAGGGACTCACGTCTGAGCATACCCTGCCACTCTTACGGCGGCCAAAAGCGGTACAAAAGGGGGTGGTGATGGACGGGTCATCTGAATCAATCAAACACTCACACCCAGTCAAAAGATCTGGGTTTAATCCATCACCGTTCTTTAGCCCACTCTGCCACCCCAGTTCAGACACGGCTATATGCAAATCAGTCTGACCCTGTGCCTCATGGGAACAGTCCAGCCTGAACTGCCAAGCCATGTCTTCCCTGGACCGGAAACAAGCTTCCGAGGACTGGTTTCTGGCATTCCAGTTGTCTTTAGCCCGCTTTCTTGAATCCAGTGGCAAAGTGAGCAAGGGACTCACGTCTGAGCATACCCTGCCACACTTATGGCGGCCAAAAGCGGTACAAAAGAGGGTGGTGATGGACGGAGCATCTGAATCAATCAAACACTCATACCCAGTCAAAAGACCTGGGTTTAATCCATCACCGTTCTTTAGCCCACTCGGCCACCCCAGTTCAGACATGGCTATATGCAAATCAGTCTGACCCTGTGCCTCATGGGAACAGTCCAGCCCAAACTGCCAACCCATGTCTTCCTTGGACCGGAAACAAGCTTCCGAGGACCGGTTTCTGGCATTCCAGCAGTCTTCAGCCCGGCTTGCTTGAATCCAGTGGCAAAGTGAGTAAGGGACTCATGTCTGAGCATACCCTGCCACACTTATGGCGGCCAAAAGCGGTACAAAAGGGGGTGGTGATGGACAGAGCATCTGAATCAATCAAACACTCACACCCAGTCAAAATATCTGGGTTTAATCCATCACCATTCTTTAGCCCACTCTGACACCCCAGTTCAGACATGGCTATATGCAAATCAGTCTGACCCTGTGCCTCATGGGAACAGTCCAGCCCGAACTGCCAAGCCATGTCTTCCCTAGACCGGAAACAAGCTTCCGAGGACCGGTTTCTGGCATTCCAGCCGTCTTCAGCCCGGCTTGCTTGAATCCAGTGGCGAAGTGAGCAAGGGACTCACGTCTGAGCATACCCTGCCACACTTATGACGGCCAAAAGCGGTACAAAAGGGGGTGGTGATGGACGGAGCATCTGAATCGATCAAACACTCACACCCAGTCAAAAGATCTGGGTTTAATCCATCACCGTTCTTTAGCCCACTCTGCCACCTCAGTTCAGACATGGCTATATGCAAATCAGTCTGACCCTGTGCCTGATGGGAACAGTCCAGCCCGAACTGCCAAGCCATGTCTTCCGTGGACCGGAAACAAGCTTCCGAGGACCGGTTTCTGGCATTCCAGCGGTCTTCAGCCCGGCTTGCTTGAATCCAGTGGCAAAGTGAGCAAGGGACTCACGTCTGAGCATACCCTGCCACACTTATGGCGGCCAAAAGCGGTACAAAAGGGGATGGTGATGGACGGAGCATCTGAATCAATCAAACACTCACACCCAGTCAAAAGATCTGGGTTTAATCCATCACCGTTCTTTAGCCCACTCTGCCACCCCAGTTCAGACATGGCTATATGCAAATCAGTCTGACCCTGTGCCTGATGGGAACAGTCCAGCCCGAACTGCCAAGCCATGTCTTCCGTGGACCGGAAACAAGCTTCCGAGGACCGTTTCTGGCATTCCAGCGGTCTTCAGCCCGGCTTGCTTGAATCCAGTGGCAAAGTGAGCAAGGGACTCACGTCTGAGCATACCCTGCCACACTTATGGCAGCCAAAAGCGGTACAAAAGGGGATGGTGATGGACGGAGCATCTGAATCAATCAAACACTCACACCCAGTCAAAAGATCTGGGTTTAATCCATCACCGTTCTTTAGCCCACTCTGCCACCCCAGTTCAGACATGGCTACATGCAAATCAGTTTGACCCTGTGCCTCATGGAAACAGTCCAGCCCGAACTGCCAAGCCATGTCTTCCCTGGACCGGAAACAAGCTTCCGAGGACCGGTTTCTGGCATTCCAGCCGTCTTCAGCCCGGCTTGCTTGAATCCAGTGGCAAAGTGAGCAAGGGACTCACGTCTGAGCATACCCTGCCACTCTTACGGCGGCCAAAAGCGGTACAAAAGGGGGTGGTGATGGACGGGTCATCTGAATCAATCAAACACTCACACCCAGTCAAAAGATCTGGGTTTAATCCATCACCGTTCTTTAGCCCACTCTGCCACCCCAGTTCAGACACGGCTATATGCAAATCAGTCTGACCCTGTGCCTCATGGGAACAGTCCAGCCTGAACTGCCAAGCCATGTCTTCCCTGGACCGGAAACAAGCTTCCGAGGACTGGTTTCTGGCATTCCAGTTGTCTTTAGCCCGCTTTCTTGAATCCAGTGACAAAGTGAGCAAGGGACTCACGTCTGAGCATACCCTGCCACACTTATGGCGGCCAAAAGCGGTACAAAAGGGGGTGGTGATGGATGGAGCATCTGAATCAATTAAACACTCTCACCCAATCAAAAGATCTGGGTTTAATCAATCACTGTTCTTTAGCCCACTCTGCCACTCCAGTTCAGACATGGCTATATGCAAATCAGTCTGACCCTGTGCCTCATGGGAACAGTCCAGCCCGAACTGCCAAGCCATGTCTTCCCTGGACCGGAAACAAGCTTCCGAGGACTGGTTTCTGGCATTCCAGCCGTCTTCAGCCCGGCTTGCTTGAATTCAGTGGCAAAGTGAGCAAGGGACTCACGTCTGAGCATACCCTGCCACACTTATGGGGGCCAAAAGCGGTACAAAAGGGGGTGGTGATGGACGGGGCATCTGAATCAATCAAACACTCACACCCAGTCAAAGATCTGTGTTTAATCCATCACCGTTCTTTAGCCCACTCTGCCACCCCAGTTCAGACACGGCTATATGCAAATCAGGCTGACCCTGTACCTCATGGGAACAGTCCAGCCTGAACTGCCAAGCCATGTCTTCCCTGGACTGGAAACAAGCTTCCGAGGACCGGTTTCTGGCATTCCAGTCGTCTTCAGCCCGGCTTGCTTGAATCCAGTGGCAAAGTGAGCAAGGGACTCAAGTCTGAGCATACCCTGCCACACTTATGGTGGCCAAAAGCGGTACAAAAGGGGGTTGTGATGGACGGAGCATCTGAATCAATTAAACAATCACACCCAATCAAAAGTTCTGGGTTTAATCCATCACCGTTCTTTAGCCCACTCTGCCACTCCAGTTCAGACATGGCTATATGCAAATCAGTCTGACCCTGTGCCTCATGGGAACAGTCCAGCCTGAACTGCCAAGCCATGTCTTCCCTGGACCGGAAACAAGCTTCCGAGGACCGGTTTCTGGCATTCCAGCCGTCTTCAGCCCGGCTTGCTTGAATCCAGTGGCAAAGTGAGCAAGGGACTCACATCTGAGCATACCCTGCCACTCTTACGGCGGCCAAAAGCGGTACAAAAGGGGGTGGTGATGGACGGGTCATCTGAATCAATCAAACACTCACACCCAGTCAAAAGATGTGGGTTTAATCCATCACCGTTCTTTAGCCCACTCTGCCACCCCAGTTCAGACACGGCTATATGCAAATCAGTCTGACCCTGTGCCTCATGGGAACAGTCCAGCCTGAACTGCCAAGCCATGTCTTCCCGGGAGCGGAAACAAGCTTCCGAGGACCGGTTTCTGGCATTCCAGTCGTCTTCAGCCCGGCTTGCTTGAATCTAGTGGCAAAGTGAGCAAGGGACTCACGTCTGAGCATACCCTGCCACACTTATGGTGGCCAAAAGCGGTGCAAAAGGGTGTGTGTTAAAACTTAGGCTGCAGCATCAACATTTTAGGCGCCATCTTGCCCCCCTTTTCGAGCCCATCCGTGCGCGTAAGCGGCAGCCATTTTGAGTACCATGGCCTCTCGGCCCATCGTTGATAGCCAGCGCGTCTCTCTCTCTCTCTCTCCTGACCTCGCAAAGCATCCCCCGCACGCTGACAGCCCCCGCTCTCACATGCCTTGGGTCATAAACCCCTCTTCAGCGCAGCTCTGCCTCGGAACCCCATCCTGTTCCCAGCGCGACACCTCCCTCCATTCCTTTCATGGTCCCGGATCCTTTGATAAAACCCCCCTTTCCTTTGTGCCCGTTTGTCTTACTCGTTCCCAGGCCGCCACCTGGCCCTGCGGACACTGTTTATTGCCCCCCCCCCCTGTACAGTAGGAAGCTTCCCCCATCAAAGGATCCATGAGTTGATCAAAGCCCCCACCCCATGAGATCCGATCAACCACATACATTCCGTTAATCGGCGGAATGTCCAGCTGCGTGATAATCATCACCTGTTGTGACCGGGGTGGGGACTTCAACTGTAAATGTGTGTGGGAACGGGCCTGAAGCGGGGATTCCGAGGATGTCTTTCCGTACATCAAAGTAGTGACAGAGATGTGTTTAACGTAATAAAACAATAAACTTGTGTATAAGAGGCCAGGCCTTAGAGATGCGGTTAGAGCACCTCGAGAAGATACCCTGTTGTCTGATTTGATGTGTTCTGCTCCGTCGGAATAAAACTTCTGTTTCCTGCCTTCCAGTCTCCAGCGCCTGCCTCTTTGTTTGGTAACTTGAGTGGGTATAGAGGCGGTTAACGCCGGGCAACTCTGAAAAAGGTCATCAGCCCTACCTTTTTCCACAATTGGCGCCCCAAACGTGGAGCCCATCAGCGACTCGTGGATCCAGTGGGAGAGGTCCCGACGACAGAGTGAACGACTGCAACGATCGGTAGAGCTCCTGTCCGATAGACCCTCGTCTGACAGCCGATCATCCGAACTTCACTGGTTCCGAACAGACCTCTCTCGAGTGATCTACGGTCCTGACTGGGAACCATCAGGAGTGCCGCGAGGATCACGAAGAATAGAGGATGATCGGGCGCTGGATTCGGAAGACAAGAAACTGTCCATGCGGTCCGGGTAAGGTCGTGTAAACACGACGAATTGCGAAATTATTGTTTGATTGTTTGGAAAATACTAGTATTACTCTTTTGTTGATTTGTTTGGAGATTCACTGTCTGCAAACGGAGAAACAACAGGCTCTCTCTTTGCAAGCAGTGAAGGATAGGTAACGCAGACTTTTGTCCCATTGTAATCCGTCGTGCCTATCTTTTCTCCCCCACTGATTGATTGTTTGACCCGAACTGTTGTTCGCGGATTGTTTTCTGGAGATTCTCTGTCTGCAAACAGGAAAGAACAGGTTCTCTCTTTGCATGTAGTGAAAGGGTAGGTAACGCAGACTTTTGTCCCCGTTGTAACCCGTCGTGCCTACTTATTCTCCCCATTGATTGTTTGATTGACCGAACATTGGCTGTTCGATATTGGTTCTTTTGAGGTATTCACCGCCTGCAAACAACGAAGAATAGAAATATTCCGTCTAGTCTTTGCACGCAGTGATACGATAGGTAGTGCAGACTTTTGTCCCTATTGTAATCCGTCATGCCTGTCTTCTCCCCACTGATTGGTAGTCTGTTTAGCCCGGACCGCTTATTAGAGATGAACCATCCGGCTCCACTGGAAGGCACCCCTAATAAGGACATGTTCATGAA
Source organism: Lissotriton vulgaris (assembly GCF_964263255.1). Classification (NCBI taxonomy): domain Eukaryota; kingdom Metazoa; phylum Chordata; class Amphibia; order Caudata; family Salamandridae; genus Lissotriton; species Lissotriton vulgaris. The sequence goes on along the minus strand of NC_141687.1, from coordinate 608,370,258 downwards.
GCATGGATTGACCGCTATAGCGTATAGCAAGCTGTGGCATAAATATACGAAAAAGGATCGAGAAAGTCAGTGGCCACTGACAGGGTCCTTTGATGAGGATAAAATAAGCGCGCTAGAAACAGCCCTTGGGAAACACAAGACAACGCCCACTATGCTTGATAGTCTTGGCATGTGGCGCAAAGAAACCGAACAACGTAAAAAGAGAAATGAGAGTAGGTTGGGAAAAGAGCTGCGAAAGGCAGCCCACCTAGCTGCTAAGAAACTAGAAGAAGAGATTAAGGAAAGAGAGGAAGCCAAACAGAAACCAGAGGTAGAAACATCAAACCAGTGTCCGGTTAGAACGCCCTCTACGCTCTATTCTGAATTGCCCTTGAAACAACGGGCCAACGATGATCTTTTGTTAGGTCCTCCGATCATCTACATGCCCCCTCCATACGCCCCTTCCCAACCCTTAGCACAGCACCCGCTACCCCCAAGCACAAACAAGAGTAGCGCCACAGCTTCGGCCCCCATGGCCTCTGTGCCGGCCAAACTCCTTGTATTAGATACTACACAAGCGACAACGTTAGGCGACCCTGAGACCCGAAAGGGTGGTTCCGCAAGAACAAACAGATTAAGCAAGGATGAGCGAGCAGGGATTGACAAGATAGCGAGGACATTGGTAGAAAGAAAGGAAGGTGAAGAGTACATCACGGATATGTTCAACTCGTATGCAGGGAGTCACAGACGACATTTTACCGTACGACTGTGTTATCATGTCTTGAACGCATACGAGGACCGATATCGAGACAAAGGTCCCGAGAGCCTAACGACTCTGTACAGGAAGGTCGATATCGGGGATGAGGGCGAGTGTGATGTGACGGACCTCCTTACGCGTACGCTTGAGGTTTTTCCGCCACTTCACTGAACAGGAATCGGAAGCTAAACCCACGACACCCGTAGCAACCGAACCACAAACTGAGCGATCTTATGCCATGATGCCAATAAGAGAGGCTGCCCCTTACTGGGTTCCTCCACGAGGTGAAGGAACTAACGATGACGTCAACCACAAAGATGCAAGAGGGAGGGTAGTGTACAACTGGGTCTACCAGCCATGGGATCGGCAAGATATTCTGACGTTCCGGAAATCTCTGCCTGATCTACGTAAAAACCCCACTGCCTTCTAAACTGAATTAGGTACAGCCCTAGGTTCAACCATTATGACCCTGGCTGACATCGACTTGTTTTTCGGGTTATGTCTACCAGCTGATGTGTGGAAGCAAATCCGGAAAGTCAACCACCTTGAGCTGTTTGGACATACCTGGTCACAACTCAATGGCATAGATAGACAACGGGAACCTGGACAGAAACCTTTGAAATCCATTTTAGACCTCCCAGATAAAATCATACAGAAATTGAAAACCCTGATTCCAGAAAAGAAAGTGGACTGGTTGATAGTAACGGCTTGTTGTCAGAAACCCCAGGAGGATGTATCGGACTACTTCTCCCGGTTTGAAACGGTGTTCTCCGATTACAGCGGCCAGGACATGACCACTGCAACCGGACACCATCTGTTTGTCCAGAATTATGTTAAGGGTTTGTCACCAGAGGTCTCCCAGAAACTGCAGGCCAGCGAGAGTAGTTGGGCAGCCTCCAAACCTGCGGCTATCCTTCAGATGGCCCAATATTACGAACACCAGAAAAATGAAAACGATAGAGCAACAGAGAAAAAGAAGAAAGACTTGAAAGAGAGGGTGATGATTGCACAACTGCAAGGGGTGACTGTAGGACGAGACCAATACAAAGGAAACTATCAGACGAATGTCCCTAAGACCGCACCTCCCAAAGACCGCACCTCGACTCCCCACATTGGACGTACAGACATTAGAGAGGACCAGTGTGCTTTCTGTAAAGGATCCGGCCATTGGAAATCCCAGTGCCCGGTTCTTTTGGAAATAATCAGAAATAGGGACCCCAAGGACGTAGCAAGCGGACCGAGAAATAGGGGACAGCAATGAGGGCCCGCAAATGACACGACTAACGATAGATCAAGCAGACCAAATACATTTGACCGACCCAGACAGAACCAGTGCCAGCAATCTGACTATGACGATGCCCACGACTTTGCATAGGACTGCCAAGGGCAAGGGAGGGATCCAGTCGAGCTCTATGTTGACCAGCAAGGCCCTTATGTCACTGCTAAGGTCCTGGGTACAAAGTCTCCATTTCTGGTAGACACTGGTGCAACACGTAGTGCGTTATCTAAACAACTGATTCCAAGGGCACCCTTGTCTGGCTCACTTATAACATCGACAGGTTTCGATGGAACGCCCTCCACTAACCCTTTGTCCGCTCCGATCCTCTTCGACTTAGAAAACAACACCACTGACACCACGTTTTTGCTTTCCTCCAATAGCCCTGACGCCATTATGGGACTTGACTTACTGAAACACTTCCGAGCGACTATTAGATGTTCCCAAGACGGAGTTCGAGTTTTCCTATACGACAACCCCGTTCTGCTTAGACATTGCCCTTCCCGATGCATGTTTTCCATCACTGACGTTGACACATCCCTGCTTGACACTCTGCCTCCGTATCTGTGGGCCAAGACAGATTCGGACGTAGGGCGCATGATGATTGACCCAGTGCACATTACTGTCCGACCGGACGCGATACTCCCAAAACTTCCACAATATCGGATATCACCCGAGGGCGAGAAGGCATTGGTAAAGATTATTCAGTCACTGATAGACGCAGGAGTGGTAGAGGAAGTGGTTAGCAACGTTTGCAACAGCCCTATCTTGCCCATCATCAAGAAACAAGGAGAGGGAGATGAGAAAGCATACCGCTTTATCATTGACCTTCGAGAGATCAACAAAGTGGTTGTACCCCAGTACCCCGTGGTCTCAGACAACACCACTATCCTGATTTTGATTCTTCCTTCTACTGCCACCGCCTTCACTGTCATTGACCTCAAAAATGCATTTTTCTCTATCCCCATCCACCCAGACAGCCGATATCTCTTCGGCTTCACCCTAAAAGCCCGCTCATATAGGTTCTGCCGAGCACCCCAAGCATACACGGAAAGCCCCAGCATCTACAGCTAGGCCCTCAAGAGACAACTGGATCAAGTCCAGTTACCCGATGGAGTGGTGTTAGTACAATACGTCGATGACATCCTTTTGGCAGCTGACACCACTCCACTAGCAGTCACAGCCACCATTCAACTCCTGCACTTCCTTGCGGAAAATGGCCACAAGGTTTCCAAAAAGAAGTTGTAATTCTGCCAACCCCAGGTCACTTACTTAGGCCACCTCCTGTCCAAAGACGGAAGGAAACTCACTCCCGACCGGATCCAAACCATTCTCGACACCCCTGTCCCTAAGACTCAGAAACAGGTTCGCTCCCTACTAGGCCTCACCTCCTTCTGTCGACAGTGGTTACCAAACTTCAGTCTCATTGTAAAACCGTTGCTTTCTCTGCTAGCCAAAGATGTCCCTTCCCCCCTCCCTTGGACCACTGAATGCCAATCCTCCTTCACGGAATTACGAGATGCCCTTTGTTCGGCCCCTGTCCTAGGTACCCCCGATTACACAAAGCCCTTCTCCCTTTACACTCACGAAAGGGAGGGGTGCGCTTTATCTGTCCTGACCCAGTCCATTGGCCCAAAGCAACGACCGTGCGCTTACTTCTCTGCCACTCTTGACCCTGTAGCCAGAGCCTTACCTGCCTGCCTTCGAGCTGTAGCTGCCGCTGCTATCTCTATCCGACAGAGTGAGGGGATCGTACTCTCGAATTCCCTCACGGTACTAGTACCCCATGCAGTTGACACCCTCCTGAACCAGACCAAGACACAACACCTGACGAGTGCACGACTGACTGGATACGAACTGACTCTGCTTGCACCCCATATCACCCTGAAAATATGCACCACCCTGAACCCAGCAACTCTGTTACCCCTACCAGAGAATGATCCCGATGCGCCCCCTGTACATGACTGTGTGACCCTCACGGACGAACAGACTAGAAGTAGAATTGACCTCAGAGACACGGCTTTTCCTGACCCCGACGGAGAGCTGTGGGTGGACGGCTCTTGCATCAAACTCCCCGATGGCACCACTTCAGCTGCCTATGCAGTCACCACGGCTCGAACTGTAGTCGAGACAGCCCGCATCACGCAACGATCTGCTCAGGCAGCGGAACTGATTGCCCTGACACGAGCCTGCATCCTAGCAGCAGGAACGACAGCGAACATTTACACCGACAGCCAGTACGCCTTCGGGGTGGTTCACCATTTTGGGCTCCTTTGGAAGGAAAGGGGATTCTTTACCTCACACGGCACTCCCATCTTACACGGAGATTTAGTCTCCGCCTTGATCGAAGCTGTCCTTCTCCCCAAAAGACTTGCGGTCATCAAATGACAGGCACACAAGAAGGTGACAGACATTATTGGACAGGGAAATGCACTAGCCGACATCACTGCTCGAACGACAGCTGAAAATAGGACGACAACACGTATGTACGTGACCAGGTCACAAGCAGAAAAATGGACCGACGCTAGGGACACTATTAGAGACATTCAAATGGCTAGCACACAACACGAATTGACTGAATGGGCACGGGTGGGATTAAAAGACGACGAAGGCTGCTGGCGGACAAAAGACACAAACAAATGGTTGCTACCTGACTCATACCTGATTCCCATACTGACTATGGCACACTCCCCTGCTCACATAGGATCAGCCCCCATGATTGAATTTGTCTCCAGAGTTTGGCACAATGATAAAATCACAGACTCCGCCAAACGTCTGGTCCAACAATGCTTGATATGCCTGCAACATAACCCCGGGAAAGGAACTGTGGTACCCCGGGGAGGGTTTGGGGTCCCAAATCACCCGTTTGAAGTCCTGCAGATGGACTACATCCAGCTAGACAGATGCCAAGGCCTAAAATATGTACTTGTTGTGGTATGTGCATTTAGCAAGTGGGTGGAGGCATACCCAACCCGTGACAACACTGCTATGGCCACTGCAAAAGTACTGTTAAAAGAATTCTTCCCTCGCTACGGCCTTTGTCGAATTTTATGGAGCGACAACGGCCCCCACTTCATAGCCGAAGTCATCCAGTTCATCTTAAAGGGGCTGGGTATCAAGCAGAAGTTCCACGCAGTCTTCCACCCCCAGTCTGCTGGACTTGTCGAACGACACAATGCCACATTAAAACTAAAATTGCCCAAGATAGTGGCTACCACAGGACTGAAATGGCCAGACGCTCTCCCCCTGGCATTGCTATCGATGCGTTCCACCCCCACCAAACACCACTTGACACCTTACGAGGTCGTTTTCGGCCGACCCATGAGCGTCTGGTCTGCACGAAAACCGACTTCCATTCATGACGTCCCGGACGTCCTAATGTCTGATTATTTGTATAAGTTGACTGAAACTCTGTCTGTCATTCATCAGCAGGTGCAGCAGGCCATCCCCGATGCTTCCAGGGGTCCGGGCCACGACATCCAACCGGGGGATTATGTGCTAATCCGAAATTTTCAACGGGCGAAGAGTTTGGAACCCCGGTGGATGGGCCCTTGGCAAGTACTGATCACCACCCGGACGGCTCTTCGAATGGAGGGGAAACGGCACTGGCTGCACGCACACCACTGCAAGAAGGTCTCCTCGACCTTGGCCACAACAGAAAGCATCGACAACCAGGAAGAGCTCCTGAACAAGGACCGACCATCACTGAACTGCTATCCTGATACCGAGGCACTTGAACTTGCAAAATTCCCTGATCCCACTGTGCCAACCAGAGAAGGGTATTTCCTGCGTCGAAAGGAGGGAGCTTCGGCTAAGTAGACCACGGACTAAGTTAAATCTCAGAACGGTGACCTAAACACCACCAAGGGTCACCCGGAGAGAAGCTAAACGAAGTCTGTGGTTCTGCCCGCTACCGAGCACCTTGAAGATGATGGAAGCGCCAGATAAGGAGATGATGGAAGCGCCAAATAAGAAGATGATGGAAGCAACTGGAAATACCCACTACAGAAACCCAAAAACAGACAGACTCCACAGCTCAAAGACAATTGCACTTTTCATCACAATACTTTTCTGCTTTCTCCTCATGACCACACTCTGGATTGTGGAAGAGAATGCACCTGCTCATGAAACATTCCTGACCACTGCTCAGCCTACCACCATGAAGGAACATTATCTGATTTCGCTCTCTCCCCAACTCAGAGAGAGGCGAAAGGAGTTTTGGAATAACTCCTTCGTACAGCTGCCGCACCAGCACAATCTTGCCACCAATGCCACCAACTGCTGGATCTGTGGGTTGCTACCCCATGCCACTGGACATTCAATACTTTTCATCCCTTCACCCTTCTCAATCCACGGCTCCTGCCTTGCTTGGCTGATCCTCCTGCAAGAAAGCTATAAGGACAATGCCACCTCCAGCAAAACCATGACGCATTTCTTTCATGAGGTCTGGCGAAACAAAACCAAGACACACTTCTGCCGCAGACCTCCAACGACTATATCCACATGGACATCCCTGCTAAAGAACGAATTGAAATGCAGGTGTTCAACAATCCAACCAGACCCACCTTCTCCTACCTACGGAAACGAACGGCTGCCACCCTGACTGTGGCTCTATCTGTCATCAACGTCACAGGCCACATGTGCATAGAAGGGCTTGGGACACAGCTGGTAGGCCGCAGTGCTTGCCGTTTTACCAGAACTTTGGACTCCACCGATCCACCTTCCTTCGTATCGTCTCCAAACATGTACTTCGTCTGCGGCACAAAGGCTTACACCTGGCTCCCCAAAGGCTGGGGGGGCACTTGTTTCATCTCCTTCATCCTTCCTCCGACTTATGTGGCTCCAGCGAATCACCATAGACAAAAACGAGCCAAGAACATTGAACAAGCCGACTCAACAGGAGCACAGTTCCTCGATGCTATGAAGGGGCTTGTTCCGCTCTGGGGCCCGATGGCAAACAGCCGTGCCATCCGACATCTGACTCAGGCAGTCGAGACAACAATGAACATCACAGCTGGTATCCTTGCTAACAACACCGCCGAGCTTCAAGCGGTCCGCTTGGTGGCTCTCCAGAACCGCCTTGTTCTAGATGTGGTTCTTGCGGACCGTGGTGGAGCATGCCGCATTATTGGGTCCAGCTGCTGTACATATATACCGGACAATTCACCCTCAGTGTACAAGGCCATCGAACATCTCCACAGACTCTCTTCAGAAGTCCACCAGGAGCAGGAAGAATGGTCACTTGGTGGATGGTTCTGGAGTACTATTAAGAACTGGGGCTGGAGACTGTTTTCCATTATCCTGATTCCTGTAATTGTAATATGTGGACTATGCTTAGGAATTCAATGCCTGCCCCCTCTGTGTTCATTATGTACGAATTGTATTTGCCCTAAGACTGTGGACTTTGGAAATGAACGCATGGGAGCATTGTATGATACCGAGGTTAGGAATTTAATGAAGATCGATATTGAGTAGGCAAGCTGGCTAGATATGTTGAAAAGGGAGGACTGTTAAAACTTAGGCTGCAGCATCAACATTATCGGCGCCATCTTGCCCCCCCTTTTCGAGCCCATCCGTGCGCGTAAGCGGCAGCCATTTTGAGTACCATGGCCTCTCGGCCCATCGTTGATAGCCAGCGCGTCTCTCTCTCTCTCTCTCCTGATCTCGCAAAGCATCCCCCGCACGCTGACAGCCCCCGCTCTCACATGCCTTGGGTCATAAACCCCTCTTCAGCGCAGCTCTGCCTCGGAACCCCATCCTGTTCCCAGCGCGACACCTCCCTCCATTCCTTTCATGGTCCCGGATCCTTTGATAAAACCCCCCTTTCCTTTGTGCCCGTTTGTCTTACTCGTTCCCAGGCCGCCACCTGGCCCTGCGGATACTGTTTGTTGCCCCCCCCCTGTACAGTAGGAAGCTTCCCCCATCAAAGGATCCATGAGTTGATCAAAGCCCCCACCCCATGAGATCCGATCAACCACATACATTCCGTGAATCGGCGGAATGTCCAGCTGCGTGATAATCATCACCTGTTGTGACCGGGGTGGGGACTTCAACTGTAAATGTGTGTGGGAACGGGCCTGAAGCGGGGATTCCGAGGATGTCTTTCCGTACATCAAAGTAGTGACAGATATGTGTTTAACGTAATAAAACAATAAACTTGTGTATAAGAGGCCAGGCCTCGGAGATGCGGTTAGAGCACCTCGAGAAGATACCCTGTTGTCTGATTTGATGTGTTCTGCTCCGTCGGAATAGAACTTCTGTTTCCTGCCTTCCAGTCTCCAGCGCCTGCCTCTTTGTTTGGTAACTTGAGTGGGTATAGAGGCGGTTAACGCCGGGCAACTCTGAAAAAGGTCATCAGCCCTACCTTTTTCCACAGGTGGTGATGGACGGAGCATCTGAATCAATCAAACAATCACACCCAATCAAAAGTTCTGGGTTTAATCCATCACCGTTCTTTAGCCCACTCTGCCTCTCCAGTTCAGACATGGCTATATGCAAATCAGTCTGACCCTGTGCCTCATGGGAACAGTCCAGCCTGAACTGCCAAGCCATGTCTTCGCTGGACCGGAAACAAGCTTCCGAGGACCGGTTTCTTGCATTCCAGTTGTCTTCAGCCCGGCTTGCTTGAATCCAGTGGCAAAGTGAGCAACGGACTCACATCTGAGCATACCCTGCCACACTTATGGCGGCCAAAAGCGGTACAAAAGGGGGTGGTGATGGACGGAGCATCTGAATCAATCAAACACTCACACCCAGTCAAAAGATCTGGGTTTAATCCATCACCGTTCTTTAGCCCACTCTGCCACCCCAGTTCAGACATGGCTATATGCAAATCAGTCTGACCCTGTGCCTCATGGGAACAGTCCAGCCCGAACTTCCAAGCCATGTCTTCCCTTGACCGGAAACAAGCTTCCGAGGACCGGTTTCTGGCATTCCAGCTGTCTTCAGCCCGGCTTGCTTGAATCCAGTGGCAAAGTGAGCAAGGGACTCACGTCTGAGCATACCCTGCCACACTTACGGCGGCCAAAAGCGGTACGAAAGGGGGTGGTGATGGACGGAGCATCTGAATCAATCAAACACTCACACCAGTCAAAAGATCTGGTTTTAATCCATCACCGTTCTTTAGCCCACTCTGCCACCCCAGTTCAGACACGGCTATATGCAAATCAGTCTGACCCTGTGCCTCATGTGAACAGTCCAGCCTGAACTGCCAAGCCATGTCTTCCCTGGACCGGAAACAAGCTTCAGAGGACCGGTTTCTGGCATTCCAGTTGTCTTCAGCCCGGCTTGCTTGAATCCAGTGGCAAAGTGAGCAAGGGACTCACGTCTGAGCATACCCTGCCACTCTTACGGCGGCCAAAAGCGGTACAAAAGGGGGTGGTGATGGACGGAGCATCTGAATCAATCAAACACTCACACCCAGTCAAAAGATCTGGGTTTAATCCATCACCGTTCTTTAGCCCACTCTGCCACCCCAGTTCAGACACGGCTATATGCAAATCAGTCTGACCCTGTGCCTCATGGGAACAGTCCAGCCTGGACTGCCAAGCCATGTCTTCCCTGGACCGGAAACAAGCTTCAGAGGACCGGTTTCTGGCATTCCAGTTGTCTTCAGCCCAGCTTGCTTGAATCCAGTGGCAAAGTGAGCAAGGGACTCACGTCTGAACATACCCTGCCACACTTATGGCGGCCAAAAGCGGTACAAATCACCACCCGCCTTTTGTTTGCTTGTTTCCGGTCCAGTGAAGACATGGCTTGGCAGTTCGGGCTGGACTGTTCCCATGAGGCACAGGGTCAGACTGATTTGCATATAGCCATGTCTGAACCGGGGTGGCAGAGTGGGCTAAAGAATGGTGATGGATTAAACCCCGTTCTTTTGACTGGGTGTGAGTGTTTGATTGATTCAGATGCTCCGTCCATCACCACCCCCCTTTTGTACCGCTCTCTACATTGGCATACCGGGGTAACTTCTAGGGAAACTTCAGGCTATACAAAACGCAGCCGCCAGGATCCTGTTCAACATCCCGAGGAGAGTAAGTGTTGAACACCAGCTAAGGGACTTTCATTGGCTTCCCGTTGCCCTGCGATTGTACTTTAAAGCTTTGACTATGATTCATAAGGCACTACACGACACTGGCCCTGTCTACATCAGAACGCGGTTCGCGTTCTATCTACCCTGGCGCCCTCTATGTTCCTCTCTCCAATGTAAGCTGGTGGTCCCTAGGTTCCGCCGGTCGCGGATTGGGGGTCAGTCCTTTGTGGTAAAAGCAGCCACGTTGTGGAATGCTCTTCCAGATGACTTCCGGCATACCAGGTAGCTTCCTATCTTTAAAAAACTTCTCAACACTTTCCTGTTCAAACAGCTGATCTAGTATTACTGTCCATGCTTGCCACTGTTCACCTACGCACCAGGACACTCCAGAGTATTAGTGTGCGGTATAAATCTTTTTATAACATAGCATAACATAGCATGGCAGAAACTCGTAATCCCTGGAGCTGTTAAATAGGCATGCTTACGTGCACTTTGCAAATAGGTGGCAGCTACAAGAAGGATCCTGCAGTTATAAATGTAAGATATTTATACTAACTATATTACTCTGCTTTTGATCGACCTCACATAATTGGGGCTGCCCTTTGCTAATAGAAAAGAATGCCCAAGTCCATAGTTAAACTTAAAACCTTTGCAGAAATGTAGATGTGTTATTTAAATAATAAAAAAAAAACAATCCGGCATCATTACCTACCTACCAGCAATATCTCAGCTTTCTCAGTGATTGAGCCAATTGGAGTAGGGGTGCATTGTGTTGGGCACTATTAATAAGCAAGAGCAACCATCTTTGGAAAAAAAACGAACTAGTTATGAATGGTAGAGACAGCTTATCACGAATCACCGCATGAAACTGTGGCACAAAGTTATGTTTTATTAATGTGCTAACAAACTAGTAAACCTTCTCAATAACATCTTCACAACGTAACTATTCTTTATTATGTCGTGATATAAAACATAACGTTCTTGAAAACTGCGCATAGTAAGGACTGAAAGAATCAGTCAGTGAAGTGTTGCGTGTTTTGTTTCCATCCGTTTCATGTACCTTAATTAAATACAGCAACGATAACGTTGGTGCAAGTATTCTTTCATAAGGTCTTCGTTGGGAAATACTGCATTGGAAGAGTTCAGTTTCTTTACATACTTTAGTGTTGATTGCATAAAGACTTAAATGATGTTATTCATAAATGCTAAAGATCGTAACAGCCCCCACCCACCTCATATAAACGTCATGTTGCTAGTGGTTGTACCTTCTGTTATAGAGACCATGCACTTTTGTATCCCAAACCCTACCCCTCTGCCTTGCACCCTTCTCCCCTTCCACCTTGCACCCTTCTACACCTTGAACCCAATCCCCCTCTGCCTTGCACCCTTCTCCCCTCTGCCTGGCACCCTTCTCCCCTCCGCCTTGCATCCATGCAATGGCATAGCCATTAGGTCTCGGTTTTGGGACCTCATAAGTATTTAGTTAAGCAGCACAATATCCTTGGTACATTAACACTAACTGTTGCATGGCTAAACACATATAAGGTCCCAAAGGCGAGACCTATTGTCTATGCCAATGCTTGTTTAACTTGGAGCTAGATTTTGATCCAAATCCAGGTCATGCTATTTGAGTTGGCTGGACTGTGTATGAAAACCAAGAGGTATTTGAGCTCTTAAGAACAGGGAGGTCCCCTTTATGTAAACGAAGAGGGGTTATCCTTCATAGCTTTACCACTGGGAGGACAAATGATGTCACTGAGCCCTAGTTTGGCAGATGTCTTCCACTGCGTTTGTACAGTGCCGTCCTAAAATTAGGGACACGCCACAAAACGTGAGATGTGAGTGATTGTGTGTGTTTCTGTATGTGCACAGCTCCCTAAAGTAACACATTTCCCGCTAGAATAAAGATGTGGAACCCTCGGATGTTTGTTCCTGACAGCACCTGGTACACGTCGGCAATCGTGACAGCAGTCGGTGGAAACTAAGGTTAAAACAAACTCAAAGTTGCCAAAAAATCACGCTTCCTATTTCCATATCATCTGCATAATCTATTCAGATCTTGATGCTCTTTTTCAGGCTGCATTTGCTCGATTACCATTTTTGAAACATATGTTATGCTGGCAGGTGAGAAGAAAATAAAACGAGGCAGTATCAATGCGTTCTTTGGGTATTTTTAGATATTTAAAATGCAATCGGAATTGAGCTCGAAGACGTTCCCAGCCCAAATACGCGAGGTAACGGGAAGAGATCCCTGGAGGTTGGAAACGCCAGTGTTCAACGCCAGTGGCTAGAAAGGGTGCACCGGGCCCTAATGCAAACAAGCAAAATAGCCCCATCCTCCCCCGGTCGGATAGCTCAAGGCAACCCTAAACGCCTGTGCAGTGTGCCCAGCAAGTCCATGGACCCTTCTGCCCCGGCACCTGCTGCACTAATGAAAGATGCTATCCCAGGACGCCCTCCTTTGGACAAAAAACAGCAAACTTTAGGCCTCCCATGTTGCATATGTTGCGCCAGCGCGCTTTCCCTCATGTGCGTGTGAGCATGGCCCCATGCAAATGAGAGAATCTCCTTAACTCTACTACAGCGCTGTAGTATAGATGGGGCGCAGAGGAAAAGAAGCTGCCAGGAGGTGCACTGGTGGTGCGGCATAAAAAGGTGGCACACTGTCAGTAAGCCCCGTGATGGCAGCCCTCTTGAGCGGGTCAAGGGGGTCCTATGACCCCCTTGGACATCCGCTTGCAGGGAGGGGATGCAGTCACTCACTGCTCCTGCCTGCAACTGCACCCGCCTGCAAGGGGACCTCTCGCCCATCTTTAAAGTAGAGGCGGGTGGCACCTGCACATTGAAACATGTACCGCCGTTAAAGCAACAACTCCCTATTTCACTTGAATGCTCTCCAGCATTACTTCACAGCTGCCCTGAGGGCTGCAAATTCAACATAATAGGGTGCACTTCCCCTGTCTGCACACACACAACTGTTTGCGGGTGCGCCGTTGGGCAAACAGGGAAAGTGTGCCTGTTAGACCTGTCAGCCTTTAGGTAGTCCCTCCCATTAGTTATTTATTTTTGTCCCCTTTCTGTCTCCTAACCTTTGTTTTTTATGTCCACTGGGCTTTTTAGGTGTTGCCCTAGGGGTTAGGTGCTCCTTGTCCCTATATTCTTTTTCCCCTGCCTTAGGTGCCTTTTCTGACTGAAACTACGGGATACACAAAATGGTGGCTTACAACTGTCACCTGCCTGGCTACCTCAGGAACCAGGGCCATAGAACAGTATGAGGGTTTCCAGAACCTTCTGGACTTCCCTTGACATTCTAGGGTCAGCCTATAAAAGGTTGGGCAGCCATTTTGTAGAGGCTGGTGAGGAGTGTTCTATAGCTGGAGTGGAGGCTCTGGAGCGAGGAGATTGGTGCGCTGAGAGGGGATCTGACTGCCTCGAGGGGTTGCTGTCCTCACTCATGATACTGTCCCTCTCCCATTGACCTGCCCTAGCAAGAACGGACGAAGATCACTTCTAACAGAGAAGCTGAGGAAAGGAGGTGAGAGCGTCCGAGCCTGCCTTCGGTCTGTGGCCAAGACTTTTAACGAAGTGCCATTGCCTTGCTGCTTGTCCCCACCCTTTTCTCTGGACACAGCCTGATTCTCACGACAGAAGGTCTGGGTTAGTTCATTAGAAAGAGGAACTTACCAGCGACCCGTCAGTAGATCCCTGGTCTCCCTGGGCTTCCTGCGTTAGCCTGATCTGGCGGCATCCGAGCCGTAGGAGCGCCTGTGGCCGGTGGAGGTGCGGAGCTCGTGAAGCGGAGCTTGCCGTGGCCGCCTGACTAGCCCCCGATTGTTGGTTCGGGAGGCGGGAGTGAGCACGGGCTGGTCCGGGTACCGGGACCCGTGGGAGAGCCTGTGAAGAGATGTGCTCTGCGTGGTGGCTGGAGTGTGAGGCGGAGGAAGTCGAATTGTAGTACCGCCTCGACGCTGCTTAGAGGAGCGCCTGGGGAGGAAGTGCGGCGTGACAGGAGCCCTGAGGGAGGAGCCGGCATTTCCTGTGGCAAAAGGGAGGTTACTGACGAAAGGAGAGCCGCTCGCCTGGCGGAAGGCGGGTCCCACCTCCGTAGTCCTGCAGGCTTTGTACCTCGGCTAAGACCTGCGGGGGGGAGATTCCTTGACTTCCCAGCCGACTGACATCTGCCGTGTGGACAGAGCTGCGCCTAGAAGCATAGTAAGCTGGGAAGATCACTGCGGGGGGGCTGAAGGGAGGAAATTGGGTGTATAGACCCCTCGGCTCGGCCTGATAAATCTTGTGGGTTCCCTCGGCCCTAATAAAAAGTCCAATTGGCTGGGCGCAGAGACCATTAAGAGAGAACTCTTTGGAGGGATTTCCCTTATATCGCTGTTAGGGTTCAGAGAACTAAAGGACAGTGTTTATTCTTCCCTTACTCAACCAGGCTTACTGTGAAAAACCAATGGAAGACAGTTCATTCATGAAGGCAGTAATGTAACCCCTCTGTTCAAAGTACATGAAGCAAGACCCGTTCTTTATTCCTTATATGTTCAAGTTACATGAGAAGGAGTCCAATTACAACTACAAATGAGAGTGATAGGTTCTAGGAGATAAATCACTTCTTTTTGTAATCTTGACTTCAGCTAATTGTTGGCTTATGCACCGCCTAATTATTGCTATCATAAATTGGAATAGATTTTCATAAGGCATATCTATAGTCATTTTTACATGTGATCAAAAGAAAGTCTAGCATTGAAATACAGTCTGTGCTGAACCGAAACTTGTGATTAAGGTTAGGACTAAGTAACATTTCCTTGTATTCCATGATTTATTGCTGAATTGTAACTGCAGAGTATTAAATGCAAATTGAGAAGCTACTAAGAAAAATGTGATTGAAAGCACACTTGAAGAGGAAAAGATAAACTTTTCTACTTTTATGAAATTACGGTGTAGTGTCATTTTTGAGTGGATGGACGCTGTGTTACTGTAAGGGTGGATTGCAAGCTTAATACTTATTGCCTTTGGGATAGACCTTCCCACTTCGCGCCAAGCTACCCTATGTAGTCTGGTGATCCCAGGTCTAACAGTGCCCTACACGTAATAGTGCTTCGGGGGTGCAGTAGTCCCACGTCTTTAAATCAAGCTGGTAACTTCTTGGCTGAATTAGAATTACTGCTCCCCTCGGAATGAGGGCAAGAAAATTCACACAAGATGCAAACAAGAGAGTGGTTTGAGCAGAGAACGTGTCGAGGCAAACCTTTTTATGTTAAAACCAGTATCCAGCTAACAAACAAGATGGAATATTATGCCACAGAGAACTGCAATGCACCTGTGCACCTCTCCTCCACTCTTTCTGCTGGTCTCACCAAAATCCCTCCACAGGTACTTAAGCCAATGTGCAATAGAGCTCAATCACCACTTAGCCCATAAACTAAATATACATGGAATAAGTATTTTTCTCAAAGTTCTTTTGAAACTACTAAATCCTTTCTTCAACCAGACTTTTCATTCTTGCAGACAATATTCTCTGGGCGTGAGGATGCAGACTTGATTTGATCTTGTCAAGACCCGAAGAACATGGCAGTTTTTTAGGTCGAAGGTACCAGGCAGCTCTAAGACGTTTCGAAGACTTATTGGGGACATGCTGAAAGCTCAGCATTGCATACCATTGACTTTTTGTTTTGTCTGTCACAGTTGCTTTTTATCTATTAGTTGGTTCTATTTGGTTTAGCCTGCCCAGCATGTCGCTGCCCCTCCCAGGGATTATAGCCTCTTTACCCCCGCTGTGACTGGCTTCTTCGTTTCCTCTAGTAGTGTTTGCTTTATAGGAAATCTTTTTTTTGTTTTTCATGAAACACTCAAGGAAAGTGCACGTTGCATGCAGCTGTCTCTTGTATACTTCTTCCCACCTGCCATGTTGCTCTCAAACACACTGTGCTTCTGTGCATTTCCACGCTCCACGCCCCATTAGTTTTCTGCCAATATTATTCTCTCTAGCATGTTTGGTACATATATATATATATATGTATATATATATATATATATATATATATATATATATATATATATATATATATATATATATATATATATATATATATATATACATATATATATATATATATATATATACATATATATATATATATATATAATATAGTATATATATATATATAATATATAGTATATATATATAGTATATATGTATATATATATAATATATTATATATATATATATATACAGATATGTATATATATATATATATATATATATATATATATATATATATATATATATATATATATATATATATATATCCGAGGCAAGGACGCGGCACTCTTCTGTTCACGGTAGATTTATTTTAGGTCTCAAGCAAAACTCCTACGCGTTTTGAACAAACGTTCTTGGTCACGGCAGTGTTCTACAAAAGTCCCTTTTCTCTTTCCACATTTTATACTCTCTCACTCGTTCATACAAAGTGAGGAATTATGGGCCTTGTAGTTTTTCACATTAAATGTATGTTTTTTAACATTTTACATTTAAAAGGGTAAACGTGTGGGTAACATTTCACTAAGAATTATCATAGAATGTATTTCCTGAATGAAACATGCATTCAAATACACAAATGATTTTTACTGTCCTACTAGTGCTTATGGTTAGGCACAACATCATGGACTATTCAACATTTTAATTATACTGTTGTTTGTTTTACGGGCTGAGTGCCTTTGCCCCACACTTTACCCCAATACTTTGTCACATAGGCCATATTTTCATTGCTCTTACACACAGAATTCATATCAAAGTCAACATTTTAACTCATTATAAGTGAACATGCATTTCCTCGTCTGCATTCAGCCCTCTCGGCTGTTTTGTTTTAAACTTGATTATAAGTTTTGACTCCAGTCGTCTCAATTTTAACTGTCTGTCACCCCCCCTCTCTTGTGTGGGGATAGATGCTAGTCCCAAGTACTTGATGTCTTGCCATGTTTTTCCAATGTGTGTTTTCAGATGTTTTGCCATGGCATATGTGGTGTCGTTGTTTTGTATAGCCCGTATATGTTCTAAGATTCTTTTCTTTAAAGGGCATTTGGTACTCCCTATGTACTCTTTTCCACAATGACATCTCAGCATATATACCACAAATGAGGATTCACAAGTTATTTTTGTTTTGATCATGAAGTCTTTTCCAGACGGGTCTGATAGGACCGTTGTATTTTGTCCTATTTTGCATGCTTTACACGTCATGCATTTTGTGAAGCCATTGCTCCTTTTTTGGAGCCAGTCTGTTTGTTTTTTCTGTGAGAAATGGCTTTGTACCAAATGGTCCGAGAGATTTGGCGCTCTCTGATAAGAGATTAAAGGGCCGGTTCCAATGTCAGTGCCTATATCTGGATCGTTCATTAAAACATGCCAGTATTTTGCGAGAATTTTTTGCCTTTGCTATGTTTGGTGAAAATTGCTCCAGTGTTTGTTTATGAAAATTAAGTTCAAAAACACATATATATCTATAGGCGCGCTGCCGGCGCTCACCAGTGCGCGTACCGGGGAGCGCACCCGGCGCGCTACGGGAGTGCGCGAGCGATAGCTGATTGGCTGTCGGGTGTCTTTCAACATTCTAAACAGTCCGGAGAGTCCGCCATCTTGTGTCTCGGTAGAATCAAGACACAAGAGGAGAAAAAAAAAGGGGGATATAATTAAAAGGGGGGGGAGTAGACACCCCCTGACCCCCTAGGATTTCTGAGGGGGGCCTAGAAGGACCATGAAGGGAAAAAAAACGTTTTTTGAAAAATAAATTCGCTGGGTGAGCGCTTGCGGCGCTCCCCGGTACGCTCTCCGGTACGCGGACCCTGAGTGCACCACGAGGAAAAAGAGTGTAAAAAAAATAGAGAAAAAAAAATGTTGAGTGTTTAGAGGAAAGTGATGCATTGCTGGAGTGTGACAAAAAAATGATGCAACTCCAGCAATGCATCCTTTCAAATGGGGCCGGACCTATGTGAAAGGGCCTGCATCAGTCTTACGCCTGCTGTGAAACAGGCGCAAGATTTGGACGCAACAGCATCATAAAAGTGACGCAGTGATATCTCATAGATTTCACTGCGTCACCTCTACGACCCTTTCTTGTGTCAATACGTCCCTTTTGTATACATTACACCTGACGTAGGTATAATGTGGCGCAGGGGTTTACAAAGTGACGCATCTACCTAGATGCGTAACTTTGTAAATATAACTCAATAAGGTGCATTTTTAACAGCACTGGTGCGTCACAGAAAGTGACGTACCAGTGGCATAAAAGTGACGCATGGCCTCATAAATGAGGGCTTCAGTCTTCTACTCATGCGTCATATTAAATATATGACGCATTATGTCGCAAGTACTTACAGATACGTCAGTATTTCAGACGTATCTGTAAGCGCAAAAGTGATGTATTGCTGGAGTGTGTCACAAAAATCATGCAACTCCAGCAATGCATCATTTCACATGGCGCCAGGCCCATGTGTAAGGGCCTGCGTCAGTCTTACGCCTGCTGTGAAACAGGCACAAGATTAGGACGCAACAGCATCATAAAAGTGACGCAGTGATATCTCATAGATTTCACTGCGTCACCTCTATGACCCTTTCTTGCGTCAATACGTCCCTTTTGCATACATTACACCTGACGTAGGTATAATGTGGCGCAGGGGTTTACAAAGTGACGCATCTACCTAGATGCGTCACTTTGTAAATATGACTCAATAAGGTGCATTTTTAACAGCACTGGTGCGTCACAAAAAGTGACGTACTGGTGGCGTAAAAGTGACGCATGGCCTCATAAATGAGGCCTTCAGTCTTCTACTCATGCGTCATATTAAATATATGACGTATTATGTCACAAGTACTTACAGATACGTCAGTATTTCAGACGTATCTGTAAGCGCAAAAGTGATGCATTGCTGGAGTGTGTCACAAAAATGATGCAACTCCAGCAATGCATCCATTCACATGGGGCCAGGTCCATGTGTAAGGGCCTGCATCAGTCTTACGACTGCTGGGAAACAGGCACAAGATTTGGACGCAACAGCGTCATAAAAGTGATGCAGTGATATCTCATAGATTTCACTGCGTCACCTCTATGACCCTTTCTTGCGTCAATACGTCCCTTTTGCATACATTACACCTGACGTAGGTATAATGTAGCGCAGGGGTTTACAAAGTGACGCATCTACCTAGATGCGTCACTTTGTACATATGACTCAATAAGGTGCATTTTTAACAGCACTAGTGCGTCACAAAAAGTGACTTACCGGTGGCGTAAAAGTGACGCATGGGCCTCATAAATGAGGCCTTCAGTCTTCTACTCATGCGACATATGAAATATATGACGTATTATGTCGCAAGTACTTACAGATACGTCAGTATTTCAGACGTATCTGTAAGCGCAAAAGTGATGCATTTCTGGAGTGTGTCACAAAAATCATGCAACTCCAGCAATGCATCCTTTCACATGGGGAAAGTCCCATGTGAAAGGGCTTGCATCAGTCTTACGCCTGCTGTGAGGCAGGCCCAAGATTTTGACACTATGGCGTCCTAAATGTGACGCAGTGAAATCTCATAGATTTCACGGTGTCACCTCTACGACCCTTTCTTGTGTCAATACACCCCTTTTGCATACATTACACCTGACATAGGTATAATGTGGCGCAGGGGTTTACAAAGTGACTCATCTACCTAGATGCGTCACTTTGTAAATATGACTCAATAAGGTGCATTTTTTAACAGCACTGGTGCGCCACAAAAAGTGACGTACCGGTGGTGTAAAAGTGACTCATGGCCTCATTAATGAGGCCTTCAGTCTTCTACTCAAGCGTCATATTAAATATATGATGCTTTATGTCGCAAGTACTTACAGAAATGTCAGTATTTCAGACGTATCTGTAAGCGCAAAAGTGATGCATTGCTGGAGTGTGTCAAAAAAATGATGCAACTCCAGCAATGCATCCTTTCACATGGGGCCAGGTCCATGTGTAAGGGCCTGCATCAGTCTTACGCCTGCTGTGAAACAGGCGCAAGATTTGGACCCAACAGCATCATAAAAGTGACACAGTGATATCTCATAGATTTCACTGCGTCACCTTTACGACCCTTTCTTGCGTCAATACATCCCTTTTGCATACATTACACCTGACGCAGGTATAATGTGGCGCAGGGGTTTACAAAGTGACGCATCTACCTGGATGCGTCACTTTGTAAATATGACTCAATACGGTGCATTTTTTACAGCACTGGTGCGTCACAAAAAGTGACGCACCGGTGGCGTAAAAGTGACGCATGGCCTCATAAATGAGGCCTTCAGTCTTCTATTCATGCGTCATATTAAATATATGACGTATTATGTCGCAAGTTCTTAAAGATACGTCAGTATTTCAGACGTATCTGTAAGCGCAAAAGTGATGAATTGCTAGAGTGTGTCTCAAAAATGATGCAACTCCAGCAATGCATCTTTTCTTACCCTTCCACACCTCCGTTCCTTTTCTACATTTTTTTTGAATATCCACATTCCCCATGTTCACTCTCCTTCTCCTTACTTTCCTTCCCCACACTCACCTTCTTTCAGTCCCCCCAGTTCACTTCCTTTCTCCTCTCATACCTTTCTGTTCTTTCTTACTCATTTTCCTCTCCTTTATCAATGCACTCCACTTCACTTACTCTTTTTCATTTTTTTAAGAATTAACAGGCAGATGTATCAAAGAAAATACCAGGAGCAAACGGGCAGATTCTCAGAATCTGGCCGTTTGCTCCCGGTATTTTTGCATTTGGGATGCATCATCCCAAATTCAGAAATCGCAATTTAAGGAATCTCTAAATAGCGATTCCTTAAATTGCTCTTGCATTTAAGGAATCCCAAATTGAGATTCCTTAAATGCAATGCACGAAACCCAAAAAAATAGCGATTTCGCTAATGGGGGAGCAAATTACCATGAAGTTGAACTTCGTGGTAATTTGCTAAAACTTTGAAAAATGCACTTTTGTGCATTTTTCAAAGTTACATGTTGCGCACACACATGCCCTTAGGGCATGTGTGTGTGTAACATTTGAGCACAGGTCCGTTTCAGGGGTGGAACAGGGTGTCCTTTGGACACCCTGGCACCCTTGAAATAGCGGAACATTAGCGATTCGGTAATAGCTAATCGCTATTAAGGAATGGCTTTCCCATTCATTCCTATGGGCCTTTAGGCCCATAGGAATCAATGGGAAAGCCATTCCTTATTAGCGATTAGCTATTACCGAATCGCTAATAAAGAATCTGTAGGAATCGCTAATAACATTGCGATTCCTACATGCATCCCGTTTTGCGAGTCTTTAATAGCGATTCCCTAAAATTCGCTATTAAGGACTCGCAAAACATAACTTTGATGCATCTGCCAGATAGCTCTTTGATAAGAATTGGAGGTAATTCTGAAAAGAACTTTTTTTTTTCTTCTTTTTGAAAAAAAACAAAAACAGGGAATGGAACTGCTTAACAGGAGCAAAAAAAATAAACATTTAGGGCTGGGAACGGCAGCGATGGTTCTCCAATGCTCGAACCATGAGCAGAACACTTTGCTCCCCATAGCAAAGTAGCTGATCACAGTCTCTGCATTTAAGGACGCCTTTGTTAAATGCAGGCTGAATATTCGGAACCAGCTCTTGCGATCTTCCCCTCACCGATGTTGTTGGTTCTCCGGTTGATGTAGAGGCCCCATCACTGGGAACCTCTTGTGCCAGAGCCCTGACACTTTCCCGGGCAAAATTCTCGGGGTGCCTCCTCTCCACATGGCGAATCATTGTGGAGTTCCCAAAAGAATATTTTTTAGTGGGGTCATCCGTGACAGGACTGTGTGACAGATCCTGCACTCCACTTTTGGAGCATTTACCTTCTTCTGGTCATCAATAATTGAAAAAAACTTCCAGATGAAATGTTCTTTCATCTTCGGCTGAGGAGGCTCTTCATTGATGAATTAATTGGTGTCATCTTCACTGCTGGATGGTCTGGCAGCCATGATAATCCAAGATATCCAACAAAGAACCGAGAGCAAAAAGGCAGGTCTTGCAGTCACAAAAGTGAAAGTAGAAGTGAAGGAAATGGGTGAGGATTTCATTCTTTGTAACAAAAAATTTTAGCAACCAATGAAAAGTGTTATTTTAAGGTCACATGACTTGACGCGCTTACGCTGCGCGCACCGGAGCGCTTCCGGGGGCGCTTACCGGGCGCGAACGTAGGAGCTTCCGGGGGCGGATACGCGGCGCGAACGCAGGCGCTTCCGGGGGCGCTTACGCGGCGCGCCTAAGTGACGTTTCCATAGTTTCACGGAAATGCAAAATCATTTTCATTTCGTAAATCAAAAATACTGCTTTTATATGTATGGTACTAAATGTCTTGCGTTATTATTTACTTTTCATTCATATTTTTTTACGCGAACGCAGAAGTAGCGCTCTGGGTGCGCTCTCCAGAGAGCTTACCGGTACTCGCCCCCAGAGGGCCCCAGGAAAAAATTATAAAAAAAGAACATTTAAAAAATATTATTATAAAAAATTTTTTAAATTATCATTAATACGTACACAAAACAGCAAATAAAAAAATTTGTAGGTTACAAACTCGATATAGAAAGGAATTAGCTTTTAAAAAACCTTTGAAATTCAGTGAAAAAACCAGAGGTTTCACAATCGTTATAGTTAGGAATTAGCATTTAAAAAACCATTGAAATTCACTGAAAAAACCAAAGGTTTCACACCAGTTATAGTTAGCTGAACAGTTTACTCATACAAAACCATTGAAATTCCTACGTTATAGTTAGTTGGACTCACTATAACTCGCCCGCCCGCAATCCACTGCTGATGATGTCACATATTACATCATTCATGACATGGTCAGTGACATCACTGATGACATCACTGATGACATCTAAAATGACATCATTGATGACATCACTGATGACATCATCCAGTGTCTGTGTGTTTCTGTATAGTTCAAATACAATTAAGTTAAAGTTAATAATTTACATATTGGAGAATGAGTGGATGTATGAGTGTCTGGATGAAGGATTTAGTAGGTGCGTGACAGACTGTATAAGTGAGTGACTGAATGCATTGGTTAGTGACTAAACTGTCTGAATATGTGCTTCAGTATGTCTGTTGCTGTGTAAGCTGCTGCATGTTTTGATCAGTAGCTATATGAGTGGCTATATGGGTTATTGATTTGTTGTTCAAGTATTTGTATGTGAGGGTGAGCGTGTGTGTGGGTGGCTGGGAGGTGTGTGACTTTGTCCATATACGCAACTCCAGCAATGCATCCTTTCACATGGGGCCAGACTTATGTGAAAGGGCTTGCGTCAGTCTTATGCCTGCTGTGAGGCAAGCGCAAGATTTTGAGGCAACGGTGTCCTAAAAGTGACGCAGTGAAATCTTATAGATTTCACTGCGTCACTTCTACGACCCTTTCTTGCGTCAATACGCCCCCTTTGCATACATTACACCTGGCGCAGGTATAATGTGGCACAGGGGTTTACAAAGTGACGCATTTACCTAGATGCGTCACTTTGTAAATATGACTCAACAAGGTGCATTTTTTACACCACTGGTGCTTCACGAAAACTGACGCACCGGTGGCATGAAAGTGACGGATGGCCTCATAAATGATGCCTTCAGTCTTCTACTCATGCGTCATATTTAATGTATGACGCATTATGTCACAAGGAGTTACAGATACGCCAGTATTTCTGACATATCTGTAAGCGCAAAAGTGATGCATTGCTGGAGTGTGTCACAAAAGTGACGCAACTCCAGCAATGCATCCTTTCACATGGGGCCAGCCTCATTTGAAAGGGCTTGCATCAGTCTTGATAACTTAATTGTATTTTAACTTTACAGAAACACACAGACACTGGATGATGTCATCAGTGATGTCATCAGTGATGTCATTTGGGATGTCATCAGTGATGTCATCAGTGATGTCACTGACCATGTCATGAATGATGTAATATGTGACATCATCAGCAGTGGATTGCGGGCGCGCAAGTTATAGTGAGTCCAACTAACTATAAAGTGGGCATTTCAATGGTTTTGTATGAGTAAACTGTTCAGCTACTTATAACTGGTGTGAAACCTATGGTTTTTTCAGTGAATATATATATATATATATATATATATATATATATATATATATATAGAGAGAGAGAGAGAGAGAGAGAGAGAGAGAGAGAGAGAGAGAGAGCAAACACTTCTAAAAGGAACAAAGAAGACAATCACAGCAGAGGGGGGGTAAAGAGGTTATGCTCCCTGGGAGGCTATGCTCCCTGGGGGGGACAGTGACATGCTGGCCAGGCTAAACCAAATAGAGCCAGCTAATAGACAGAAAGCAACTGTGACAGACAAAACAAAAAGTCAATGGTATGCAATGCTGAGCTTTCAGCATGTCCCCAATAAGTCTTTGAAACGTCTTAGGGTTGTCTAGTACGCTTCGACCTAAAAAACTGCCATGGTCTTGGGGTCTTAACAAAAGCAAATCAAGTCTACACAGAGAATATTGTCTGCAAGAATGAAAAGTCTGGTTGAAGCTTGCACAGCCACTGAAACAACAATGCAATTATAAAATTAAGGAACATTACCAAACCAAGTTGGTTATAAGAATGGGAAATTAATAAGCAGACGGTCACAAAATATATATGATTCCCTGGGATGGGAATTCCTCCGATTTTTGCTCGCTAGTAACTTTGTGCCCATTTATGGAATCGCTACAAAACTTTGCAGACATTTCGCTTTCTCTTCATTGGAAGACGATCCGAAGTTTCCCTGAAATTCACTATGAGAGTGCAAAGAAAAAAGGGGGAGCAAAACGTATTTGAATGGATTTCCATGAACTTTGGCAGTATGCGTTATGGTGTGGCGATGATCATTTTGGGTAGTAGTGGTGACTAAAGTAAGTATTTTTAAAGTTATAAGACATTTAAAGTTTGATATATGTGACTGCAGTAGCAATTTAGTAACATTTTAGGAACAATTTCAAAACTACTGAAGCACATGGCGATGGCAAGTCATTATGTGATTAGCTAATTACTGCCTTTAGCCTTAATTTCTTTAAAACTACCTAACAGGCTTGTTTGTACTGGAGGGGTGACTGCAATGGGGTAGTGGATATGGTGATGAACCGCTCCCTGGGGGTCATGCGGTGGGGGTGTCACTCGATTGCTGCTGCAACCCTTCCTGGCGGCATTGGGTCTTGTTGACATCTGAAGGCTGTTTTATCCAAATGTGCAGGTTTATACATTTCATTCTGGGGCACACAACGTTTCCTTCCATCTAGATTATTTCTTTGTCACCAATACACTTACGCAGAATATCGTGGATACTGCGATTCTCCCTCGATGGCCACTCCCCGATACTGCTTACACTGCGATCTGGCAAGCATTATGCCCCCATGCGCTGGCATCTGTCGCCATGGTCACTTCGAGATGCAGAATTTACAGTGTCCTCCCCGGTCATCCTCTGGTAGGCGATGTTGGCGACCCTAAGGGGAGAGATCACTAGGTTCCTGACAGCCAAAAAACTTGGGAGATGGAGGTGCAGAGTTTTAGCTAGAGGGGCAGTTTTCTGTAGACCCTCACCTCACCTGATGAGGAGATATTGATCTGATGCTGAAGCAACAGTGCAGCAACCTGATGGATGAAGCAAAGTCAGTGTGGCTCACAGCACAGTTGTGCTTATATCAATGGGAGGACAAGGCTAGCAAGCTCTTACATCATCTATGCTTCCCTGTTACATTTCATGTTCCAGTCCCGGACATTAGCGAAGAGCTAGGAAATAAAGTCACTGGAGATGCGGCAATCGGACAACATTTTGAGCAATACTACGTGGTGTTATATGCGCATGGTAATACTCTATCAGAACCGCTGTTATCCCAGTTTGTTGCTGATCTGCCTCTTAGGTTATTTACTGTGGCTGATACACAATCCCTAGAGGGAGTGATGACCAGTGAGGCGCTGACTGTGGCCTTGACATTTCTCTGGTCCGGTAAAGGACAGGGACCACTGGGATTTCCCAGTGAACTTTACAAATCCCCCATGCCTACGCTGATTGCAGACTTTGAGGGGGTGATTAAGGAGGCAACATAGTGTGGCAGGTTGGCCACTGTTTTTCACCGGGCAGAAATTGTAGTGACCCCAAAGACCAAGATGCCCCCATCAGTAAATCTGTTCAGCGGTTTGGGCTCTGTCCACAGTTACTATGGAAAAATGAATGGGTATAATGAGTTTTGGGACCCCCACCTTTTTCAAGGTCCCCGCTTGATGGACCACGCTGAATCTTTCCATACACAAACTAGTCGAAAAGTACCACTTTTTGGAAAGTTTTGCAGCGCTCTGTCAACCGGCAGCAAAGTTATTAAGAATACAAAAAAGCATTTCCTACAGAAACACAATACTAACTATAACTACCCAGAGGATACAGCCCAAACTGCTGTAAATCAATTTAGCCATTTTTGACCGATATTGTGCAAATGGAAGACGCATTGGGATATGTTTGGAGTAGATCAGCATGTGTCATGGCTGCACTCTGATATAACTGGCTTTAAGTATCATGGTGAAGATGAGCTTTGGATTATTGGTTTAGGAGTTATTAAATGAGGAAAGCACCTTTGTATGATTGAAGGAGAGTGGAAAGAATATCCTATAACTGCAATGGGTTGTAGCTAGCACATTGAATTTATATATTACTAGGACACATGACGCCAAGTGGCGGTACAGTGAAGTTCTGCAATTTACATCAAATGTGCGCCAACCCTGTGTCGAAGACCATAGGGCCAGGTGGCATCAGAACACAATCCACAGGAGCAAATTTGGTGAGAGATTGTACATGGAAACCCATAATTGCCATAGATTTGTACACATACTGCTAAAATTCTTTGACATCTTCTAACATTGAGAAATATGCACAAGTCGAAATCGTAGGAAGAAACCTGCACTGTGAAGATTCAATACATTTTTCATGTTGTATTTAGGAGAATGACCCTCAAAGTGCATGGAAAAAATGCTTATTTTGGACTAAAGGTAGAGCAAGATACACGGCAACATGTGTCCCTGTGTTCTTAGTAACTATTGATCCTTTGGAGCTAAAAACTAGTTTTATTTTTGGTAAAATCTGCTAATTATATAGCAGAAGATGGATTATGTGGCAAATGCAGGAAATCCATGGTTATGCAGAAAATGCAGGTGACTCAGAATTGCATAATTCCAGTGGTCCTAATTACAAGGAATAAAATACCTGCTACAGCACTGAAAAAAAGGATGCAAGCTGTCAGATCCCATTTGAAGGGCCACAGGGCAAGCAGAGGCAACTGGAACTCAATAGTGGGGGTTTGGGATGTTTGCTTCTAGTTGCTTCAAGTCAGACTTACAGCTCTTCTGGCAAGAAGTCAGAATCAGGTGATGTCTTCTAAACCTATGCAAAGTGGATGTCACGCAGACACTAGCTGTGGTTGTACAGCAACCCTTGGAGACCTCTGCAAAGCACTCTCTTCTTTGTCATAGAAGACTTGTGGCTGGAACAGTAAATGGAGTACTGGGGCCTCACTTTAATACAACAAAATCAGACAGCAGATGTGCATCCAACTTCTGCATCTTCCCACCAGTTCTGGTGGTTTTCCTTTCAAGTGCCAATCCCCAGCTGCTCTCCAGACACAGCCTTTGTGTGCAATGATGCCTCTCATGGCAGAGTAGCCTCCAGCCTGGAGATCCCACAACAGAGGCACAGAGATGTGAGAGATTTATGCACCTGCATGTCATCAGCCAAACAGAAAGTGTCATCAAAGAAAGACAAGATTGGACCTCACACTAAAATCCCTTTAATTTCTACAACAGAGTCTGAAGCCCCCACTCCCTTCACCGCTACCTTCCCTAAATATCGGTGCTGAGGGAGAATAATTAGCAGCTCCTTGTCTAGCAAAATACCTAATTGAATTTCTAAATGAGCCTCCTCTCCACTCCCATCAATTCCTTGTCTAGGTCTCCTCCACCCAGCTTCAACTAATTACAGATATACACTTCCACTATCTGGGACAACAACCTCACCTCCATTGTGTGCAACAGGTGATGCCTGGGTTGTCCAAAATGGATCCCACTGGCTTTTGTTATTCTGGCGCAATCACCCACACCATGCATGCACCACACAATCACACCCAACAAACACTTGGAGAGTTAACACTAAGAGTTGGGTAAGCGCATAGAAGTAGAACTTTCCACAAGTGGGCCAGTAGGCCTTCAATCTAGTAACACAGATAAAGGGCCTGGACACAACTATGCATTCACAAAACATGCTTCACAGCAACAATCGTTCTATTAGCTAAACAGTCTAATATAGTAAATATGTAATTATTTTTACACAGTAGATATCAAAATATGTAAACACTTAGAAATAGATATATAAACAAAGAGTTAATAAAGAGGGCAGCTAAGTAAATATGTAGGTACTATAATGTAGTAAATATGTAAATACTTTAATATGGTAGATAAAATATGTACCTACGAAAATGTAATATATATGCAAACATGTAGCAACTGTAATACAGTATACATGTAAATACTATAATGCAGTAAACATCAAAAATGGACAGAGAAGAAATAGTAAATATATACAAATGTAACCACTAAAATCTAAAAGTACATTAATAGTGTAGACATGGAGATACTATAATTTTGGAAATATGTAAACACCATAATAAAATACATATGGAAAGAAATTAGCGTATCATGCTAGATATATAGACATGTAAGTAGTATAGTAGGTATAATATATTAGATATGGATACATTGAAAAACTGTGATGCAAGTTACTGTTGGGCTGGCGAAATATGCTCCCTTAGTTTGCTGCAAGACAAGGCATCTCTGGGTACAACACCCATAATTTGCTGCAGAAATATTTAAGTGCAGCTTACAATGAAGTACAACACTAAGCTGGCAAGTTGTGGATGCATTTCACAACTACACTTTTTCCACCAAGTGTGAGTTATTCCCACTACTTTGAGAATCCAATCACTAAAAAAAGGCCTAGCCCGCCTAGCTTCAGAAGAAGTTAGGCAAAGAACTAGAGATTTCAAGATGGGATCTGGAATGCTCAGATCATTCCATGTACGTAGGGTTGCGGACGTTTTTATGTCTAGCACTTCAGATGTGTAATAGTTTATGTGGGGTCCTATTGTTTCTGACTAGTTTGCAATTAAACACTATATTTTAGCGTTGGGGTGTTGGCAGGCACATCCATTCGCCCTAAAGCTACTTGATAGGAGCAATTCTAGAGGTGATGTAAGGTTTTTTTGGGGTTGTGTTAGCGATCAAAAAGGACAGAGCAGTGGTCAGGTGTACCCAGAGGATGTTAGAGGTTACATGACATTCTAAAAACTCAGTGTGTCCTATCACATCATACACTGATCACTTTGGGCCTGATTCGGATTCGCATAGTGAAACCTACACTTATATGTATGTTTATGACTATTTGTAACTCTTAAATGTGTTTTACTAGAAGTATCTTTATGACTGCGGAGTCTCAGCAGATCAAAAGATAAGACAGTCCTATCTTTTTATGTACTCAGACGCCACAGTTGAAAATATATTACTAGCAAAATGTATTTGTGAATAGCAAACAATTGTGAACATAAATATGTGTCAGTTTACCTTTGTGAATAAGGTAAAAAAACTTACATTTTTATCATCTTAGCATTTTATTCTTGGTAAATCAAATAAAGTATATTAAACTATATGGTTTTTAATAATTGGACTGGACTAACATAACATAAAAACACTCTGCACACACAAAAACACCCACACAAACACACAAACTCTACAAAGACCGCTCAAGATCCAATGCAAATTACTTTCTCACTAATCTACACAGAGCACTGCTAAACTAAACATTGAACATATTCTCTACTAATCCAACACAATGAAACACTAACAAAAATCAGGCACAATAAAATGATAGTCCTCTCAGTTCCACAGTTATTAGGTACAATGACATGATAAGCACATGCATCACAAATACACTCAACACAAGAGGCTCTCTGTCGCACAAATACACACAAAGATCAATAATACATAAATGAGAGCATCTCTGGCACGCAAAAGCAAACAAATAAATCACAATAGTATGTCTTACATGCGCTCAAGACTACCTAACACGCATACAACCAAAGAAACAGACACATCTTTACAGCACACACCATAAAGGACAAACTGATTAAAAACAACAGTCTCTTTTGGACGCGTTTGCTCTTATGTACATAGCACATACTCTGTCACATGGGCACAAGCATATGGTGACATACACTATTTGCACAGAGACAGTTTTCCTGGATGCCATCCTGGGAGCACAAGCTCCTGCTGGGCCTCATATATATTCAATCTCTTGCATTAAGTAATTAAGTAACTCTGATTTGTGCCAGAAAGAGCTTTTCATCTGCTCTAGTAGCGGAGTGGCTATTGATCACTGTGGGTTCTATCCAAGTGAATGATCCTACAAGTCTGCAGTACAGGCCTCTGTATCTCTGCAACAGGACATCCCACTTCCATCCCTGCACCCACTAGCCTCCCGCTAGCATGACTTCAACCCACTGTCAATAGTTTGACCACTGGCAATTTACGGGCATCACTACGACCACTAGCAACCCACTGACACAACTGCAGCAGCCTGCAAGCCACTAACACCACCAGATCCACTAACAGCTCACTGACATCACTACATCTGAGAACCTGCTGGCATCTATGCAACAGCAAATGAACCAATGACAAATCAACAATTACTGTCATCCTACTGACACTGCTTAGTCCACGTGACACCCACATACATCACTGTGACCACTGATGGCCCTTTTTACCTGACTCCGATCAGTGGAAACCCACTTTGACCATTGGAAACCTGCATCCACTCCCTGTAACTTCTGACATTGTACTAAAAACCCAACAATCACTGACATCCCACTGACTACCTTTCTACATGGGCCACCCAGTTACATCTCGATAGTTAATGAAAGGGCAGTGACAAGTGCTAATGCAGATAGTCACTGACATCTCACTGGCATCCTAATGATATCAAAGCACATCAACATCCCATAAAACAATATTTAGGCTGTAGAGGATTAGAAAGTCTAATACCGCTCAAGAGTTTGCATATCAAGGGATGTTCATCAATAGGTTTTCTTTCAACTGGCAAACGCTCTACCGAAATAGCTGATCTGAAATTGCTAATGGATCTGTAAGCTAGACCAGAACTCACCAACTCAGTCAGGAAGTTAATCATCATGCAGCATTCTTCCCCCATGAGATAACCCCCCATTCGTTACAACAACTACAGCATATCCTCTATGCCGAAGCATAACACTTGCAAGTGCTTGTGGGCCATGCCTGATTGATATATTCAGTAGCCAACACAATAAGATGATGGATAGAGTGCTGAAACTTTTCAGACACTCAGCCCCGGTCACAGATCAGGGTTGAACCCATCATCGTTCTTCTGCTCACTAAGCCGCCCCAGTTTTGACCCAGCCATATGTAAATCAGTCTTGAACCTGGTTTTTGTGGGAACAGTCTAGAGCAAACTGCCAGGCCAATCCTCCCTGGACTGGAAACAAGCATCCTGGGACCAGTTTTGGGGAATCACCCTTCATCAGCCAGGCTAGCTTGAATCTGGGCAGACCCTGGCCACTTAGGTCAAGGATAGCAAACACAATAAGATGATGGACGGAGTGCTGAAACTTTTCAGGCACTTACCCTCAGTCACAGTGCTGGGTCCCAACTTGGGTGGCTTAGTGAGCAAAAGAACAATGGTGGATTCAACAAA
This sequence comes from Lissotriton vulgaris, assembly GCF_964263255.1. Classification (NCBI taxonomy): domain Eukaryota; kingdom Metazoa; phylum Chordata; class Amphibia; order Caudata; family Salamandridae; genus Lissotriton; species Lissotriton vulgaris. The sequence continues at coordinate 608,338,382 of NC_141687.1, read as the reverse complement.
GATCTGTGACTGGGGGTGAGTGTCTGAAAGGTTTCAGCACTCCGTCTATCCTCTAATTGTATTTGCTATGTTTGCCCTAAGTGTCCAAGGTATGCCCAGAAGTGGGTCCCTTGCTCACCTTGCCACTGGATTCAAGCTACCCTGGCTAATGAGGGGGTGGGGGGGGGGGGGGGGTTGGGTATCACAACAATGGCCCCAAGATGCTTCATTACGGTCCAGGGAGGACCTGGCCTATCAGTTCGTACTGGACTGTTCCCATGAGGTGTAAGCTCTAGCCTGATTTGCATATGGCTGGGTCCAACCTAGGGTGGTTTAGTGAGCAAAAGAACAAAAATGGATTCGAACCAGATCTGTTACCAGGGATGAGTTTCTGGAAACTTTCAGCACTCCATTAATCAACTTATTGTGTTTGGGATGTATGCAGTAGCCCGGTGCAAAATGCCTGGTAGACTCCATCTCTCCCTGAAATGTGCCACACCATCAATATGAGTTTACCTGAAAAGGATCACAGGGTGAAGTTACTCCATCAGGTCCATCAAGAGATACTGACGATGAGGAATTTTCTCCAGCAGAGCACACACTAACTTCAGGTCTACTGGTAACCACGGCTGTGCCTTTCACAAAGGAGTCACAAGAATTATTTTGGCTTTTTGGAGCCTGACATGAGACAGGTCCCTAGGAATCATTATAAAAGAAGGGAATGCATATCCCTGGCAGCCTGCTGAAATCAACAACAATAAGTGAGCTAAATCTAATGAAGTATGAGCCAGCACCCCAACTACTCGTTTTTGGGTGTACAATAGTTTGCATTAACCACAGTCACAATAAGTAATAACATTAACAATGTTTTAGCCACAGTCACTGTGATCAGGAATGTACAATAAAGTGAATTATGCGCGGTCACTGGCATTATCATATTAACAGTGTTATATCCACAGTCTGTGTGATCATCATCAGTGATATACAACAGCGTCTATTGTCCGCAGACACTGGCAGTATTACATTAACTGTGTTATATCCACAATCTGTGTGATCATCATCAGGAATATACAACAGCGTCTATTGTCCGCAGACACTGGCGGTATTACATTAACAGTGTTATATCCACAGTCTGTGCGATCATCAACAGGGATATACAGCAGCGTCTATTGTCCTCAGACACTGGCGGTATTACAGTAACAGTGTTATATCCACAGTCTGTGTGATCATCATCAGGGATATACAACAGCGTCTATTTTCCGCAGACACTGGCGGTATTACATTAACAGTGTTATATCCACAGTCTGTGTGGTCATTATCAGGGATATACAGTAGCGTCTATTTTCCGCAGACACTGGCGGTATTATAATAGCTGTGTTATATCCACAGTCTGTGTGGTCATCATCAGGGATATACAATAGCGTCTATTGTCCGCAGACACTGGCGGTATTACATTAATTGTGTTATATCCACAGTCTGTGTGATCATCATCAGGGATACACAATAGCATCTATTGTCCGCAGACACTGGCGTTTTTGCATTAACAGTGTTATATCCACCGTCTGTGTGATCATCATCAGGGATATACAATAGCATCTATTGTCCACAGACACTGGTGGTATTACATTAACAGTGTTATATCCACAGTCTGTGTGGTCATCATCAGGGATATACAATAGCATCTATTGTCCGCAGACACTGGCGTTATTACATTAACAGTGTTATATCCACCGTCTGTGTGATCATCATCAGGGATATACAATAGCATCTATTGTCCACAGACACTGGTGGTATTACATTAACAGTGTTATATCCACAGTCTGTGTGGTCATCATCAGGGATATATAATAGCGTCTATTGTCCGCAGACACGGGCGGTATTACATTAACTGTGTTATACCCACAGTCTGTGTGATCATCATCAGGGATATACAATAGCATCTATTGTCCGCAGACACTGGCGTTATTACATTAACAGTGTTATATCCACCGTCACTGTGATCAGGGATGTGCAATAACGTGCATTATCAGGCAGTCAGCATCTTTTCCTTGGCAGAGAGGTCCTTGTCTCTTGGCCCTTTGCTTTTTCTTCGAGACAATGCCCTCCTTCCTCCTGGGCAACGTGCTTTTTCTCCTTGTTCTCCTTGCCAGTGATCCTTCTTCCCTTCAACTCCTTTTTCTTTATCACTACACTCTTATCTCATGGGCAGTGAGTTCCTTTCCCCTCCTCCATTATGCTAGGTTGTGAGCTACTATTGCTTTTGCAGTTATCTCTTTTGCTTGCGTCAATACGATCCCATCTCACAGGCAATGAGCTACCTAATTTTCTGGAAGAGAGCTGCACTCTTCCCAACTGCTTGGGCAACTCTCTTAGGATGTGGGTTCCTTTCTTCTAGGGGGCAGGCTCCATTTTCCCATCAGTGAGGGCCGTTTCCTGCTCAGAGCACTCCTTTTTTCCTGTCTGTGAGCTCATTTCACCATGGTAGTGTGTTCCTTTTGGGAAATTGACCAAAACTACTTATAAATTGCCGCAATAGCTGACACCATGCTGATTCCTTGACTGCCATTTTGTTTGCCCATGTTGTGTAAACCCAGTACTGCTTTCTCGCCTCACTCTGGAGGCTGGCAATGCTAAGCGAGGATTCTCAAATGACTCATCTGGAAATGTAACATTTGGTTGAGTCCTGCTCTAAATTTAACTAATTTGTGATTGATGACTGTAAACCTCTCCTGGGAGCTCTGCACATCCCATGGCTGCGGTACATTAAGGATATGTTGGAGCGTGTGGGGTGTGTGGAGATGTTCACTAATCCAAGACCACTTCGGCCCAGTGGGATGCTGGTTGTAAAAAGCAAGGGCCTCATTTATGAGGCTGTGCGTCACTTTTACGCCGCCGGTCCGTCACTTTTTGTGACGCACCAGTGGCGTAAAAAATACGCCTTGTTGCGCCATATTTACAAAGTGACGCATCTAGGTAGATGCGTCACTTTGTAAACCCCTGCGCCACATTATACCTGCGTCAGGTATAATGTATGCAAGGGGGCGTATTGACGCAAGGAAGGGTCGTAGAAGTGACGCAGTGAAATCTATGAGATTTCACTGCATCACTTTTAGGACGCCGTTGCGTCAAAATCTTGCGCCTGCCTCACAGCAGGCGTGAGACTGACGCTGACCCTTTCACATGGGGCTTGCCCCATGTGAAAGGACGCATTGCTGGAGTTGCGTCACTTTTGTGACACACTCCAGCAATGCGTCACTTTTGCACTTATAGATACGTCAGAAATACTGATGTATCTGTAACTCCTTAAGACATGATGCGTCATACATTAAATATGACGCATCAGAAATGTCGCAAGGAGTGCGCACTGAGAAGTGATGCATCGCTGCTTTCACGTAGCGATGCGTCATTTCTCATAAATGAGGCCCCATGTTCTTATCCAGGTGGCAAGGTGAAAGAGAAGAAAGGGCACTCTCTAAACCCACTGTGAAACCATATATTATGATGACAACTTGTCCTCGGCGGAATTGTATCTGTCGTCTGTAAATAACCTACATCACCGCTTTTTATTGACAAGGTTTAAGTTTAATATAATCCATTGGCTCCTAGCTGTCCCAATGGGTTTTCCTAACATGGAAGATTTGAAACCTTGTACATGTGATAACTTCCCTGTGCAAGGCATCACACATTTTTTTAATACTTTTGTGATTTTTATCGCATTTTAAGGCTTAGATTTATTCTCCTCTTGTTCAGAAATATTCACTTTGCAAAATGAAACCGGCCCTGCTGTATTTGTAAGTATTGCCTTCTCCCCTGGTTTGTTTTGGGGTTGCAAGTTTCCCCTCTGGTGTCCTCAGATCAGGAGAAAGCTATACAATGAATAGGGGATTTTCTCGTATTTGCTGCTAACCTCTTTTGTTGTATGTTTCAAAACGGCGTTTTTATAATATTTATTAATGGTTGTATTTATTAAAATACATTTTTATCATGGATTTTTATTGGCTGCTGGCGACTTTGCATGGTTTTTATTTACCGAATAAAGTTTATTTGACCTGATCTGACTCGTCTGGAAGTTTTAATTCTTGTATATTTTCAAGGTCCTTTTTCTCCTTCCTCTCATAGAATAATGTGCACCTGCTATCTGAGTTTGTGTGGTTCCTGTGACGTGTGCTCTCACTTGAATTATGTATGAAGAAAAACCTATCAAATGTCATGTAAATTTTGGAGAGGTAGCTTTAAAATTCCCGCAGCTACCGGAGGGTAAAATGCTGCCGTTCTGCATAGTGATAGCGCGCGCTGCTTGTTTGGCTGAATAAACTTGGGGAGACTTCACAAAGGCGGACGAAGAGTCCGTCTTATCTTTGGCAACGTTTCCCATCGCCGAACTCCTTCCTCCTGGGCAGTGGGCTCATTTCCTCCTTCAGTAAATTCCTTTCTCCAAGGCTGTGTGCTCCTTTTCCCCCACCAGTGACCTCCTTTTTCTAGGGCAGTGTGCTCTCCCCCCCCTTCAACCCCGCCCAGTGAATTTCCTTTTCTTGGGCAGTGAGCTCCTTTTTACAGGGGGAGCTGTTCCTTTTTCCCATCAGTGGGCTCCTTTTTACAGAGGAGCTGTTCCTTTTTCCAATCAGTGAGCTCCTTTCTACAGGGCAAGGTGTTCCTTTTTCCAATCAGTGAGCTCCTTTCTAAAGAGTGATGTGTTCCTTTTTCCCATCAGTGGGCTCCTTTCTACATGGCAAGGTGTTCCTTTTTCCAATCAGTGAGCTCCTTTCTAAAGGGAGATGTGTTCCTTTTTCCCAACAGTGAGCTCCTTTCTACAGGGCGAGGTTTTCCTTTTTCCCATCAGTGGGCTCCTTTCAACTGGGCGAGGTGTTCCTTTTTCCCATCAGTTGGCTCCTTTCTAAAGAGTGATGTGTTCCTTTTTCCCCATCAGTGGGCTCCTTTCTACTGGGCGAGGTGTTCCTTTTTCCAATCAGTGAGATCCTTTCAAAAGGGTGATGTGTTCCATTTTTCCCATCAGTGGGCTCCTTTCCGCAGAGTGAGGTGTTCCTTTTTTCAATCAGTGAGCTCCTTTCTAAAGGGTGATGTGTTCCTTTTTCCCATCAGTGGGCTCCTTTCTACAGGGCGTGGTGCTCCTTTTTCCAATCAGTGAGCTCCTTTCTAAAGGGTGATGTGTTCCTTTTTCCCCATCAGTGAGCGGCTTTCTACAGGGCGAGGTGTTCCTTTTTCCCAACGATGAGCACCTTTCTACTGGGGGAGGTGTTCTTTTTTCCCATCAGTGGGCTTCTTTCTAAAGGGTGATGTGTTCGTTTTTCCCATCAGTGAGCTCCTTTCTAAAGGGTGATGTGTTCCTTTTTTCCTATCAGTGAGCTCCTCTCTGAAGGGTGATGTGTTCCTTTTTCCCACCAGTGAGCTCCTTTCTCCAGGAGTGGGAGCTCCCTTTTCCTCAGCATTGTGCTCCTTTTTCTCATTGGTGACCTTCCTTCTCCAGGGCATTGTGCTACCTTTCCCACTAGTGAGATCCTTTCTACAGGGCAGTGTGTCACCTTTTCCCACAAGTGAGCGCCTTTCCGTTCGGAAAAGCATTTGTTTACCCTACTAGGCAATATGCTCTTTTCAACTCGGCAGGGAGCTCCTTTTATTGGGGGAATGAGGTATTCCATTTTCCCATCAGTGGGCTCCTTTATACAGGGCGAGGTGTTCCTTTTTCCCATCAGTGAGCAAAGGATGATGTGTTCCTTTTTCCCATCAGTGAGCTCCTTTCTCCAGGAGTGTGAGCTCCATTTTCATCAGCATTGTGCTCCTTTTTCTCATTGGTGACCTTCCTTCTCCAGGGCATTGTGCTACCTTTTCCCACTAGTGAGATTCTTTCTACAGGGCAGTGTGTCACCTTTTCCCAAAAGTGAGCTCCTTTCCGTTCGGAAAAGCATTCGTTTACCCTACTAGGCAATATGCTCTTTTGAACTCGGCAGGGAGCTCCTTTCATTGGGGGAATGAGGTGTTCCTTTTTCCCATCAGTGAGCTCATTTTCTAAAGGATGATGTGTTCCTTTTTCCCATCAGTGGGCTCCTTTCTAAAGGATGATGTGTTCCTTTTTCCCATCAGTGGGCTCCTTTCTAAAGGGTGATGTGTTCCTTTTTTCCATCAGTGGGCTCCTTTCTACAGGGCGAGGTGAGGTTCCGTGACGGTTCCGTGACGACTTGAACCCGTGTTTTCAAGTTTGTCGGAAATACATAAAATTAGTATCAGCGAACCGCAAATGATCCATTTAGTATATCCTAGTGTTTTCGCTACGCTACGAGCAAGAGCACTCCTTCCACTGACACATTTCTGATACACACACGGCATCCATCTTAGATCGTGGCCGCCATTTTTGTGGTTCCTTGCCCTCACATATGCAATAGCCTCTGATCATTTCATTCACTTCACTTTGATTAAAGACACGTAGCCTTAGCCGGAGATTCACCTCTTACATGACACGTGCACCTTAAACCAGATCACGCTGAAGCTGCATGACTCGACAAAGGCTGCCTCCTCTGCCCGAGGCCAGCCCACCTGAACTGGTTTTCCTGTCCATTGTACCTGATCATGATTAGGCGGCCGAAGCCGGTAGCCTTGCCCATTTACAACCCACAAACATCTCTTATCCCGTTTTCTATCTTCTGCACCTGGCTCTGCTCCTTTTCCTTCTGGGCCTTTATTAGGGGGAGGTAACGAACTTTACGATGAGGCGGTCCGGGTCTTGAATGCAATATTGACAAGGGATTGTGATGGACTGGTGGGAACCCCTCTTCGTGATGTTTGGTATCAGATATTATCGACAGTTCCTGTGTAACGCCAAATATTTATTGTTTAGAGACACAAAGGTTTGGGAATGTACCGACATGTGAAATATTTGCCTAGAGCACAATTTTTAGTATATAAGGAGCAACCCACTTTGTACAAATCGAACAGTCTCCTAGATTCTGCCCGTGTGTAGATTCTGTGACTTCTGTGTCCCTGCAGTAATAAACCTTTGGTCTTTGACGCCACCATCGAGAAGCCCGTGTTTCTGTTCATTTGTGCACCAAGGCAGGTGGGACTCCGGGGTCTTTGGGTGTTGTACCCTGACACCTCTGGACGGAACCAAAAAGTCCAGAACTCCAATTGGCGCCCAACGTGGGGCGACGTCATTCGGTACCGGTCCAAAAGCCTGAAGAGTTCGAGAAGCTTCGTGTGAAGATTCCTGAGGGAGGCGCCCCACTTCATCGATCCCGGCATATCGCAAAAGTGGCCCTGAAGTTCTCTTCCACGAGGGTTCCCGTTCAGGACGGCTGCAGTGGGCCGTTGCCTTGACCGTCGCCCTGTCTTGGACCCGAAGTGGTGCAGTCCTTAGTACAGCGAAACGTGACGGGTTTCTCCTTGGTGACGTCTTCAGTGACTCAGTTAAGTATTTAGTGATAGCTAGCTGGTTACTTTTGTGAGGATTGTTAAAAATCCTTGATCGGTTCTTGGTTTGGTTTGGTTTTGTAAGATTATCACTAGTTGTTCTGGTTACGATAATCTATTTGGTTCAGTTTTGGGTATCGATACATCAGTTCGTTTTTGGTAGGCCTAAGTTCTTGGTTCAAGTGCACAATTTGTTCCGTGTTTGTTTGTTTTGTGTTCCGGACTGAGAATGGTAAGTCGGAAAATGTTGTCTTGTTTTAGTTGCAACAGTGACTCACGATTGGAGGATTCCTGTCTGGTTCCTCCGATTGGGACTCCCCTATATGACCTATATTGTAAGTATGGTGTGGGTCCTATAACTTATAATGAGATATGGGTCCGTTATTGTAAGAAGGATGGTGTCCTTAGTTGGCCACTGCATGGTAGTTTTGAACAAGAGATTCTCGACAATTTAGAAGCGAAATTGTTTAGGAAGAAAGCCCGGCCGGCAATGTTTGACTCTTTTCGTTATTGGCGGAAAGAATCCAAACAGAGAGAAATGAAAAGGTTGAAAAAAGAGCAAAAAGAACTAGAAGAGTTAACTCTAGAGCAAGCGACTAAGCAGTTGCAGGCTGACGAGTGTGAGAAAGCCATAGATGTAGCCATTAGAGAGCGTAACTTAGCGATTGACAAGTGCTATCCTGCCTTGCCATCGAAAATGGCTAAGATACTGGAGGATTCCGAAAACGATCCTCTGCTATCTTATCTGTTACGATCGCCTCCACCGTATGCACAAGGTGCTGCGGCTCCACTTATACCGGATGTTCAATTACCGGTTGCTGGACAACCTGGTGTTCTTGTTCCTCAGAATCAAGTTCCTATACCTCCTGTGGTGAATGTAAATGTTCCTACAGCTCCTCCTCTTCCCGCACTGCCCGCTCCTATACCTACCACTGTACCTATTGGTCCTCAAACTATTTTCCTCGATACTCCTACTGTTTCGTCATCTATTCCTACCTCTACTGCGTTCTCTATGTCTGCGAGTGTACTAACTCCACTTTCTGTTCGTCGAAGAATTACTGATTCTGTTACTAATATGCTGTCGCCTATATATAAAACCTTGATTAAGACTCCTACTCCTGACTCTGTTCAGAGACGGAGTCAGCTTCCAAGTACTGAGGAACGGGGAGTTTTAGACTCCACAGCTCTCAGATGGATTACAAAAGTTAGAAGATATAGTACGAAAGATGTGTTAGAGACATTTATGCAATGGGGAGAGCCAACGCAGCGATACGTCTTCGACGAGATGTGCTCGTTGTTGCGTGAGGAAATAGAAGAAGACGATGTCGAATCAGATTTGGAAGATTTAATTAAAATTCAAAAAGAGTTTGCGGCAGGAATGATAGTGGGTGATAAAATACAGGAAGCGATGGAACTCATTTTGAGTTTTAGGATTGATCCATCTCTTCGTTCCCCGAGAGATTTAGAGAAAGGTAGAATGAAGCCAAGTCGCCAATATCCTATGAGGGAAGTTCCTCCAATTTGGCGCGAGGCAGTACAACGTGATGATAATGCGGGTATTGCAGCTGCTCCAGCACAGTTCCAAAGAGTATGGATACATATTCCGTGGAAGCGAGCAGAAGTGTTAGCAGTGAAACAGGCCTTGCCAGATCCACGTAAGAATCCAGCCGGATATTACAAGGAATTGACACAGACAGTTGAGGCTTGTATAATGAACTTAGCCGACATTGATATGTTGTTTGGTAATGTAGTTCCACAACCAGTGTGGGCTAAAATTCGTAGAGAGGATCATCAGGCTGCTTTAGGTGGTGATTGGGCAGCTATCACTGCAGCAGATGCTCAACAAATAGGTGGTGCGAAACCCGAACCCCTAATTGCTAATCTTCCTGGCAGAATAATAGATTTAATGAAGACTCTGATGCCAGCATTGCGTGTTAATTGGGATAAATTATCCGCATGCAAGCAGAAGAAAGACGAAAGTGTCTCCGACTTCTTCACGAGGTTCGAAGAGACTTTTGTAGACCATAGTGGTCAGGATATGAGCACTGAAGGAGGACAGAGATTGTTTGTCGATAAATTTGTGCATAATTTGTTACCCGAATTATGCAATAAATTGAAAGACTCAGAAAGTGCGTGGGCTGTATCTACGACAGCGCAAATACTTGCGACTGCACAGTACTATGAAAATAGGGATAAAGAGGAAAAGGAGAAATCAGAGAAGAAAACGAAAGATTTAAAGACTAAAGTTCTTTTACAGCAGGCGTATCCGCCTCGTACGAATCAGACTAATACGCAGCAAAACTCATATCAAAGGACAGATTATAATACATCAAGGCCTCAATATCAGTGGAATCAGTGCGCGTACTGTAAGAAAGAGGGTCACTATAAAAATGATTGTCAGATTTTAGCGCAAAATAATGCGGCAGCAGCTCAGAGAGGTCGTGGTGGTTTTGCACAGAATTCTAGAGGTCGGGGACGAGGTGCTATGCCTCCACAAACTAATGATCGTCCTTCTAATCACTTTGATCAGCGAAATGTACAGTCAGCTCAACAGAATAGATCTCAGCAATATCTTGTTGAGGATTATTGTGAAGTTGAAGAGGGATTTCAACAAAATGGGTACTAGGACAGCCATGGACAGAGAGAGGGAGTAGTATCAGTTCCAGTGGATCAGAGTGGGCCTTATGTCGCAGTAGCAACATCAGGTGTAGTCGAACCGTTTCTGTTGGATACTGGTGCCGCAAAAAGTTCTATCATGCATGCGAAACTCCCTGGCGCACCTTTGTCTGGCTCAACAAATGTTTCCGTAGGTTTTTCAGGCGCCCCTGTGTACAACCCGATATCTGGTCCTTTGTCTATTTCTGTTGGACCGTGTCAATTGAAAGCACCCTTAATTTTGACGACAGGTTGTAATGAAAATCTGCTTGGTTTAGATTTGTTAAAACGACTATATGCGACATTGTACTGTTCTCCGGAAGGAGTACAGCTTACTTTGGGTAAAAGACTCACCTCTCCGATGTACTTGTCAATGGACAAACTCCCGCCGGAGCTACGTTCACTCCCTGATTCTCTTTGGGCGACTGGTCCCAATGATGTAGGTCTACTAGAGATTCCACCGTATGTAGTAACTTTGAAAGCGAATGTGAAATTTCCAAGAATTCCTCAATATAAAATATCGAATGAAGGTGAGCGTGCACTCTTATTGATTGTGCAAGATTTGATTAAAAAAGGTGTGGTTGAAGAAACGCGAGGAAATGTTTGTAATAGTCCTGTATTGCCGATTTTGAAACGAACAGATCCTACAAAGCCTCCAGTCTATAGGTTTGTCATAGACCTTAGAGAAGTTAATAAGATTGTAATTCCGCAGTTTCCTGTAGTGCCAGACATTACTGCTTTGTTAACATTGATTCCTGCTACAGCTACATGGTTCTCAGTCATCGACTTGAAGAATGCCTTTTTCAGCATTCCGATAGCCGAGGAAAGCAGAGATATTTTTGGCTTCTGTTTAGGAGGTCGCAGTTTCAGATTTAAACGCGCTCCACAAGGCTACTGTGAAAGTCCATCTATTTACAGTCAAGCTTTAAAAAGCCAGTTAGATTCTTTTGTCCTTCCTCCAGGTTCTGCCCTAGTACAATACGTAGATGATCTTTTGGTGGCTGCCGATGACAAGGAAACTTGCAAGGCAGCTACAATTTCACTATTACATCATTTGTCTAATTTGAATCATAAGGTGTCACCTTCCAAAATGCAATATTGCTGCCAAGAAGTAACCTACTTAGGTCATCTCTTGTCAAAGGAGGGAAGGAAGTTGACCCCAGAAAGAATAAAAGCAATTACGCAAATGAGTGTTCCACGCACACAGAGGGAAGTACGTGCCTTTCTAGGTATTACCTCTTACTGTAGGCAATGGATCCCAAATTTTTCACTTTTAGCAAAACCGTTGGTAGCTTTGACTGGGAAAAATGTTCCGAGTCCGGTGCCATGGTCTGATGAATGTCAAGAGAGTTTTGCTGAATTACGAAAAGCTTTGTGTTCAGCTCCTGTATTGGGCACACCTGATTACAGTAAGCCATTCACGCTCTACGTTCACGAAAGAGAAGGTTGCGCGTTGAGTGTCTTGACACAGAAGTTTGGTGATAAACAACGCCCTTGTGCGTATTTCTCATCAACATTAGATCCGGTAGCTAGAGCATTGCCTAGTTGTTTGAGGGCTACAGCGGCAGCTGCAGCTTCCATTCGACAATCTGCTGGTTTGGTGATGAACAATATGCTAGTGGTCATGGTTCCTCATGCAGTGGATACACTCATGAACCGAACGAAGACACAACACCTTACTAGTGCGAGATTATCTGGTTACGAGCTGACGTTATTAGCAAATCATATTCAGATCAAAAGATGCAATGTATTGAATCCAGCAACATTGTTGCCGACTGATCAAGAGTCGAGTGATTCTGAGCCACATGACTGTTATTTCAAAACGGAGGAAGAGACAAAAGGTCGTATCGACTTGAGAGATACTCCTCTATCCGACCCAGATGGTACGCTGTATGTGGACGGGTCATGTTTTAAATTGGAGAATGGTGATGTGACTGCTGCCTACGCGGTAACGACTTTGAAGACGATTGTGGAGACTGCAAGAGTGAGTCAGAATTCTGCCCAAGCTGCAGAGTTAATAGCTCTTACGAGAGCGTGTGTTTTAGCTGAGGGAAAGAGAGTGAATGTGTTTACAGATAGTCAGTACGCATTTGGCGTGGCCCATAGTTTTGGCCGGTTGTGGAGAGAAAGGGGTTTCATTACGTCCCATGGGACTAAGATTCAACATGGTCAGCTAGTTAACGACTTGTTAGAATCTCTAACCTTACCGACTGAAGTTGCGATTGTGAAGTGCAGTGCTCATAAAGCAATCACGGATGATGTTGGTCGGGGGAATGCCTTTGCTGATGAAACCGCTAAACAGACAGCTAGAGACATGATGAGTAGAATGTATGTTGCTACGTCTGCAAGATGGATTGCTGAGTCTGGAATGTGTGAGGACACAATGGAAGGTGTGAAAGAGATTCAGAAAGAAGCGACTGAGGAAGAGAAACGCGTATGGAGAGAAAGTACGGGCAAATTGGACTCGAATGGATGTTGGATCGATTTGACAGAACAGCAGCGTTGGATGTTGCCTGATGCGTATGTGCTTGCAGTAGTGACGATGGCGCATGGAGTGGCGCACATAAGTTCTAAAGGGATATGTAAGATGTTAGCTCCGGTTTGGAAGAATGAGGGAATCAGTAAGTGTGCAGAGAGAGTGGTGAAAAATTGTATGGTGTGCTTGATGCATAATCCTGGCAAGGGAACTCCAACTCCAGCTGGTCATTTTGCTCCTCCTTCCTGTCCCTTTGAAGTAATACAGTTAGACTTCATTCACATGGAACGCTGCAACAATTTAAAATACGTCCTGGTGGTGGTTTGTGCTTTTTCCAGGTGGATAGAAGCATACCCACTAAAGGACAACACTGCTTTATCAACTGCCAAAATTCTTCTCAAAGAATTTTTCCCTAGGTTTGGAATGCCACGGATTGTATGGTCAGATAACGGAAGTGAGTTTATAGGGAAAGTTATGCAGAGTGTGTGTGCTGGTCTAGGATTGAAACAAAAATTTCATAGTGCGAACCATCCCCAGTCTGCTGGTTTAGTCGAGGGTTACAATGGCACCCTCAAGCTTAAAATAGCCAAAATTCAAGCATCCACAGGTTTGGCTTGGCCAGACGCACTTCCTTTGGCCTTGTTATCAACGAGAGCAACAGTGCATTCTAGAATAGGGCTTTCTCCATATGAGATTGTATTTGGCCGCCCGGCAAATGTCTGGGGTGTGCCAAGGCCTAAACAATTCTGCTCCATTGAATATCCTATGTTGATAGACTATCTTTACGACTTGACTGCTAAATTAAGTCTTATTCATCAACAGGTCTTTGATGCTTTGCCAAAACCTCCGGAGAGTCCAGGGCATCAGCTGAAACCCGGCGACCACGTGGTGGTCAGAAATTTTGCGAGGACAAAGAATCTTCAGCCTCGCTACATCGGCCCCTTCCAAATCCTGCTGGCGACGAGGACAGCTGTACGTGTTGCTGGTCGCAAGCACTGGATCCACGCTTCTCACGTAAAGCGTGTTCCACTGCCGCTGCCCTACGACGACTGGGTGAAGAAGGGAATTGGTGCCTCCGAATCTGAAATAACTCCAAAATTTGTCCCTTTCAGCGATGCCGATTTGATTTCTGACACTTTGAAACGTGACTCTCCTCTTGAAAAGACTGCTTTGAACATTGAAAATTTGTCTCCAGCATCAGAAGAAACTTTGCCATCTGCGAACGTAAACTCTGCAACAGCTGCTAGTGATACACTATTTTCCGATCAAACAGTACCAGCAAGGAAAAGATACAACCTTAGAAGCCATAAAACGAACTAATAAAGCAGGCAACTGCATATTGTGATTTTGATATTTATATACATTGGACTTTTTTGCTTTTCAGCCAGGAAGTTTGCTATTGTTTATTGTTTTTAATAAATTGCCTTGCCGTCTGGGTAGCCGTAGGGTCGTGGCTGTGTGCCTAGTTTGAATTTGCAGGGGTCTGACACAAGGTCGATCTTTCTGTTAGTACTGGGAACTCCCAGGGCTGACAGAGGCATTTTCATCTACGTACACATCATCAGTGGTCGCGAGCGGATTGTAGAAGATGGAACTTCCTGCGCTGCAACGAGAAAATGTGATTTACGTTCGCAGAAACAGACTAAATAGAATTCTTCATAGCAAATGTTTCTTGATGCAATGTGCCATTACATTTTTGATTGTTTTAGCAACACTGGTGGGTGGAATTGTCTTTAGCATAAATTTGATTTTTGTGCCAGTATCTACAGTACCTCCCCTTGATCCTGCTATTTCTACTGTTTCTTCTATACACTCTTTTCACTCGTTTCCGGAACATGAGCAAGCTCGACGCTCAGAATTCATTAATAATACTTTTGTACAGCTCTTGCACCAACACCAACTGGTAGTTAACACGACAGACTGTTGGGTGTGTGGCTTGATACCCCACACTATGGATAAAGGTATTCCCTATCTGGTTTTGCCTTTCAGCTACAATGGATCATTTCAGGCCCTTCAAACCATCTTTGCTTATGCTCTTGAGACCTATCCTCCACGTCCACCACGCTCCACTAAATATAACTCTGCCAACAAAGCTTTAGTCCAGGGAATTATTGACATGATCAAAGACGTCAATAATACTCCATCTTACCCTAGAGACGAATTGCGAGTATATTTAAGTTGGAATACTTCAGAGTATCGCCTTAGTTTAGGAGAAAGCAAGCGTAAAAGCTCAACTCCAATCTGGGTCGTACCTCACCGAGGTCAGGTCTGTTTGCAAGGTAATGGGAGAAATCCGAGAGCTCAGCTAGGGAGGAGTGAGTGCGTAGAGACTTATGTGTTTCCGGCTAACTCTTCCCCTGCCTTTCTTACTGCTAGGGGTACCTATTTCATTTGTCGAGACAGAGCTTATACATGGTTGCCTGCCGACTTCTCAGGATCATGTTATATTGCTCGATTATTGCCTCCGACATACACTGCTTCACCGGATTACCACAGAATAAGAGTAGCTAGAGGTGTTTTCAGTAAGGAAGATACAGCTGGTCAGGAAGCTGGAGACTTCTTCAAAGGCTTCCTTCCGTTCTGGGGGCCTATGGCCAATAGTAGAAACATACGTCAGCTAACACGGGTAGTTGAATCTACTATTACCGAAACTGCTGGTGCCCTTAGCAATCTGACAGCTGAGCTTCAGGCGGATAGGCTCATGACATTGCAGAACCGTATGGTTCTAGATGTTATACTTGCAGATCGAGGTGGGGTATGCAGAATGATCCAATCGAGCTGCTGTGTCTTTATTCCTAATAATGCTCCAACAGTTTACGAGGCGATCTCTAAGTTGCACAAGATTTCGGACTCCATACATGTAGATGAGGGAAACTGGTCCTTTATGGAGTGGGTTTGGACTCTGATCTCAGCGTGGGGATGGAAGGTTCTAATGGTCATTGGTGTCATCTTAATATTACTATTCTCATGTTGTCTGATTATCCAGTGTGGTCCTGCTCTGTGTAGTCTTTGTGCTACAACCTGTTTTAGGAAACCACCTGCATTTGGAGAAAAGACACGAGAAAGGATGATGATACAACAACATGTCACTGACCTGATGAGCATAGAATTAGATTCAGACATAGATTGAGTAATTGCCTATGTAAGGGCAAAAGGAGGGTCTGAGGTTCCGTGACGGTTCCGTGACGACTTGAACCCGTGTTTTCAAGTTTGTCGGAAATACATAAAATTAGTATCAGCGAACCGCAAATGATCCATTTAGTATATCCTAGTGTTTTCGCTACGCTACGAGCAAGAGCACTCCTTCCACTGACACATTTCTGATACACACACGGCATCCATCTTAGATCGTGGCCGCCATTTTTGTGGTTCCTTGCCCTCACATATGCAATAGCCTCTGATCATTTCATTCACTTCACTTTGATTAAAGACACGTAGCCTTAGCCGGAGATTCACCTCTTACATGACACGTGCACCTTAAACCAGATCACGCTGAAGCTGCATGACTCGACAAAGGCTGCCTCCTCTGCCCGAGGCCAGCCCACCTGAACTGGTTTTCCTGTCCATTGTACCTGATCATGATTAGGCGGCCGAAGCCGGTAGCCTTGCCCATTTACAACCCACAAACATCTCTTATCCCGTTTTCTATCTTCTGCACCTGGCTCTGCTCCTTTTCCTTCTGGGCCTTTATTAGGGGGAGGTAACGAACTTTACGATGAGGCGGTCCGGGTCTTGAATGCAATATTGACAAGGGATTGTGATGGACTGGTGGGAACCCCTCTTCGTGATGTTTGGTATCAGATATTATCGACAGTTCCTGTGTAACGCCAAATATTTATTGTTTAGAGACACAAAGGTTTGGGAAAGTACCGACATGTGAAATATTTGCCTAGAGCACAATTTTTAGTATATAAGGAGCAACCCACTTTGTACAAATCGAACAGTCTCCTAGATTCTGCCCGTGTGTAGATTCTGTGACTTCTGTGTCCCTGCAGTAATAAACCTTTGGTCTTTGACGCCACCATCGAGAAGCCCGTGTTTCTGTTCATTTGTGCACCAAGGCAGGTGGGACTCCGGGGTCTTTGGGTGTTGTACCCTGACACCTCTGGACGGAACCAAAAAGTCCAGAACTCCAGAGGTGTTCATATTTCCCATCAGTGAGCGTCTTTCTAAAGGGTGATGTGCTCCTTTTTCCCATCAGTGAGCTCCTTTCTACTGGGCGAGGTGTTCCTTTTTCCCATCAGTGAGCGCTTTTCTACAAGGCGAGGTGTTCCTTTTTCCCACCAGTGAGCTCCTTTCTTCAGGAGCGTGAGCTTCATTTTCCTCAGCCTTGTGCTCCTTTTTCTCATTGGTGACCTTCCTTCTCCAGGGCTTTGTGCTACCTTTTCCCACTAGTGAGATCCTTTCTACAGGGCAGTGTGTCACCATGTCCCACAAGTTAGCTCCTATCCTTTTGGAAAAGCATTCGTTTACCCTACTAGGCAATATGCTCTTTTCAACTCGGCAGGAAGCTCCTTTCATTGGGGGAATGAGATCTTTTCCCCTGGACAGTTTGAGTTCTTTTTCATTGGACAGCATGTTCTGTCCCTGGCCAGTGTATCTCTTTTGTACCATGTTTCGCCCAGTTTTTACATGGCCTGGCTTGCATCCTTGTGGGGGGAGTGGGCTTTGACCATAATTCCATCCGATTGATACTCCCCAAGGCCATTCAAAAGCAAGACATGCTGACATGGTCCTTCGTCTGCCCTTTCCACAGTGTGTCGGGCCAGTATGAATTATCAGCTAACATTTTAAGCACTGTATTCAATTAGTTTTAAAATACATCAGTGCATAAAACTACATTAATTTAACAACTCTTAACCTGCAGCTCGTGCGCCCCATCTGTAACCCCAGCTGGACAGCCCGCCAAACAGGCGATCCTGATTAACAGCATTGCCAGAATGTCACATCTGGGTGGCTTTACAAGGTTAGAATGTCAAGGGACATTGCAGCTGGATTGCTGAGCCCTGTTAACCTTCCATTTCTCACTCTTTCACAGGCATATCTAACATATGACTGAGCAAACCAAATCTGTTGAGAAGAATCAGCACTGGGCTGCTGGGACCCTCCCCCCACCTTGCTTAATTTAGAAGCAATGTGCAAACTATTTATGAGGCACACAAATAGTAATAATAAAGTGAAAACACAACACAAGAAAAGATCCACATCAATTTAGAAAAATAGAGTAAAATGTAATCTATTGACGCGTATATTGACGCCATAATGACAAAAATCCAATCTGTAGAACTGGAGATATGCCATTTAAAAGTTCTGGGGTAAGTATAGAGCCTAAAAGCACAAAGCGGCAACTGTGGTAATCTTGTCACGCTGGACAGGGGCAAAGCAACAAGGTCAGGCTGACTGCAATGGAGTGCGCATCAGATACAGGGACCAGGTTAGTCCCACTGAGGATTGTACCTTATGTCCTTGATGCCGGTGTTGTGTCATGCTGTGTGGGTTTGATGTAGAGCAGCGAGGGCTGCAATTTGAAGTCCTGCGTTAAGTTGCTTTGCACTGCATTGGTTCTAATGAGGAGCTGTGAGGAATGAGATGTGAGATCCACGTTGAGTTGTGTCATGCTGTGTCGGCTCCTGTGAGGAGGTGCAAGAGCTGTGTTGCAAGATCCTTTGCGGAGTTGTGTCTTGTTGCTCCAGAACTGAGAAAACACACAGTTAGACAAGAAGGAGCACACTCTGATGCCAGTCAAGTGTCCATGATCTAAGGGGCACCTCTTGGGCATCAGGACTCACTCCAGCAGAGACAAGCAGCAGGACACAGGCAGTTCCAGCTGAGTCTGGACAGACAGGCAAATAAAGAGCAGGTTTCTGGAGCTTGTTATGTCCCTGTAGCTCAGAACAGGAAGCCAGTCAGCATGTACTTGGAGTCACTCTGGAGGTTCTGGGTTCAAGAAGCAGGTCAGGGCTTCCTTCCACAAGCAGCAGGGCAGCAGGAAAGACCTTCTTGCAGCAGGACAACCCTTCCGGCAGTGTGGCCGTCCTTCAGGAAGAAAGAGAGTAATTCCAGCAGCAGAGACTTCTCTGAGTCTCCCACAGGTCCAGAAGTGTTTGAAAAATTGATTTCAGAGTCCTACATTATACTTGATGCTAACTTTAAAATGGAAGAAGCTTCTTGAGTCTTCCACCCATAGAAGAGTTTGGAATTTTTCGTGCCTTCCTGCCCTTATCCCAGTCCTTCTGCAGTCACAATAGGCACTCAATAGTGTGAAGTTCTTTGACTGTGAGCTGAGACAGTGTCTTTGAAGTGCAAGTGTGACAGGTGACAGTTTCACCTCTTCGCATCTAATCAGGATGGCCCATCCTGCCAATAACCAGGCCCTTAATTGTGATACTGTCTGGGAAGAATTCACAAAGGCCAATTGCCAACTACACCTGTCAAGTGACCCAGGAAACAGGATGTAGGCACCAAATTATTAGGACAAGAAAATGCCAACTTTATAAAAGTAAAACCAAAGGGGATGATGGACTGAGTGTTGAACATTGCTAGCACTCACCCCCAGTCAACTGATCTGGGTTTAATCCATCATCATTCTTTAGATCACTCCACCACCCCAGTTCAGACATGGCCATATGCAAATCAGTCTGACCCTGTGCCTCAAGGGAACAGTTCAGCCCGAACTGCCAAGCCATGTCTTCCCAGGACCAGAAACAAGCATCCTGGGACCGATTTCTGGCTAATTAGCTGTCATCAGGCAGGCTAGCTTGAATCCAGTGGCAAAGTGAGCAAGGGATCCACGTCTGGGCATACCCTATTAACTTAGGGCGAACAAAGCAAAACCAAAGGGGATGATGGACGGAGTGCTCCCCATGCCCTGGAATCAAGCTATCTTGGTTGATGAGTGCTGAAAGCCCGAAACCAGTCCTAGGATGCTTGTTTCCAGTCTGGCCTGGCAGTTCGGGCTAGACTGTTCCCATTGGGCTCAGGGTCAAGACTGATTTGCATATGGCTGGGTCCACACTGGAATGGCATGGTGAGCAAAAAACAAAAAAATGGACCCTCTGGCACTGTGCATGGGCGGTGGGCCCCTGGCCTGAGAGCTCCTAACTGGGTCTGGAGCTTGAGGGGCCCCCTCCATGTACTTTGCAGGGCCCCCCTCAAGTTTTTTTTACGCCACTGCTAAGACATACTCGACTGGTCTTAGCCATCCTGCCACCACCAGACATGCTTCTGATCTCATGGGGTGAGACCCAATGCTCTCAGAGGCCAAGAACAAAGCTTTCTCTGAGCGGAAGTGCTTCACACCTCCTTCAGGCCAGGATGGCCTTCCTTTGCGAAAAGCTTCAAAGGCGATGCCACCTTTAAAATGCATCCCAGGCAGCTCCAGGTAGTGGAGGATGCCAACATCCCTGTCCTGCTCCACATTTGGTGGGAGGGCAGGAGGGAAAATTAGTTAGATTAGGAGGTTTGCCCACGTTCAGGCAGCACAACCCCTAAAGTGTGGCAGTTGATGTGGACACCACTTTTCCAATTCCTCCATCTTGGATGGCAGGAATTAACCTATCAGAGCTAGGATAGTGCTGCTTCCCGCAGGAAGGGGTCAATTAAAGGGTATAGGCACCCTATAGGTTGGTAGCCCATTGGCTACTACCTGTCACCCTCTTTAACACCCCTATATTTAATATTTAGGTGGCATCTCTGGATCCTGAATTTGCGATTCGATGAATACAAAGAAGATATGGACAAAGAAGAGCTACTGACCCGATAACAGAAGACCTGCTCTGTATTTTTGGTGCAAACCCCTACATCCTACTTCTAGGACTTGACAATCGTAGTGTTCTATCTCGCCCTGCTGCTATGAGGACTCCAAGAACCCTTGAACATCCCCAGCCCTTCACTAATCGCCAGAGAACTCTCTTCGGGTGGAGGAACTACTGCCCGGCAGATCACAGCAACTAAACCCGCAGAGTCCAGTTTATCAACTTGCTGCTCCCCGGCGACTCTGATGCAGCATCCAAGTAAGATGAGGTACTTCAGCTCCAGAGGATCAGATATGTCTCCCCACCCAGTGTGAAGATACTAGTACCTACTGGAGCCATGCTGCATGATACCTGTGGTACCAGACCCCTTGCAACTACTTGCAACCTACACCAAAGAGTCCAGCCCAGACTCAAACTGCCTAGGCAGCAAGCACCCTTCGAGGGACACCGAGATCCCTGAGAACCACTTCATGAGTGGCCCAGCTGTCCCGGAATTGCCTCTACAACCTGCTTTCTCTTGACTGCAAGGACATTTTGACGCACGCCTCCCAGCTGATTGATCTGTTTTGCACCCAGCCTGCCCAGCCTGAGTACTAATGAACCCACTGTGCTCCGATGGTCCTGGAACCCTTGCAGCCTGCTCCATTGAGTGGGACCCCTTGGACTTATCATGAAGTCCTCTTGTGCAGTGTGTTCTCATATGTCCCCCTTCTTCGTAGTGCCCCAGCTACCAACGACCTCAGCACCCTGCTCCTGGCTGAATAAAGGACGTTCCAAAGAATCTGATGATGGAATGTTAGACCTGGCCTTGCTACTTACCTAAATCCAGAGGCTTAACCACGAAATCCATCTGTATGATTTTCTCCCATTGACTTCAATGATGCGTTATTGTGCACAAAAGTGATTTATTTTGCGATCTTGAAAAATTCATATCTTGAAAATTACTTACTGTAAAACGTAGTTCTTGGTCCGAAAAATTATATAAAAATCAGTGTTATTTTTGCAAATTGGTCTCGGATTTATTATTGAGTGTGCGTATTATTTATTGCCTCTGGGAGAACAACAAATGCTTAGCACTACCATCCAATAAACCTAAATGCTTGCCCACACTATGACAATTATAGCATTAGTATTATCTACTTTTGCCTCTGTATAGCAATCTGGACTCTCTGCACTGGACTCTGCACAGTGTAGTTCTGTTGGAAAGTAGGCTCTGCTTTCATGGTTGCCCCTACTTTTTGCTGGTGTTATTCTATTTTATAGCTACTAATCAGGACCCCAGTCACAGTGCTCTCTCTCCCTAAATTTGACTGTGGTAAGTACTTTGGTACCTTCCCAAGTGGATACAGGTGTACCCATGTAAGTCCCTAGTATGTGGTGCTAAGGTACCTAGTGCATAAGCACACCAGGGGTCTCCCATGGGTTGCAGTATGTACTTTGTCACCCATGAGAGACCACTCAAACTGTGACTAGAGGCCTGCCATTGCAGCATGTGTAAGTTGGTGCTAGCACCACTTACAGAAGATATAAGTTTCCTTATATCTGAGGTCACTGCACTTAAAACCTATGTCACCCCTAATGCAGACATTTCAATCCAGAAGGCAGGGTGCAAGGTTATAAGTGTGAGGGTGCCCTGCATGAGCAGGACAGCCCCCTACAAACCCCGGAGTAATTTTTCCAAGCTTTATAAGTGTGATCAGCCGTTTAATACTTATAGTGGACATCAAGCCATTAGCGAGATGTCTAACTATATATTGCTTGCACCAAAACTGGTCATGATTGGTATCATGCATTGGGGGGGCTCCCTTAGGGTGCCCCCCTGTATTCCCGGTACAAGCAAGCTAGTGCTGCTGCTGACCACAGACATATTTCTGCCCTCCTACTGCAGAGCTGAGCTCAAGCAGGGGAAGGTAGAACAATAAGTTTCCTGTCACAGGGAGTTGTGACCACCTCACAGGCAGGACTTAGGGCCAGATGTAGGTATCCAAATACCGGTCGGAAACGGCCGTAAATACCAATTTTCGTCCGTTTCAGACCGGTATTTGGATATTGAGATGTAGGGGCATGTGAAATTACAGAATCGGTAATTTTACCGAATTTGTAATTTTTCCGATTCGGTAAAATACCAAATTGGTAAAATTACCGATTCTGTAATTCAACATGTAGGTAGCACTGTAATCAGTGCTAGAAGGGTTTAAGAATTCGTTATTTACCACCAACTAGAAGTTTGTGGTAAATAATGAAAACCCTTCAAAAAGCATTTTTTTTTGCTTTAAAAAACGTGCCATGTTGCAGATATACATGCCCTAAGGGCATGTATGTCAGCAACATGTGCACCCAGCACAATTGAGGGGTGCAACAGGGTGTCAAAGTGACACCCTGTCCCCCTTGCAAATTCGGTAATTTAACCGAATCGATATTTACCGATTCGGTAATTAGCATTGATTCCTATGGGCCTCAAGGCCCATAGGAATCAATTGCAATTACCGAATCGGTAAATACCGATTCGGTAATTACCGAATCATTCCGATTCAGTAATTTCAAAAGTGAAATTACCTATATCCCATTTACCTACTCTTAAATACCGAATCTGTATGTTTCGGTATTTAAGAGTAGGTAAATCGAGATTTCCTACATCTGGCCCTTAGTGTATTGGGCTGGGGTGGGGTGCTTGCCAGTGCCACCAGACTGCTTTGAAGGGCACATTTGGTACCCTCCTTGCATACTCCAGTTTGAGCTAGTTCAGGGAGCCCTTGGCCCCTGCGCAAAACTGGATAAGGAACATGGGTGTATCCTCCCCTCTGTCCAGCTCCTCCTCTGTGACGACCCCTTGAATCGTCCAACCCCTTTCCTTAGGGTACTTAAGGGCTTATCTGTGGGTGGCTCTTCAGATTTGCCATGGGTCAAGATTCAAATCCGAAACCACTTCAACTTCGACCGTCTGGGCACCTTGGACTTTACCTGGAACCGAGACTGCACCAAGGAAGACTCCTGCGGCTCCTGGTCTCGCTGATCTGCCAGTCTTCTTTGTTGTCTGTGCCTGTGCTTCATCCAGGTTCCTCTCCAGGCCTGTGGGCATTAAGAACACCCAAAATTATCTCCCTTGGAGTGAAGGAGTCACTTCCCTGCATCTGCAGGCACAACAACAAATCTGATTTGTCTTCCGCTCCTGATGTCCCACAGACTTTGAAAGGCTCAGCACCACATGTGGTGGTTGTGTAACTCCCTTGAGGCCTGGCCTGTCCTCTCAGAAAGTTTGAGGCCAGTATCCCATGTCAGAACTGCTGGAACAGAACCCCTGTGCACCCACGCAAACTTGCCGTTACCACGGCTTGTTGACTCTGTTCTCCAGAGATCTTCGGATACAAGAAGCTCCAGCCTCCAGCATCTCTTCCTGCCAAGACCTTCATCCTCACCACATCCTCAACACAGTGGGCCTGCATCTTTTGTGAGCTGCTCACGGTTCTCATGCGACCCCTGTGCCTTCTGCTTGTGTGTCGTCTTGAAGGTCATCTTTGGCTTCAGTGGGCCCCACCTGCTTGATCGGGGCCTGCTCTGACTCTCCTGCAATTGGTGAGTCCCTTGGACCTTTCTGGTACCAAAGCTGCACCTTTTTCATTTACCACATCTGTTGCCAAGGATTGTTGGTGCTCCTGCCGGACATCGACCCCTGGTTCTTGACTTCTGAAGTGGGACAGCTTGTGAACGGCTCTTGGTCTACCACATCCTGGCTGGTCCTCACAGCTGCAGAGACATGGTCACTCTCATCACTTCTGCATCTTCTGTCATTGGTGGTCATTGGTCTTCCGTGCCTCCTGGTCACCTCCGAGTGGCATATACTCTATCCCCTCCGCTTGCTGGTACTCCTCTTCAGGAATCCATCCTTGGATTCCACCTGACTCGTCCACCTTCTTGGCCAGCAGCATCTTTCCTGGAGTCCTCCATTGTGGTCTACTGCAGTTTCTGACGTCACTGCGCACCTAGGCACCCAGCTTTCCTGGTGTTAATATCCTGGTTCCTGGGGTATCCACGATTTGGGGTGACTCTCCAACCTTCTGTCTTCCACAGGGTTTCTTCAGGTTCCACTGGGAATGTAAATGTAAATGTAAATGTCTTGTAAAGTGCACTGCTGCCCTGAGGCATCGTGGCGCTGTAGACCGCTGGGGAACCCGTCCTGGCTATCCCTGTGAGATGGTCCCTACTGGGTATCTCCAAGGTGAAACCAGGCATCCCCGGTGAATGTGGGGGGCCGCTGTAGAGATGAGGCAAGCTAATGCCCAGAGTTGCCGAGTGTGATCCCTGGTTAGAGTAGGCTCCGAGGCGAGAATTATCAAGTCCGCTGACCCTGGTCCACGACCCTGCCGCGTCGGGAATTGAACCCTGGTCCTGGGCCGTTCTCTGCTTCCGGGTCTGCCGCCTCTAACCAGTGAGCCACACCACTCCAAGACGACTACTTCTTGAAAATTGCAAACGTGACTTCCCCATTGACTTGCATTGACTACGTAGCTGTGTTTCCACTCTGCACACAGCCTCCGTGGGGTTCCTGGACACTTACCTTTGGTGGTTCCTTGTGTCCCCAGCTCTTCTGAGTTTTCTGGTCCAAGTCCAGACCTCAGTCACAGTTTGCATTCCACTTCTTTAGTACATGGTTTGGTCTCCCTCTGGAGACCACTGCTTATTTGTGTTTACTTACCTGTTTACATTTGTAGTATTGTGCATATTGGGTTGAAATCTCCTGGTAGGAGATATACCAATGTGTTAGTGAGTGTGTATAATAAATATACTTATTTTTATAACTACACTATGTGGTTCTTTTTCATTTAACCTACACTATATGATTAGTTCTGGTGAAACAAGCTGCCTAACACTCCTTCTAGACTAAGCCTGAAGGCTGCTCTCCGCAGCTATAACTTATAGAGCTGTCTATGGTAATCTAAGACCACTAAAATCACCAAAAGGGTTACCTGGATTAGTGGAAGGTGCTTCATTTAAATAAGTGTGCACCATATACTAAGCCAGCCTCCTACAACTTCGTTTTGGTGCACTATATAGAGAGCCAGCTTCCAATAGTTTGACAATTAGTTGTAAGCCACTTTTACAATATTTAAAGGAGAGAGAGCACAAGAACTTTAGCGATGGCTAGCAGAGGTAAAGTGCACAGAGTCCTAAAAGCCAATAAAAATAGGTTCAGAAAACAGGAGGGGTGAAGACAAAACAATTCTGGGGGTTGACCCTGCATGGCGGGCCAGGTCCAACATTTGGGAAATATCTTTTATCATGAGGACGGATCACAAGCTTCTCAACTCATTTTTGATTAGTAGTTAATCAGTAAAGAAAACTACTTGCTGAACCAGAATATTGCCCAAACTATATGGGTATAATTTCTCCATTGCATTAAATGTACCTTCAATATCAGGGTTGACTGTTTGTCCAGGTTGTCATTGCAGTATGGCTAAGAGATTGTTTTGGATTTAAGGCATAATGAGTGTGCTAGCGATGTGTTGGTTGATGTCAACCAAGCTATTTTTGAAAAAGCTTGGATGAAGGCTTCACAGAATGATGATCTTTTGAAAAGGTTTTGTGTGTTGTTTCTTAATGATTCGCCAAAGGAAAAGGTTTTGGAACTAGAGTTGAAGGTATTTTGGAACTACTGGTTTGACATTTGTTTTGAAAGAGGCTTAGGGCTACATTTATAGTTTGTCAAATGGGATGTTCCATCACAAATGTTATGGATATCTTATCTGTCATAATGCATAGTAGCCTATAGCAGTTATAATATAGCACACAGGATATCCGTCAAGTTTTGACAGGGTATACCATCCGCTAAACTCTAAATATAGCCCTTAGTTATGAAAGGTTACTTTTTTGTGCCTCCCCAGTCTGTTTGTTCTCAGACTATTTAATTTTATCCTTTTGGCCACAATGGAGAGATGGTACTAGAAAGAAAGCCAGAGCCTTTTACTGATGGCCTTATGTGGATGAGCAGATTTCTAGTTTTGTGAAATTGTGCCACCAGTATTCCTTGCCAGATAAGGTTTCAAACAGGGCTTCTCCAGAAAGTTTAGAACATCAATTCCCTTCTGCCCTTTGGAAGGAACTTGTCATGGATTTGTTAGAACCCTATGAAGGTTGGGAATCTAACAACATTTATGTTGTTACTGTAATAAACTATTATTCCAAGTGTATTGAGTTGAGTTGAAGTGGCTATGTAGTTCCAAGTTGTGGTATAGGGTTTTTGGAAGTGTGTTTCAAGAGGGAGGGTACTCGTACAAACTCAATTGTTTTTAGAGACTTTGATGTGATGCATAAATATGTGGTTTTCAATTCCCCAAACATGAATAGTCTAGCTGAAAAATTCAACAAGGCTATGATGAGAGGAGTTCAATTGGCTTGCAAAGTCGGATTATAAAATCCAATTCCAAAAATTCTTTATTTCGGCCACATGGGCCATAAAAGATGCAATAAAATACAGTACATATATTTAAAACACAATATTTACATATAAATAATTCTATTGGGCCCGCATGAGGTAGAGAATACATGATAGTACCAGTTCAGGGGGACATTTTCTTCCTTATTATCCATGCTGCCATTAGAAATTTTGAGACAGCAAAGACAATATGGCCCAGGGTGTTAGTTTTCATGACCCTGTAGGCCTGTAAATATTTCCTGAAGCCCAGGTTCCGACACAACGGTGCTATCCAGCGCTTACTGGGGCTCTGGTAAGCATGGCAAACAAACATTATGTGTAGGTCATCTTCATCCTGGGTTTTGCAGCAGGGGCAAAGTTTGTCACCCCCTGTGGACCATTTATGAGTGAATACTTTGGTGGGGAGTGTACCAAACCTCCATTGCAGGAACAATTTCCTCGCCAAAAGAGGAAAAATAAAATCCATAAAAGGTTCAAAAGCATAAGAATTTTTGGACTCCATAAAACGTCCCGTCAGGGTGCCACTATTGTGAGCGTTATCCATGTCGGCAAGATTTTTGTTTTTATACAGCTGGGCGAGAGTTTTGCGCGTAATCCTTTGACAGCCCTGAGCTGGATCATCCCATAAGTCTGGCAGGTTCAACCTAGACAGTTCCGACTTGATAAAAGCCAACCAGGGAATTTTCTGCTAGCATTCAGCCTCAATACATGAATAAGGTCCTGTCTATAGTGATACAGTTCCTCGGTGGTCCATATCCGATGCCAAAACTTCACGGGTTTCGACAGGAGATCTTCAGCAATGGAGGGGAGGCCCAAGTCTAATCTTAAGGGAAGGAGAGGCGTACCTTGCGGGAGAGCAAGTAAGCGTCTTAAAAAACTATTTTCCACAACGGCCAGAACCTTCCCAGCTTTGTGACCCCACAGTTCACTACCATACATGGCTGCTGCCTTCGCTTGGGATATATATGTTTCCAGGGCCGGGCTTACAGGCTTAAAGGTGGACTTATTAGCCACCTTCAGGAGTGCGCCCGATAGCTGGGATAGTTTCAGCCTGGATCTCGCTATCTGGCAGTCCCAAGCTAAGTTTTCTTGTAGTGTTACCCCCAGATATATAAAGGTCGAGACCCTCTCAAGACTAACTTCCCCCAGTTTAGGATTGGGTCTAGTCTTGGTAGGGGGGTTGAAGATCATGAACTTAGTTTTTTCCGTGTTCACCTCCAACCCATGTTCACGACAAAAAAGGCCAAAACCATTCACAATCCTCTGAATCCCCATGGGGGATTTGGAAAGCAGGAGGGTATCGTCAGCAAACATAATTGCCGGGACCCTCCTGCCTGCCAAAAGCGGGGCATCATTGTCCTTAACAGTGTCAAGGTGTTGAATGACGCTGTTAATGAAAAGACAGAACAGGGTCGGCGCCAGGACACAGCCCTGTCTGACTCCTCGGCGAACCGGGAATTTGCCCGAGAGCTTACCATCCCTCCCACACCTCACTTGTGCATAGTTGTTCTCATGCAGCCTGATGATAATACTAAGGAGGTGGGGGGGTACTCCTAGCTTTTGCAGAACCTCCCATAGTTTACCTCTAGGGACTAGATCAAAGGCTGACCTCAGATCCACGAAGACCATGTACTGTCTTCCTCCCTCTAACGTTACCGTCTTCCAATATAGAAGAAGAAGGCGGAAGATCTGGTCCATGGTCGACGTGTTCTTTCTGAAGCCAGCCTGGAGGGGGCTCATGATGTCATTGTCCTCCACCCAGTCCAGGAGATGGTTAAGAATGAGGCGCGCAAAAAGCTTTTGGGGTACATCTATTAGGCTAATAGGCCTGTAGTTGGCGGGGAGCAGAGTGGATCCCTTCTTGTGGATCGGAACAATCTCTGCCCCCAGCCACGACCCGGGGATTGCCATACCTCCTAGAATGGCATTGAACAGGATGAGAAGGTATGGGCCCCAGATGACCGGGTGATGCCTGAACAAATCCCCGGGTAATCTATCTAGACCTGGCGCCTTCCCCAACGATAAAAGCTTCAGGGCTGCCTCCACTTCCCCCAGGGATAGTTCCATGTCAGGGTCCTGTGGGCCTAAAGGCGCTAGCAGGAATGTATCAGGGCAAAAGTTAGTGTCTTGGTAAAGTGCCCCAAAGTGGGCCTCCCAAACCTCGGGGGCAATGTTGGGTTCAGTTGCTGTTTTAAGTTCCCCTATCCCATTATTTACAAGGGCCCAGAATTTCCGGGTCCCTGACTTTTAGGGCATCATGAAGATCCTGCCAGTGGTTCCAGTCCCACTCGGTCCTAGCACTCGCCATCACTGATTTGTAATGTTTCCTAAGGTCACGTACCTTGGCCTTATTTGACCCCTCTTTTATTGCAGCAATGAGCTCAGATTTTGCTGCCCTACAGGAGGAGGTATACCAGGTGGGAACATGGGTCTTTTCTTTCGAATTGGCACCACCGGGTGAAATACCTCAGCCAAATCCCTCACTAGATCCTGGTGTATGTTACCCAGTTTCTCATTGTATGCTGAGGTTCTTGATTCATTCAGAAGTACATCCACCTCTATAAGCCTTGGGAGTGCCAACTCGTATAGCTTGTTGATGGCCTCTTCTGAACTCACAAGCTTTCCCCACTTAACCCGGCGCCTGTTAGTTGTAAGGAGCAATTCCCCCATGTCTCCCCCTCCATTTCCTGCGGATGTGCCCGCTGGGGGCAGGGGGCACTGGATGTTTAAGCAAAGGGCATTGTGGTCACTATCTGACCTATTTATTACCCTAAAGTCGAGGACTTTTGGCCAGAGTGTAATATCTAACATGATATAGTCTAGCCTCGACTCGTGGCCCCTTCTATTAAAAGTACACACTGAGGGGGTATTGGAAGGGGTACGACCATTACAAGCCCTCAGTGCGTAGCCCAGGGTAAGGGACATGAGTTGTATTGCTAGGGGGGACCAGGCTTTGGGGTGAGGGGAAGACGCGGGTGGGACCCCCCAATAGTCATCCTCGGCCGTGAGTGCACCCTCCAGTAGGCCTTCCAGAGGTTCAAAGTGACAATTGAAGTCTCCTCCAACCACCACTTTGAAATCTCCCGGGAGTTGACCCAGGAAGGAGGACAGATCATTTATGGTCGGTGATTCATTTGGCGCGGCAACTGGTCGCGAGTAGACATTAACAATAGCCCATGGTGGTTTACCAGGCCATGTGAGCCGAACACACTGAATGTCCTGCGAGAACGTGTGCACCTGTTCCGCCTGGCACCCAGTGTGACTCGCAACCCAGATTGCTAAGCCACCTGACGGCCTCCCCCTCCCACTCCATTTGGCAGGGATTTCAAATATTTCAAACCCTCTTCTAGTTTGGGTGTCCCTCGCCCATGTTTCCTGAAGAAGGAGGATGTCACTGCTATCTACTAGGTAATCCCACTCCGGAGTACCTTCCTTATTTGCAATTCCTGCCACATTCCAGGAGACAATTCTCAACCCAGGTTCTGTCAGTAGAGTACCTTGACCTCCAGTAGGAGGTTGCACAATAACTGTGGACGGGTGAGTGTCTAACAAAGCAGTGTTGCAAACTGCGATGGCGGATGGGCCAGCCAACTCCGCCACCCCAGGTTGCAGGATATGGTCAGCCCCGATGTTAGGTGGAGGCTCCTGTTGACCCAGACTATCAACCGTGATAAGCGTTCGGTCTTTAGCGGTATCCTGCGGACCATGTTCAGTTACAGGGGTTGTGCTCACTCCCACTCGACTTTGCACCTCATCCACCATCTTCCCAGGGCCAAGAGAAGTCTCCCCGATTTGTGGTCAGTCGACCTGATCTAAACAGAAAAATCTGTTATGATGTATGAAATTGGCCTGGGCAGGTGGTAAGTAATGCCTTGGTCTGTAATGTGAGCCATCTACAGCAAAGCCTACTCTAGTCCACCCCTTCTCCCTCCCTACCTCTGTGTTGCTAGCATTTGGGTAGAAGTGTGAAAGGGGTACTAATTCGATATTGGACTTGTCAGGCCTTACAAGCCAGTAGCAGATGTAGTTGGCAACGTGAGGGCTTTTGAAACTTATGATGATGCAGTCCCCTGCCCTATTCTTCGGGGAAAGGCCAATTCATGGGATCCTCCTCACCATCAAGACCTCGCCTTTCAGGTTAGGGGGCAGCGGCCTATTAATACTAAGCCAGCTTATCACCTTATTTCGTAAAGAGTCTTGAGGCTCCCTCATATCACCAGTTAGCTCAGGTACTCCCACCATAATTGCCGTGAATGGGACTGCTTCTGGGGGCAGATTGACCAACCTGCGCCTATCAGGGGGGGGAGTGATACCACCAGTGGGGCCATTGGTAGAGTTCACTACTCCCCCTGATTGTGGCGCAGGAGGTTGCTTAGATCTCCTGGGGGCCGGTACAGGGGGCCTAGATGCTGAAGGTGGCAAAGGGTGCGTCTGGGTAGCAGACGCACCGTCTGTACTCAGTAATGCTGTATTAGAGCCCTGGGACGGTGCAGAGGACAACGGTCTATTCCCAGATGGAACCCGGGGAGCTGCAGGAGCATTTGTCGCATTTGTGGCTGACCCAGGGCTTTTCCTTATATGCGTATCTTCCAAAGCCTTCAGTCTACTCTCTATAGCGTCCAATTTCGCTGAGATGGGAATTAACAAATTCTTCATGATGGCTGTGAGTGAATTGATTATTGTGTCAGTGCTATTAGAGGTTGCCCCGCCAAAAATAAATGGACCCAAGTGCAATGGTAAGGCAGCAGGAGCTGGAGAGCCCATGTGATCTGGCCTAGACCCTGACAGAATAAGCTCAGGGGAGGCGGACATGTCTGTACTATCAACCCGGTTTGGCTCAATTGTATCAACTTTGGCCCTCTTTGCCTTCTTTGGTTTCCTGGACCTTTTCCTTTTTGGAGGCTGTTCCGCTCCACTGCCTGCAGGCTCTGTGTGCAGGGCGGCCTGGCCTGCTTCCAGCGAATCTATTCCCATAATTTCCGGAATGGCAGAATGGACAGAGATCCCAGATCCCCGGGAGGAGTTCCTATCCCTCTGCGTTAAGGGAGTTCTTAGCTGCTGAAGGACCGACTCAATGGTTTGATCAATACTGTCCATTAATGACATATGGGTGACGTCCAGTGGAATGGGTGTACTAGCATCTGTTGAAAAGGTATCCCCCTGATCCAGAAACACACTTTCCGGACACATCTCGAGGTGCGCTTCTGTGACTGACTGACATTTGCTATTTAGAATACTCGCCTTAGGGAAGAATTTTTCCAAAGTACTTAGACCTTGTTGGGCGGACTTAGTCCGTGAAGTTCTGGTCGCCATTATGGAGTGCGTGGAGAGGGGCTAAGGAGCAGGGGGCGTCAGAGGGGTGGCCCGGTCCGGTCTCTGCCGGCCTCTAACGGCCTAGAACGGCCCGCTCTTTGCTCGGTCTTCGCCCCGGAGATCGCCCCGCGCGCGTCCCGCGATGCGCGTACCCAAATGCTCCTAAGTATAACAGTGGGGCGTGGCACTGGGAGGGAGCGCGGCGCGGCGGGAAGAGGAACCAGCTGGCGGTGATGTAAGGAATGCTGGTCCTCGCAGTCCCGCTCACCGCGCCTCTCACCTCCGCTGCGGCCAAGTTCTGCTGGTAAGTTCCCCCACTGGCGCGGTGGCTCCCAACTACTCCTGTAGCGAGCTTGGATTGACAAGGGACAGGCTTCCTGACTCGAGCGGCCCCCGCGAAGCGGGGGCCGCGAGAGGTAATGAGCGTTTTCCAGGCAGGGGGGCGTGGCACTGGGAGGGGGCGCGGCGCGGCGGGAAGAGGAACCAGCTGGCGGTGATGTAAGGAATGCTGGTCCTCGCAGTCCCGCTCACCGCGCCTCTCACCTCCGCTGCGGCCAAGTTCTGCTGGTAAGTTCCCCCACTGGCGCGTTGGCTCCCAACTACTCCTGTAGCGAGCTTGGATTGACAAGGGACAGGCTTCCTGACTCGAGCGCATTATAAAATCAATGAACACAGTTGGGACTTGAATAGCATCACTGGTTTCACACTATTGGAGTTACTTAAGGGCATGAAACCTCATACCACCTTGAATTCTGAGTAGCTTACAGGACGTCTTAGTGCTGTTGCCTTGAAAGGTATGGGCAAACAGGTGATGAAGAATGTTGAAACAGGGTAAAATCAAATCTTCTTTAATTGCCAACGCACATAATCTGAGATTAAGTGTATAATCCTCACTTGGTGAAAAAACAGGAAATCAGAATTTTGTAAGATCGTCACACTTGTGGTGGTAGGAAAAGTCTTTGGCTCTTTCTAACAACGGGTCAAGGTGGTGTGTATCACATTGTGCTAAGGTTAGGGGGATCTTCAAAATGAGGTCTGTGAAGATGTAAATTCTAGAATGGTGGGTGCTGATTTTGAGAGCTGCGATGCTGATTGTTCCAGCTATTGAACTTTTGGACCACCCCTGATCTTATGATTAGATCAAACCTCCAAACAATCAAGAAGTAGTATTGGGTTTATATTCAGATGAAGCATGTAACTCACAAAAGGCAAATTACTCTCACAATTTCTAACAATACCATTTGGAATTTCCTATGAACCATACCTTGCCTACAAATTCTCTGAAGCAAAAAGTTCACAGTAGGTAAAGTCTAGAACTGGAACACTCCCCGTTTTGTTTTAAGCTAAAAATTGGTCCATCAATCAAACATTTACAAGCCTGTGCATGGCACAGTAGTAGCACATGAAACATTAATGCATGTTATGCTTATGTGTGAGAAATCGCTTCAGGAGAGGACATTTTACCTACGTCGCCCTTCGTAAAACAGAAGACTAGACGCTGCTTGGAGTGACTGCTCTAATGTTACTGAAGAGACCTAAAAGCGCTTTTTCGCCTTTAGCCTCATATACAGGGCTTTAAGTGGACCGGGTCTCAAGGGGTCTGAGCACCGGGAGTTTTTTAAAAGAGGCCCCGAAACGGGTCTCTATCGGGCTCTGTTTTGAGCCCTGGCACAGGCGGTCCGTTTTTTTCCAGACTGCAGAGGCAGCAGTTTACTGTCAGTGCAGTCCAGAAAAAAGTGCCAGGGCACAAAACAGCCAGATAGAGACCCGTTTCGAGACAAGCACATGGATGTGCGCTGCCCACACTGCTCATTTCTCACTAATGGAGAAGTTACGGCATGAAGTCATCCCAGGTGAGCTTTGTGGGGGAAGGGAAATCCTTTAAAGAGAGTCATTTTCTCTCTGGATTTCACTTCTCTTTCTGAAACGCAAGAGCAGCAACATTGTGGTAGGGTCACCAGGGCTTTAATTGGAAGCTTTTTCAATATTATATGTAACAAGATGTAGTTGCAGCTTATTTATCTTATGCAACTAATAACCATTGACAAAGCCAATAGTCCTTACTTGTTGTAGGTATGATGTTACTTATTGTATCACATATCTGGATGCAATGACAGAAACAGCAAAATACAAGTTGGGCGGCACACTATACTAAACAAAGATTTTTAGCGCAAGTGTTTATAAGCCACGCCCCTTTGAGAGACCCCCCCGTTTTTTTCATCCCACTTAAAGCCCTGCTCATATATATACGGTATAGAAGGCCACAAGACCCATAACCCTACCACGGATATAGGAGGGATAACTAAAGACGATTAAAAATAGTTCTTCGCACCATCCATAGAGATATTAATTGCACTTTTTGTGTTTTATGTTACATGGCTACTTTTCTACTGAAACAATAAAGAATTATATTGAAAGTCCGAAGAATGCTTTCTAGGTGAGACTCTGAATGCTGGGATTTTCATGTGATGCAGAAAGGTCACACTCCCTGACATCTGACTAAAGCGCGGGGACTTTAACTGACCCTTCGTGATGAGGAGACTAGAGCAGCTTTAAGACTAACATCAGTCATCACAGAGCCACGGAGACAACAGTCTGCGATGGAAAATTCGAAAACATGAGGAAGGCCATTAGGACGACCGCTGCCGGGCTGAGTGTTCTTGGCTCAACAGATGATGATCCAAAGGCAGGCTAGGTTGTGTAGGGAACTAGAAATAACTCCCAACAGGACTTCGGCTCTTTAAAACCGTTGGAAATGATGCAAGTTCATTGGAATGGTCAGACTCCGCTAAACGCACAATCAACTCCCCCAAGTCCAGTCAGTCTTTCCATCTTTTACCTTACACGAGGCTGGCTCTGACAAGCTCAACTGTCCTCTCAGAAGCTCCGAACACGGTTTCTCCACAGGTCACTCCGATAGAGTCCATAGATCAACTCTCCCTCATCACAGCTATTCTGTAGAATCAGAGCCACCCCTGTTAGATCAGAACTTCCCCAGGATACAGCCGAACCCTGCGTATTACTTCTTCAGAGGTATGACGAGGATCAAACGGCGCTGTGGGGAAGCGCGGGAAGAGGCTGCAGAGGAAAGGAGTGAATCTCATCCGACGGCCTCACTGTGCGCCCAGCCAGTGCTGTCCGCCTTTCCAGACTCATGATGGCGCCTTGGATGTGCACGCGGGGTCCTCTTGGCCCCGGGCCTTTCCCCGCATTGACAGCTTCTCGTGCTTTAATGGAGCTCTGCCTCCTCGTTCTGGCGGGAAGGCCGGGCCGCTCCTGACTGCGCCATCAGCGGATGGCTGTGTGACAGGGGTTTTAATTCTACAGCTCCTGGCAGTTTCTTAGAAGCCCAATCCCCTCTGGCAATGGGTCTGCTGTGTATGGAGGCGAATGAAAGCGATGGGCCGGGAGGGGGGTTCTTGCTGCGGGTGGGGAGCGTGCTGGGCGGAAGATAAAAAAAGAAGAGAGAAAGACAGCAAAGATGGAGAAGCTGTAAATGATGAGGCGCGAGGGGAGCAGAGGGGAGTGAGGGAAGTCAAACAGTCCATAGCCTGGCGTGGCTTCCAATCCATCTCTGGGAAAGGACAAGAGCCTCTCAAATCACACGCGCTGGAGAACTCTCCCATCAACCGAGAAATGAGGGTCTGCTAACCTATAAATTAGGTTTATAGGACATTCAGGTATAGCGAGGTTTATTTTTGTACAGGATGATGACACAGGCTGGCAAGGTCTTACTATCTGAACCAGTTTCGCCACGGCGGAGAACAAAGAGATGGGCATGACCATTTGTTTTTTTCCTTAGATGTTTTACATTTTCTGCTTTGTTTCTTCTACGAGTTCCGACATGGCCCATTAGACGATCCCCAGCACCGTCACGTTTGTCCAGAATGTTTATCATTTACCATGATTTTTCACAATTTTCTCACATGATCCCAGGATGCCGAATAAGGGTCTCCAACTTTTCCTGTAATAAGAGCTGCTAATCTTCATGGAAAACTACCCATAGCTACTAATATTGTCAGTGTTGTAGTAGTGGCAGTATTTGACGGGATTGAAATGTGGCCACTATATACAAGTGCTCACCTCAATCAGACCACCCAGGATATAGCGGCATGGATTAGCAAATTTAGTGGCACAAAAATGTAAATTTAGCGGCACAAATATGGAAATTTTGCGGCATTTTATGTGGCCATTTTTCCTACAACAAACACAGATATCTTAGTTTTTTTTTAGTTATTTAACCACATAAAGCTATGTATATTTGGTTTCTTTACAATGTAGACACTTTGGGGCAGATTTACAAGCCCCTTGCGCTGCTTTTACGCCGCCGTTGCGTCACTTTTGTGACGCAGCGGCGGCGCAAAAGATGCACCATGGTGCGGGGTATTTACTACGTGACGAATCTCCCAGATGCGTCACGTTGCAAAGACCTGCGCCAGAAGAGGCATACTATTGCAGGTCAGTTTTCTGTCTTGCAATAGCCTTAGAGCTTGGTGCCACTGTACCTGCTGCACTGATGATGGCTATACCTATCGCCCCTTTTATTAGTAAGCACGTTAAATAGTACAGTGTATTTTGAACACGACCTGATATCCCACCGGATGCCCGTTCGACAGACCTACCCACTAGAGAAAGAGCAGTCAAAACCGCCAAGTGGTCACTTGTTAAACAGTAGCAAACTGCATGTTGGTACTTGTAGTTTCGTTGCAAAATGTCAGCCTGCAAATCGTCTCCGATTTAAAAGCGGGGACTGGTTGAAGTTGACACCCATGACATGGGGCCACTTGACGCCCGTGTTAAATTTCTCGCCTCTAGGATTTTTTCCCATGACTCACTCCCAAGGGGGAAATGGTCTGCAATAGGTGAGCTCAACCCTCTGACTTCATCCCTTGTCCAGCGCGCCTCTGCAGATACCCCGTCCCGTGTGCGCCTCAGCTCTCTCGGCTGAGTGGTTCTGTCTGTTTATCTTGAGGGACAGACATCTCTGCACGGCGCTCCGTCTCCAAGCCAGCGAATAGGGTGACCAACTGGCATTGGTGCAAATTCAGGACGGTGAGTGTAAAAATTCAGGACAAAGGGTCAAAATTCAGGACACAAATTCAGGACAGGAGCTCAAAATTCAGGACAAAACTTCAGGACAATAGGTACGTTTTACAGACACATCAGAGGTCGCGCAATAGTATATAAGTAAGCCCAGCCATTTCCAAACATATTCAACCGTTTGCAAACCTATCCATCATGTATCCTTCCATCTATCATTTCACTCATCCATCCCTTCATCCATCCCCTCATCCATCCTTTCACTCATCTCCATTATCCATCCACCCTTTCACCCTATCCATCTGTACACTTATCCATCCACTCTTCATCCCATCCATCCATTCACTCATCCATTCAGCCATTTACCCTTTCACCAATCCAGCCATCCTTTCACTTACTAATCCTTCCACCCATCCACTATTTTAGTCATCCATCCATCCTCCCTTTCTCTCTCCATCAACCCTTTCACTTAGCCATCCTTCCTTCCATCCATCCTTTCACCCACCCATCATCCATCCATCCATCCATCCATCCATCCATCCATCCATCCATCCATCCATCCATCCATCCATCCATCCATCCATCCATCCATCCATCCATCCATCTGTCCTTCCCCTCATCATCCATCCTTCCCCTCATCACCCATCCATCCTTTTCCCTCATCATCCATCCATCCATCCATCCATCCTTTCCCCTCATCATCCATCCATCCATCTACCCGCTCACTCTTCATCCATCCATCCTTCCCCTCATCATCCATCCATCCTTCCCCTCATCTTCCATCCATCCTTTCACCCGCCCCCTCATCATCCATCCATTCCCTCATCATCCATCCATCCACCCTTCCCCTCATCATCCATCCTTTCACCCACCCCCTCATCAACCATCCATCCATCCATCCACCCCCTCATCATCCATCCATTCTTTCACCCACCCATCCATCCATCCTTCCCCTCTATCCATCCCCTCATCCATCCATTCTTCCTCTCATCCATCCTTCCCCTCATCCATCCATCCTTCCCCTCATCCATCCATCCATCCTTCTCCTCATCCATCCATCCTTCCCCTCCATCCATCCATCCATCCTTCCCCTCATCCATCCATCCTTCCCCTCCACCCATCCATCCATCTCCTCATCCATCATCCTTCCCCTCATCCATCTTTCCCCTCATCCATCATCCAGCTACCCTTCCACCCATACATCCAGCTATTTACATTTTCTCTCCATCCTTCCCCTCTCATCAATCCATCCATCCTCTCTCATTATCCATTTATTCAATCTTTCATTCATCCATTCACCCTTTCACTAATTCATCCAGCCATTCACCCATCCCTTCACTTACTTACTCGCCGACCTTTCCATATTAATTTTGAGCTGAGCCCTTTTGAGAAGAGGCCCATCAAGAACTTCACCCTCGCTGCAGGGCCGTTCCAGGACTGGGACAGAAGCCACCCAGGGCAGAGACAGGATCCACCACAGGGGGGGACAAGAGCCATCACAGGTGTAGGTGGACTGGAGCCACAACATGGGGGGACAGGAGCCATCACAGGTGGGGGGTGGACTGGAGCCACCACATGGGGGGGACATGAGCCATCACTAAGGGGAGGGCAGGAGCCATCACAGGAGAGGGAACAGGATCCACCAGGGTGGGCACAGGGGTGGGCATGCAGTATTCTAGTATCATCTTGGGCTCCTCGCCCCCTCCTGCACAAGACAACGAGAAGACAGGCTCTCTGTCCAAAATGCCATCCCCCACTGTGATGTACAGTACTTACAGGAGATACTCTAAGAGAACTGATTGAACTAATTGTCCTCCATACTCTGTTAATCAGTGTGGGTGCGATTGTGCCATTTCTGAATTTTCTTAAATTATAGACTGCATGTTTGAAGAACCAAGGTTTGCTTACAATTTAGTGTCAGTAATTACGCTCTGTGAAGAGAACCACGTGCTGCCTGGGTGTAATCAGGGGTGTAATCTGGCCGAGTCTCGGATGTTTGGGGCCCTGGGTAGAAATGGAATGTGTGAGCCCCCCTCTAAATAGCAGAGACATGACACATTCAGGGCTGTTTGCATGTGAATAGATGTCGCAGCTCCTGAACCTGCAGCCCCTCCCTCTCAGTCACCTTTGAAGCACCTCTTAACAAGTCATCAAGGGCTGGAGGTGTGAGGTTTGCCATCCCGCTGTGACGCTTCAATGCTGCTGAGTATCTTAGGAGCTTTGGTGCAGCATCGGAGTGAAGAAGGGAGGTGGGTGCAAACTGTGCCGGCTTTTCACAGGCGATAGCTACATAAAGCAGACCCCCCAGGATATAGCGAAAAATGCAGCGATTTCTGCAAAAATGCCGATTTCGCGGCAAATCGCGAAATCGCGATATCCTGGAGGGTCTGCTCAATGCACCGGACACAGGTGCCATCATTATTCTAAAACAAGCATTTACAATGCAACGGTTTCGCCTTTGTGAAAGTTAGAGCTTTTGGCATTGTAAATGACAATTTTTTTATTTATGTGTTTTGTTTTTGAAAACTGATAAATAAATAGCATACAATGTCAATAGCTATTGCAATAGCGAGACCTATTGCATTTGCACCCACACGCACACAGAGCCACACACACGCACACACACACACACACACAGAGCCACCCACACACACACAGAGCCACCCACAAACAGAGCCCCACTCACACAGTACAGAAAATAAGTTGAGGACTGTGCACCAACGCTCTGTAATGAGTACACATTTGCAGGCAGCTGCACACTGTAAACAATGCATGCTTATTTTGTACATATATATTCAACCTAGCTCATTCACATATTGTAAGCACTCTGCTATGTCACCTATACTGAGCAGACCTATGTCACCAAAATACACTGCAAGCACCCACCTATGTAGCCTATGATGTGCAGTTCAACTACCATACCCTACACATGAAGCTTTACCATACCATTCGTTCTTTTTGCCTGTGCCTATTCCAGCTGAATCATCATCAAACCTGACAAAGACTTTGACCCTGCTGTTGAGACCCTCCCGCCTGTCTCCCGCTGCCCTGCTGCACACTTACGATCAAAGCGGGGCCGCCGAGTGGAGCGTGGCGAGGGGCTGCCTACAACTCCCGGCAGCCCTTGCGGTCTCCAGCGTCCAGCGTCACCAGCACTGAAGCGTCACTACACAGCGCCAGGAGGCGCATAAAAGTGACACCTGTCCTAGTAAGCGGGGCTTCGTTCTTTTTGCCTGTGCCTATTCCCGCTGAATCATCATCAAACCTGACAAAGACTTTGACCCTGCTGTTGAGACCCTCCCGCCTGTCTCCCTCTGCCCTGCTGCACACTTACGATCAAAGCGGGGCTGCCGAGTGGAGCGTGGCGAAGGGCTGCCTACAACTCCCGGCAGCCCTTGCGGTCTCCAGCGTCCAGCGGCACCACCACTGAAGCGTCACTACACAGCGCCAGGAGGCGCATAAAAGTGACACCTGTCCCGTCACGCGGGACGCCAGGCGTTGCCCGTTAGTGACCGGTAGGGTCCAGTCCGGGCCACCCCCCTTGGTTCTTTGTTATAAGCCTATTCCGGTCCGTTGTCATTTCCGTTGTTGTCGCTGTCTGCTCCTCTAAAAAGAGCAATATGCCCGGTAGAACCAGAAGTAAAACTAAATCTGCATTAGGCTTAGCCCAGATTGCAGGGCCAATAGACCAATTCATTTCACGAACTAATGAGGTCATTGAGCAGAGTATCTCCCTCCTGGAGCGTAGAG
Organism: Lissotriton vulgaris; assembly: GCF_964263255.1. Classification (NCBI taxonomy): domain Eukaryota; kingdom Metazoa; phylum Chordata; class Amphibia; order Caudata; family Salamandridae; genus Lissotriton; species Lissotriton vulgaris. Next base: position 608,297,563 of record NC_141687.1, on the reverse strand, counting down.
TATCCTTGGACTTCGTTAATGCAAAACGCTCCTCGATGGGCCTTTTGGCTACTGCGGCCTCTCCTATACAGCAAGCTCCTATCACTTCTATTTTGGCACCTCCTGTCACGGCTGCAGTCATCCTCACAGTGCCATGTTCAGTGGATTTGTCCGCAACCCAATCTGAGTCTGATTCTCTTTCGTCAATAGACCTAGAAAACACCCCAGACTTAGAGTTATGTCAAACACTGGGAACACTGGAAACAACCTCAGATAAGCAGCTCCATGGAGCTAGGGAAGGAGCCATTCCTAAAAGGGGAAATAGTAAATCACGCGGTAATAAAGCGGTCCCCGATACCCCTTTGGAGTCCGGGGGGGGGGGGTCAGTTCTCACAGCCCACACAACTCAGTACAAACACATCAAATGCCAACAATTCCGTTGCACCTACTATTACTGTAGAGAATCTTGATAATTCACATAAAATATCCAAGCTGGGGGGCCCTTGCAGAGTCTGTAATCTTACCCCGCAAATACTAACTACCATCAAAGAGCTCTTCATTCAATACCTAAAACCTTTAGAAACTAGTTTGAGGCATCTCGAAACTCAGATAGCAACTTTATCACGTACCTCCCCTATCGTGCCTAGCTCACACCTACCCAAACAAGGGATGGGGAAACCTACTCATTCAATAAAAGCTCCCCAACCGGTCCAATCTGGTGCGGGAACTAAACAGCCTGTAGTGGCCACTCCATCTCTTACGAAATCTAAGCATACTGCCCCACTAGTCCAACAGCAGTTAAATCCAGCGATAGGTGTGCCATTGACTACATTACCCACTGCTCCGTCCCAGATCCCTCCAGGATCTGCAAAAAACGCAAACGCAAACACAAACCAAGCCACTAACAAAAAACCGACACCCTCATCCCCTAAAATGATGGAAACAAAATCCTCGGTGACAGCCAAAAAAGGAGCAAGATCAAGGCGTCCAGTGCATCTTCCACCGAGGCATCCCCCTATATGGTTATTCTTACAGGAGTACCTGAATTAACTGAGGGCACCGACAAATCTGCTTGGTCACTCAAAAATAAGGTCCTGCAGTGGCTAAGTTTAAATAGACCATTAGAGCCTTGTCACTCTGGTATGATCTCTACAGTTCGTAGAGTAACCTGGATAGGGGACGAACGCAAATCAATCCAGGGCGACTGCATCATGGTAAATTGTGATGATCCAACTACAGTCGACTTTATTTGCTCTTGGCCAACACTGGGAAAAAGGGCGGAATCGACGCTCAACATCTTTCCTTTTTTTACCCCCCACTGAATACACATCAATACTTTCCTACCTTAAACTGGCAACACCCATGGGAAGGGCACTGGAACCAGGTGGGCTATAGTTATAGTAATAGAAATAGGAGTAGAGACTGGCAGACTCAGTTCTGGCATCCTGGCAGGCCCCACTTTTCAATGGAGGGTTGGCAGGGCTTTCCAACTAGAAATAGATATGACTGTTTGGAAATGGTAGACTGACCGCTAGCGACCATAACGAGTATGACCCAGGTCCCAAAAACTAGAGACGCCTCTTTAAGTCCTGGTTTACAATTACATCAGCCTAAACCCCAAATCCAATTAGAATTAATTTCGTCCCCTAGTAATAGTATTAAGACGGGTCCCACCACAGAATCCCCCCATGCCATCTTAAATGTAATGACGATTAGTCCCCTGGAGACCTCCATGGGAGCAAACGATATAAACCCACATCAGACTAGAGATCTGGTCATTATTAAAGAAGCCACCGTGATCCCACCAGTGTCTTCACCTTTGCGATCTTTTGACCGTCAGATACCACCTCAGCTAAATGACCATTCTCACACTGTAGACCTGAGCTTTTCAATTTTATACTGGAACGTCGCAGGTCTGCGTGCTAAGCTGTCATTGCAACCGTGGCTTGATACCAGATAGTTTGCCTCCAGGAAACGTGGTCAATTATCCCAATACTTTTAATGGGCTATAAAACTTTTCATATCCCAGCAATTCAGGGAGCTATGGGTAGACCAAAGGCTGGTATGGTGGTCTATGTCGCTAATACTCTGCCCACTATATCCATACGCAAGCTGAAAGAACACCCGAGTTATCAAATCCTGCAAGTAAATTTTAACAAAAGCAGCACCTATATCTTGATTAATTATTATACTAATTCAGATACAATGGACTGTATAAAGACGCGAACTGAAATTACCACTTTTTTAGAATCTGCAAAATGAACTCCAGACATCCTCAGCACATATAATCTGGGGTGGTGATTTTAACCTCCCACTATGCACTAACTATAAAAATGGAAATTGTGGCCTGCAGGACGAACATGGTAGTCCTCTGTTCCATTTTGCCCACTCCATTTGTGGCAACAAAGTAAAGGAGTCCCTTTTTTCCCTAGAACTTGATTTGGCAAACAATCTAGTAGAACCACAAATAGATTTTTCACCAACGTTCCAGGGTAGAGGGTTCTCAACCACTATTGATTATATTTTGACCTCCAAGATTCTAAAGGGACAAGTGACCAATTTCTCCACTGGGACCGATGCTAGCAGTGACCATTTCCCTATTAGTGTAGGAGTTAACCCAAAAAAGGTTAAATTACACTCTATCACTTCCAGCCATCTAAGACAAAATTCCTTAACTATGAATAAACTGAATGGTTACACAGTCAAATGGGCCAAGGTGGACCCAGTTGTAATAACGGAGAGAGTTCTTGTAAAAACTAAACCTTGGGTACTTGATCGTCTATCAACCGACTCCTCCCCCCAAACTATCGTGGGAAGCTTCCAGAATATCTTGAAGGTAATTGGAAAGGAATTTTCTGGCAAGCATAGGAATAATAAGTCGACCTCCGAGAGGTGGTTTAATGCAGACTGTCGTAAGGCCCTTTCGAACCTAAAGGAAGCCCTTCATAGACCTACGCGGGATACCTTGGAAATTTCAAATCTATGGAAACATTATAACACTGCTAGACTGGAACGCAGAAGAGAAATCAAGAAAAATCTTTGGGCACAATTGCATGACAGCTGCCAAAGTAAAGATAGTGCCCTCTTCTGGCAAGTTATCAGATCTCCCTTTTTGGCTGACATATCAAAGGGACAGCACCTAGACGTTGCAGTTACGGCAGTTGAATGGGTCTCTCATTTTTCCCAAATTTTTGGTAATCCCCATACGGACCCATTAGGAGAAGATCACAGCGGAGGCCATAAGTCGGGGAAGAACAGCTACCCGATTAACATTCATTTTAATTACGCGGAAGTTGCCAAAGCACTCAAGGCGTCGAAACCAGGAAAAGCTCCCGGGCCAGACGGCGTTCCACTGGACTTTTTTCTCCACAACTTTGATCTTTGGTCACCACTACTTACCCAGGTCCTGGCAGCAGCAACATCAGTAGGGCTGTTAGAGTCTTGGTCAACGTCAATCCTGCTCCCCATCTTTAAAAAAGGTGACCGTAATGACCCGGCCTGCTACAGGCCTATTTCCCTTCTGGACTCCATGGGTAAAGTTGCAGGTCGGGTGGTCTTGGACCGATTACAATCCTAGGCCCAAGAAAATAACATCATGACCGACCTGCAATACGGTTTCCAGAAGGGCCTTGGGACAGTGGAGCAGGCCTTGAATCTTGCCCTTTTGATTGGAAAGTATGTGGGTGCAAAAGGAGGTAACATCTTTCTCGTGTACGTTGATCTCAGTGCAGCATTTGACTGCGTCCAGCATTCTAAACTTTGGTCTATTCTTAGTGACCTTGGGGTGGACCCTGCCCTTATAGTCTTTCTCCGTGAACTCTATTCTGACGCCACGGCGTGTGTCAGATTTGGAGTCAATGGAGAACTAGCTCCCTCTTTTTCCATAGGAAAAGGGTAAGACAAGGATGCGTACTGGCTCCCTTCCTGTTCAACCTTTACACCAATGGACTAGAGCAGGCCCTGCTGGAAGGGAGCCAGGACCTACCCCAGATAAGCCACCGCCCTATACCAACACTGCTATATGCAGATGACTCGGTCATTATAGCTCGAACACTGAATCAACTTCAAAAACAACTTAACAAATATTGCTCCTTTATGGGTTCTCTTGGTCTTAAAATTAATATAAAAAACACATTCACCATGCAAATTGGTCCTAAGGTCAAGAATCCCAAACCAATCCTGGTGGATAAAACAAGACTGGAAAAAACTTCTGCCTATCCATACTTGGGCATCCTGGTGGATGATTTCTTAAGTTGGCGACAGGCCACGGCCAGCAGAAAACTTCTCTTCCAGCGAGCAACATCGGCCCAGGTTTCATTTTCGAGAAAGTTAGGCAAACCCGCACCCCCAAACTTTTGAAAATCTATTACGCAAAATGTCATCGTGTGGCCACCTATGGAGCGGGTGTTTGGGGTTATGGTCCAATAGACTCTATTCAAATAATAGAGAATGGGCTTGTCAAATATCTGCTGGCTCCTCCACAAAGTGCTCCGAACTATGCTTCACATAATGAGCTTGGTATGGAATACATCACTGACGCCATACGTTCCCAACCAATTCTTTTATGGCAACGCATATGGACTAAACCAGAGTGCCACCTAACTCGTTCCCTGATTACGGACTGCATGGCTTTAACCAACTGGCGCAGGATTCCCTGGTTAGTCTATGTGCGGAACTTTTTTAACGATCTTGGCCGTAGCTCTTACTTTGATGACCCACCTAGTGTAGAGGACATCTCAAGAAAAGAGCTAAAGAAGATGTGTATGGACCACTTGAGAGAACTGCGCAATCAAATGGAGATTGCAAAACCTTTGAACTCTCAAATTTGTGCAATTCAAATTGTTAAAGGCATCCAACCTTATCTGAAGTATTATTTGTCTAACCATGAGAAATATCTTTTGACAAGATTTCGTTTCAACACCTTTTTCTGTCTAGTTTCCTTTACAAAAATTCAAAATTGGTAGAGTATTCTTATGAACTGTCCATGTGATGGAGTATCCACTCAATCAACAATTCATATTATTTTCTTTTGTAAATATTATAAAACACCACGAAAATCTTGGATTCTCCCACTTCTTCATTCTTCTGGCCACAGATCATGTTATCCTGCATTTCTTTCTCTACAGCTTTTGGACTCGGTATACGTTGCAAAGTGCATAGCCATCTTTTTAAAAGCTAGCATTAAGATACGCCAAGCTTCTGACTGAAAAGACATTTCCACCTTAAAGCTTGTGCAATCCTTTTTTATAGTTTCAAATTTTGTTGCAAGTTTGTCTATTTAATATAAATTGTATTCCTCTTTTAAAAGTTTTTTTTCTTTTAGCAAATATTGTTTTGTTTAATCCATTGTTTTTAAATTGTGTACTTTTTATGGTTGCAAACAAGTGGTAACCGAATAAAAGATTATGAAACTGAACATACCCTACACATGAAGCTTTATAGCAAAACACAGTGCATGCCAAGGCCCTTCAACCACGATACACAGCGCAAAATCAGCTCCACCAGCTGGAAAACAAAAACCTAGCTGCCAACCACAATATTTTTCTGAGCCCGCTGACATCTGTGTCATACTGAGCACTCAGCTTACAGCCACGGGGCATTACGCACATCAACCTAGAGTGGGTAAAATACGATATTACACCGCCCAATGGGGCACACACAGGTTTCTCAACTGGCATTCACCGTGGTCCTGTGGGCACAGGGGTGCCAGGTTTGGCACGGCAGCCAGGCATGTGTATATGTGCACACAGTAAAAGACCTGCTCCGAACATGGCGCCAATAGAAAGTTTGTTTTTAGTTTTCAGCGTCAGCCAAGACTTTTCCATTTAGTTAACATTACATGTGTGGCATACTTCCTTATATGGTCTTTCACCCAACCCTCTTCATCCATTGGTCTGTTATTGTTGTCATTCAGATATTGCTTCCTCCCATTGGCTCATATCAATGTGAGTGACAGCATTCAACCTCCTACAGCAGCACATCCATACACAAAGTGATTTTTTTGAGTTCAGACCTTTTTTTTTAGGAAAGGGCCCGGCAGCTTTCACAATAATACAGATTTACAAAACCACTGGCAAAACCAAGCAGGTATCGTCAAAGCCTGGCAGGCAGGCCGGACCTATTGGCTTTGCCTGTGCTCGTTTATTATTCACCCCTGGAGCAGGGGACTGGGTGCATCATGCATGCACTTTTCACGGGGGGAGTTTATACCGCAGATCACAGGCGCTTCCGGTGTGCCGCCTGCCACCCTGCCCACATAGGGGAGCCCCCCCCCCCTACCCGCACGTTTCCACCAGATTCCGTTGTTGGCATATGGGTGTTTGGATTTATACCGATACACTGAGATAAAAGCTCCTGTGGCTGACAAGTAGGCCCGTCTTTGCACGTGTGACGCACGGCACAGGCAAGTGCTAGATTAAAGAGACATAAGGTGGAATCAAGACGACGCCGTCTTGGTATTTGCCCCCTGCCCCCCCAGCCCACTGCGAAATTCGTAGCACGGTCAGCGGCAGGTTTCTAAACAAAACCTTTGGCTCCGGCACCTATCGCTGAACAAATTAAGCATGACGTACTGCGCAACATCCAGCCAGTCCCTACAGACAATGGGAAGTTCTAAACTGGAAGACCCTGAAAGTAAATTGACATTAGCTAAACGCTCATGGTAGGTTTTCGAAGAAAGGCATCTACAAGGCCAACTGGCGGCTCTGAATTCCTGCTAGTTCCAGTTGTATCGTATCTTGTCATTTTGAAGGGAGCGAAAGATGGTCTAAGTAAATGAGTCTATTCTTGTCATTTTTTTATTAACAACAGTAACTACGTTGTTTTCTGTCCGACGTATAGTTTTTTTTGTCTAAAGCCCATATGCTTCCCTACATCTGGATGGAATACATCATTGCAGTCGGTCAAGTGGATTTTCCAGAAAATACCTCTGTGCAGGTGCCCCCAGGCTTCGTATCACAGAATCGGAATCCCGGCTGCTTAGGTCGGAATGCCCGCGTGAAATAAACTGCAAATGCTGTCGCGGTTTTTACTCATTTGAATTTTGAAATTTAGCAATATTCGACCGTATGCAAATACGTAAAAGGTCAGATTTTAAGCAAACCTGTAGGCTCGTGAATTGACTCAAATGCTGCTTTACAGCGCTTGGAACAATCTTAACTGAACTGTCTCCTCCCACGGAACACGAGACATACCGAGTTCTTTAGAAAAAAAGAAAATAACACGTCGTAAAGGGTTGTTTTCAGTTCACCCCACCACGCTCCTGTCTCCTCCCCAGAACACTGACACTAATGTGTTGCGCTACCCCCTCCCCGTCTGCAGAGCACACAGTGTCAGACACGAGTCTGCAGAGAGCCCCTCCCGCAGGATAAGGCAGATGTGATAATTGGGCCCCAGAGCCCCTCGGCTGAAGAATGCCCCGCATTGTGCTGGGTGATAAGTCTCTACCGGCACAGAAGTTTGTTTACACGTCAGATATCATTGTGTCCCGCTACACGGCAACTGTTGCATTGAAAAGCACAATCGCTCAAAACATCCATTATTTAAAATCAAATTCGGTATATACGGTAAATATGGTTTCCAGGTTTGCTTCGGATAACGACGTTTGGCAATTATCTGTACTGTTATCCTAAGCTATTATACATTACCTTCCGACTTCTCACCCCTCCGCCCTGTGTGACGTGGAGTTTTCCATTATGTAGCCAGGTGAGCGTCGAACGTCTCACACACATACATACACACATGCATGACTGCTTCTCCCGCCCCCTTATATATTATAAGGAAGTTTTAACCCAAGCAGCGTGTAATCTTTCCGATTTAAGGTGCACAAACTCCAACAATACAGGATGTGGCCTAACGGCTAGAGCGCTGGATATCAAATCTGGGAAACCGCGTTAGAGTATTGGCAAGGACGCTCAACATCCTGTGATTCTGGGCAGATTCCTTAATCTCCCTGCGCCTAACAAAAATTAATGTGAGCTTGTGTAACGCAACTGGTGCTCGTGTAAAGCGCTCTGATAACTTCGGGTCAAGTTCGGGCTATATCAAACTCCTGAAAAAAAATAATACAGCCAACTCTAGATTTCTCAGCAGGTTATGGCTATGTATCAAATCATAGGTGCAAACCGACATGCCGCCAAATCATCCTGTTATTCCCCAAGTTTGATCGAGACTTGGGGTAGTTATTGAATTGAAACTCTGTGTATACATAGCGGTTACCGTACCCTCTTTACTACTGTAGATGTACTGTGCTGTGTTTTACTGGGGCCGCCGAGTTTCTTATGCACTCTTCCCTGAGGCCTTTCCTTCTGAGCCAATCATGGCGACTAGTCACGAGCTCAGGGGGTCACACGCATGCCAGGGGCGCTTCCCAATTACAGAGCTGACTTCCTAAAACACAGACACAACAGGCCCCATCCACACAGTGAGCGGAGCAGTATGCCAAGTCACGCGGGCAGCGCCTTGAGGAGTTCCAGTTCACAGGGAGGCGCTATAAAGCAGTCTTCAGTGCCCAGGACAGCTGCACAGAACACGCCAAGGGAAAGGAGGTTTTTTCACCGAGTGCAGCGGCCAGGGAGTCTGTGGGGGTATCCGATGGGCAAGGTAATATGTCCCGTAGCATACTCAGGAAGTCGAGCGGCTTAAAGAGCCAGCATATTCAATAGATGGAGGACAGCGGGAGGGGGGGGGCGGGAACGGCGCAGGGACAGCGGGAGGGGGGGCAGGAACGGACAGCGGGAGGTGGGGCAGAAACGGCGCACGGACAGCGGGAGGGAGGGGGCGGGAACGGCGCACGGTCAGCGGTGGGGGGGCGGGAACGGGCACTCACCTGGACTTCTTCCGGCGGCGGTCGGCCGTGGAATGGGAAGAAAACAAACAGAAGACAAAAAAAATAAACCCCGCCCACGGCCTGCGATGACGATGCAAAAAGGGTGGAGAGGGAAAAAATTGCAGGAACGCCCACGAATCTGGTCCGGCCATGACGGACAGATCTCTGTTCCAATGGCTAGCCTCCATTTATGGAGCTAGCCAATGGAACAGAGGGCGGGACTAAACCCCACACTCTAGGGACATTAGATTTCTCCTGGGCGGAACTAGGAGCTCCGTCCCCAGGCGAAACCTAACAAGCATTTGCAATGCAATAGGTCTCGCATTAGGAAAGTTTGAGCTATTGGTATTGTAAATGACACATTTTATATTATGTGTTGGTTTTGAAAATAGCGAAATTAATAGCTTTGTCATTTACAATGCCAATTGTTTTAACTTTTGCAAATGTGACACCTTTAGCATTTGTAATGCAGTATGTGTTATATTTACGTGACTTAGATGTATTGATATTACAAATAACAATGGCTTTTACATTTTTTTAATAATTAATACTTAAATAAAAGTTATTGTAATTTATAATGGCAATAGCTTAAACTTTTGTAAATAACTTTTGTGAAGATTATGTTCAGTGTATTTTATTGTGACGAAAATCCAAGAACAGAAGTGAAATATTAACATCTTTTTGTGACATTTGCAATAAAGCTTGAAACATTGAGAGAACATATTTGAACCAGTTATTGTTGAATGGTTGCACAGATTGATGATCTGGTGGCGCTGAGTGATGCTGTGGCGTTCAGTGATGCTGTGGTAGCACATAGTGATGTTGTGGTGCCCCTGAGTGATGCTGTTGTGGTGCTGAGTGATGCTGTGGTGGTGCTGAGTGATGCTGTGGTGATGCGATAGATAGATAGAGGGAGGGCGATAGATAGAGGGAGGGCGATAGATAGAGGCAGGGCGATTGATAATGGGAGGGCGGGCTATAGATAGATAGATACATAGAGGGAGGGCGATAGATAGAGTGAGGGCGATAGATAGATAGATAGATAGATAGATAGATAGATAGATAGATAGATAGATAGATAGATAGATAGATAGAGTGATGGCGATAGACAGCTAGATAGAGTGAGGGCGATCGATAGATAGATAGAGTGATGGCGATAGATAGTGTGAGTGCGATAGACATATGGAGTGAGGACGATAGATAGGTAGAGTGAGGGCGATAGATAGATAGAGTGAGGGCGATAGATAGATAGAGAGATAGATAGATAGATAGATAGATAGATAGATAGATAGATAGATAGATAGATAGATAGAGTGAGGGCGATAGATAGAGTGAGGGCGACATAGATAGAATGAGGGCGACAGATAAATAGAGTGGGGGCGATAGATAGAGTGAGGGCGATAGATAGATAGATAGAGTGAGGGAGATAGATAGAGTGATGGCGATAGATAGATAGATAGAATAAGGGCGATAGATAGTGAAAGGGCGATTGATAGGTAGATAGAGTGAGGGCGATAGATAGAGTGAGGGCAATAGATAGAGAGAGGGCGATAGATAGCTAGAGTGAGGGAGATAGATAGAGTGAGGGCGATAGATAGAGTGAGGGCGATAAATAGATAGAGAGAGGGTGATAAATAGATAGAGTGAGGGCGACAGATAGATAGAGTGAGGGCAACAGATAGAGTTAGGGCGATAGACAGATGGATGTATGACATTACAATGCATACTTTTACAACGCCTACCTTTACAACGCATTTTTTACACCGCAACATCCATTACAACGCATACTATTACAACGCATGCCATTACAACGAATTCTATGAAACTACCTTTACAACGCATTCCACTACAACGCATACTACATTTACAACGCATACCATTTCAACACATTACATTACATTGCATGTAAGGTAAGTATTGGATAGTATAGGGGTAACAATTACTATTCTAACTCCAGGGGGTGCAACAGTAGGGTAAGTGTTGGATAGTATAGGGGTTAAAATTACTATTCTAACTCCAGGGGGTGCAACAGTAGGGTAAGTGTTGGATAGTGTAAGTGTACCATGTGTTGTAATGCTATGCGTTGTAATGGTATGCGTTGTAATGACTGCGTTGTAATGGCATGCATTGTAGTGGTGTGCGTTGTAGTGTCATGCGTTGTAATGGTTGCGTTGTAAATGCATGCGTTGTAATGGATGTTGCGTTGTAAACGTTTCATTGTAATGGTAGTGCGTTGTAAAAGTTGCGTTGTAAAGGTTGTTTCCCTAGACAGATAGATAGAGTGAGGGCGATAGACAGATAGATAGAGTGAGGGCGATAGAGAGATAGAGTGAGGGTGATAGATAGATAGAGTGAGGGCGATAGATAGAGTGAGGGCGATAGATAGATAGATAGAGTGAGGTTGATAGATAGAGTGAGGGCGATGGATAGAGGGAGGGCGATAGACAGATATAATTATGTGGCACTGAGTGGTATTGTGTGGAGTGTGTGTTGCATTCAGTATAGTGTAATTATGTGGTGTATAATTATGTGGCACTGAGTGGTATTTGGAGTGTATGTTGCATTGAGAGCTGTGTAATTATGTGGTGTCATATTATGTGGCACTGAGTGGGATTTAGAGTGTATGTTGCATTGAGTGCAGTGTAATTATGTGGCGTGTAATTGTGTGGCACTCAGTGGTATTTGGAGTGTATGTTGCAGTGAGTGCAGTGTAATTATGTGGTGTGTAATTATGTAGCACTGAGTGGTATTTGGAGTGTATGTTGCATTGAGTGCAGCGTAATTATGTGGCATGTAATTATGTGGCACTGTTTGGTATTTGGAGTGAATGTTGCATTGAGTGCAGTGTAATTATGTGGCGTGTAACGCACATAGGCCATTGAGGTATATATCTATTTATTTACCTCCAGAATGGGGGTACTCCATTGAGGTATATATCTATATGTTAACCTCCACCATGGGTGTATAATCTATATATTTACATCCACCTTGGGTGTATACCATTGAGGTATAAATCTATCTGTATATTTACCTCTCGGATGGGTGTTCTGCCATTCAGTTATTCAGCTGGCATAATGCACAGCTAGGTTGAGGGGGTTTATGGTTATCTACAGAGCTCATGTTTTTTTCTTTAAAGGAATTGCTTGCATACCTTTGGCAGCTGTTTAAAAACGTGTTTCTTTGTTTAGACCAAAACATATGTGAAATACTGGACTATGCTGTGTGGTTGGCTATATTAACCATTTCAGAAGCTTAATTTCTCATTTAAAAATGTAGAATTTTGGAAACTATATCATGTGCACTGGTAGAAAACACACATTGTGTTCACAGAAGGGAGGCATTGCTAAAGCTATTCTCCAGTAGGTGCAGCTGAGAGTGGGCGAGGGTTGTAATTAGGATGTACAGATTGTGTTTACCTTTAAATAGAATGTTGATTAACCAAAGGAAAGTAGAGAGCAGGCAGCGGCTGTCATTCATGATGAAACCTATGTTTCACAGGGACTGAGAAGTCTTGTCCATATTTACCGATCTCTAGGACCTATAGGCTTATACCACTGCATTTTGTTAAATAGAAGCACTGTGTATGTGGGTATGCAGCTGTATGTGGACATACATGTATATATATATTTATGTAAATAATGTGTGTATATATATATATATATATATATATATATATATATATATATATATATATATATATATATATATATATATATATATATATATATAAACATTAACGAGCAAATGTCCCAAGATGAGAGGAGCAGCAGTAGCTGGTGCTGGCGGCAAGGTTCAGGACACCCTCGCAGTTAATGTTTTCAGCAAAAACTCTCAAAAGAGAAAACGCCGCACACTACTTCAATACTTGAATTAATGGTTTATTTTCTGTAGGTTCCGGTGGGGAACCTACAGAAAATAAACCATTAATTCTACTGTTGAAGTAGTGTGCGGCGTTTTCTCTTTTGAGAGTTTTTGCTGCAAACATATATATAAACATATATATATATATATATATCAACGTTTGTAGACACCCGTGCAACATCGAATGTATGCATAATGCATTCTTACCAATGGTCTGTTACATGTATAATTACAAACGTTGACTGAATTTTAGCAACATACTATATAACCCACGTTCAATGAGACTGCCACTCTATTTCTGTAAACATGCATGCACCCTTCCCTTGTTTGGTGAAGAGGGTGCGATGCCAGCTCATACTTGCTTTCGTTGCAGAAGTGTTTTAATGGAATTTCTTTGTATGTCAGTTACTTTTGCGAGTTCCAAGACATAGTGTGCATACGCAGCCGCAGCGCTGTGCATGATGGGTGCTTCCATTACACGTTTTACATAAGGAGCACTGCTGTTTGCAAAGATGTGATTAATTTTTACTAGCGAGGAGTGGACTTGGGTGACGGGCGGACCGGAATAACAGGTGGGGAGGCCGGATATAGTGAGCTATGTCAGGGGTTTTTATTCAACTGATGCACAAAGTCACAATGAAGGTAGTGTTGCAGGGTGGATTCCTAGGGTTGGTTGGGCTGGTTGATACGGCTGCTGACCAGGCTCGGAGAGGTCGTTGTGGATCAAGTCCTGCTTCTCCTTGTTCCACCAGTAGTCTCCTCTGTATGGTACTGGGACTCCTCGGAGGCTTGAAAAAAGGAGAGAAGCGTAAGGGCTTTAGTCCGAGCAAACAGTCGGAATACTTCCACCTACACCAGGGAGTGAGGGGGTACGAAAACTGCCTGTGAGGAAGGGACGGTAAGGGAAGGTGGAAAAGGCAAGGAAGAGTGGGGAGGGAAGAGGGTGGCCAGGTGCTGGGCAGTGCTCGGTCTTTGTTACAGTGTGCGTGAAAAGAAGGTATTTGTACAGTATCTCTGTGCTCGTGACCTCTACGCTATATACAACTCTATATACACCGATATACAGGAGGGGGCACTGAGAAAGGGTGACGTGTACTCACGTGCCCCGCCGCAACTCTCATCCGAGTTGCGGCCGCTCTCCAGCCTCCTCCTGAGGACGCCACCAGTCCTCCGTCCAGACGTCCTCTTCCTCGTCCTCGCTTCGGTCTTGCCGTGTTGCGCCACTCTCTGTCGGGGGTTCGTCGCTTTCCGCTGCCTCCAGCCACGAGTCGGTTGCTCCGAACGCCTCTCCTTCGTTCTCGGGGGTTTTTCTACCTTCCGGGTTGTTGTCTGTCCGACCACTTCCGGGTCCAGAGGCGGCTGCTTCCGGGTCGTTAGGGGTCGTCCTGCTTTCACTTCCGGGATCGCTGGCGAGTGTTTCCGGTCCTCCAAGCTCGGTTGCCGGTACCTGCAGGGGACGAAAAAGAGAAGGAGTCCTGGGTGACCGGGACGTTAATTGACCGGGCGCGGGGGACAGGACCCTCACGCTCGGACATCGCTGCAAGGAGGTATGTGCCGCTTCCGCTCCACACGAGGCTTCAATTGCTGGTTTATATTCAGATAATTTTATATTACAGGGGGTTTATGTGTTCTGTTTGCAACCTGCCCACCTTATTACAGTCTATTATATCCTGATGTACTTATAACTAGGCAGATCATTGGCTAAACTCTAAACCAAACCCTTAGTTTTTACATGGTCGCTGGGCCACACATCAGTCTGCCCCAGGTCACACGGTTTTGTGAGATCTCCAAATGTGCAATGCTAGAATAGTAGCCACTGGGCTTCCTCTCCTCACTAGGCGCAGACCTTGAACTGCGAATGCTGAAACGCAGTCTCCGTTTGAAGTTATATCCGTATATTTTGCGTCAGGCCATGGCGCATTAGTTTTGTTATGGCGGCTCTCTCTTTAAACGCACTTATTACAGTAGTCTGGACATTACTTACGGCCCTGTCGCCCCTTGAGCTCGCATACACATCATCACTGTTTACTGTGTTTTTCGTTCTATACAGCTTACCTTGCGGTGCTGTGGTATTTTTGCCCTTTATCTTGCCGGTTCTAGGAAGGGTACGCTGTTTGCAGATATGTGTTAGTGGGACGGCCCTGAGGGGGCTTCAGTCAACCTCTGCCTGTGTGTGGCTCCTGCAGACGGCGCCACAGGCCTGCACGACCGTGCAAATAAAACTGCTTCCCCGCGGCTGACACAAGCCAGAACACTGCAAATTGATGGCCCTGCTTTTCTCGTGTAACAAACCCAGAAAATGTAGTGGTGTCTGATGGAAATTGGGCTCTGTCTACACGAAGCTGCAAGAAATGTCCTCGAGGTCGGAGAAGTTCTGTACAGATGATATGTTCAGTGTGCAGCTTCAGCCGGGTAAGTACCTGCAGAAATGTATCGAGTTACAATGCAAAACTAAACTACAAGACAGTATGTGGAGGGAGAAACACGCTCCTAATGTAACGTGCTGCAGAGTTCTACGAGTGTGCACAAGAGGAATCCTTTTCAGAGAAATAACAAGCAATTGAAACGCATCTACCAGCCTGATTGCGAAAGCGATCGTTTGAAAAAACAAACTCTCGGTATTGTGTGTTGGGGGAGCAGATTTCCTTGAAGTCTGATGGGGGGGTAGGGCGGGAGAGCGGATTCCTTTGAAGTCTGAAGCCGAGGCCGGCGATGTGCGATGTGGCTGGCGATGTGCACGCGCCTGGCTCACATGCACTGTACCTAGTCTGCAATTTGGGTAGACTTTTGAAAGCCTTATGTTAGACCTGGCACCTTGGCGTGAGTCTCCCTTCCACTTTTTGCTAATGTGCCTCCGATGTTTTGCTGGTTTTCCGATACTCAGGGCACTGCGCCACGGCTGACCCATGCCGCAGTGCAAGTGCTCCCTATTGTAAATTGTACATGCGATTGGTATCCATTATTGGTTCATTGGATTTACTGTCAGTCCCTAGTAAAGTGCACTAGGAGTGCCGGGGCTTGTAGATGCCAATACTGCTGGTGGACCTGCAGCGCTGGTTGCGCCACCCACCGAAGCAGCCGTAAAGATGTGTCTGGGAACTGCGACCGCAGAACCCGCGTGCGGTCTCGTACTGTCACGCCAGCTGGGCAAGTGCACCCACTTGCCAGCCCCGAACCTTCCCTTGACTACATATTAGTCACCCCTATGGTAGGCCTGTGGGCAGGGTGCGTTGTAGGTGTAAGGCAGGACAAGCCCTGATGTGTGTGGCCTGTCCTGGTAGTGACTTACACCCAAGACCGTATTTCACTATTGAAGGCTACCTGCTCCATTAGGCCAGACTGAGCTGCTGGAATTATTACACCCTATAATCCCAGCAGGCTCAGGGAGCATGGTAGCGAGTCGTGTTTAGTATGCCTGAACTCAGGATGATAAAATATTTCTTGTACTCAAGTTTATTTTAGTATCCTGGGTTTGCAAATGCTACTTTTAGAAAGTTAGCATTTGCTTGCCTAACCATTTCAGCCGCCTCTGCTGGTATGTGTATCTGACTGTCTGGGATGTGTGAGTGACAGGGCTGGGGGGATGACAGGTGGTGAATGCGCAGATTACACCTTAGTGGGAGGTAGGAGTGGCTCTTGACTCTGGATCTTGCTGTGCTCTACCACCACAATGCCGGCTCCACCCTCCTGGGGAGCGACTGATGACTCAGCCGACACCTGGCCCAGGAAGGGCGAAGCCCCCATCAACAAGGTACTCTGGCGGCCCCTGTCCGCACAATGCTGGCTCCACCTCCTGTGGGGCGTCTGATACGCCTGCCCCTCACACTGAAAGCAGAAGCCGGAGTACACCCACCAGAGTACTCAAGGACTGAAAGTGGCTATGCAAAGGCCCCCCTGGCCTGCGAGGACAAAAGAAATGCCCTATAAAAGAAGGAGCCCTGCTCCTTGAAAGTTAGATCCAGTTTGGGCTACAGAAGGAACTCTGCCCGACGAGAAGGACCGTGAAGGACAAGGAAGGGTGCTGTCTCTTGCCTGTGTCTGGTGCCTTGCTGCCGAAGGAGAGGAGAAAGGAAAGACTGCGAGAAGACTTTTGCTTTATAAGACTTTGTGCCAAACTCTGCTGAGAGATCTCCAAGGGCTTGCTGTGAACTTGCCCCCTGACCAGCGCCCCAGGACCAGTGGGCGCTACACCCTGACGAAAGCGACTGTGTGTGCTGCCTATCCCTGCAGTACCGACGGAGGAATCTCCTCCAAGGCAACGACATCCACCTGACCACCGTGACCGGGGCCCAAAGCAACAGCGAAAGCAAAGTGAGGTCCAGCCGCCGCTGGCCCGAACACCGTGACCGCAACTGCACCAGGAGCCCGAGAGCAAAGCGAAGGAGGACCCGTCCGGTCCGAGCTCTCGAGTTGGCTGCGCCACGAGCAGCCAATCCACTTGCAAAGACGGACAGTCGCCCTCTGAGAGTCCTCTGGGTCGGTATCCTGCCCGACAGCACAGCTGTGAGCGCACAGCTGCACCGGCACTTGGCTGGGTACGTCCTGCACTTGGGGACCGTACTGCCACTTGCCGCCACCACACAGCCGCCGCCTCCAGGGTCGGAGCGAACGACGAGGAAAGGACCCTGCCGCCACAGAACACCGCTGCCCCGGATGACCCGTGACTTGCTCGGCTGAGAGCCGCAACGAACAGCGACCCCGGGAAGGCAACGCGACGTGGGACAGCTCCCCTGGAAGCCGCCCGCTCTACAAAGAACTTTGTTGAACTGGCCAGAAGGCCCTAAGAACTCTTATTGCTAGAAAGAACTGTGGCAACTTGAACTAAGTAACTTGAAACCGCTATTTGAAAGCCCGATAACTGTATTCACAAGCCTGCTTGAAGTTTATATAAAGAGATATATTTTCAACGAATACAGTTTGGTCTCATTGTGTGGTGGGTTGGTTGTGACGGTGTAATATTGCAAGTGTTTAACCCTATGTGCCCCAAAGATTAGCCTACGACTGCTTAAGCCACACTACCTAGAGGGTAAGCAGAGGTTGTCTGGAAGGTAACCCTCAGCCCTGACGAGGAAGAGAGAGTCCCTGCTTGTCGCTAGTGTTGCCACTGCGCCAACTAGAGCCTCCCCCTTCCTACATTGGACGCAGCGGTGAGGATTTTTCGAATTTTCACTTGCGGTATCTATACCTTAACCTCTGACCATTGCACAGTGATTACAGATTACAGTTACTTAGCCACAGACTTTGCTTTTGAATTTTGCCGAAAAGAAGATTCCGAGTGTGAGAACCATGCCGGGCACGAAGAGCCTGGATGGAGCAGAGTCCACGACCTCGGAGGTGTTGGAGGTCGAGTGGGACGCCGCGAAGCTGGATACGTACTCCAGAACGGAACTTAAGTTTTTTTGCAAGAAACTCAAGGTTCCACACACCGGTTGCAAGAACAAACCGCAACTCTACAAGGCCCTGAAAGCCTGGATAGAGTCCAGAAAGGCCCCGGAGGATCAAGACGCCCTCGCGGAGCAAGTTGCAACTGAGGAGCAAAATGCACTTGGAGATCTGATAGATCTCGAAAGACAAGACAGCGTGCACAGCTTTGGTAAAGGCCTGTCGCCAGAGGAGCTGGCAGATAGGAAAGAAACAAGGAATCACGAGAGAAAGCTGGCAGAATTAAAAATCCAACTGGAGCTTGAAACGAAAAGAATGGCGCTTGAAGAGCGAAAGCACCAAATGGATTACGAAGTGAAAATGAGGGAGATGAGCCTGAAAGAAAGAGGCTTGGATCGTCCTCCCTCTGGTGGCAGCACATCGCCAGTGCAGGTAGAGTCAAGAGTGCACATCCCGAAGGACGTAGTTAAGGAGTTCTTTAAGGGGGATGACATAGGACAGTGGTTTAGGGCATACGAGGTAGCCATGTCCTCCCACCGGGTCCCTGACAAGGATTGGGGAGCGGGGTTGTGGGGAAGGTTCCTTAGCGAAGGGCGAGATACCTTGCTAGATTTGCCCGTTGAGAATCAGAGATCCTATTCCCACATGAAAGAAGCTTTAATGAACAGGTACGGGCTTACCCCTGAAATGTATAGACAGAAGTTTAGGGGATGTACTAAGCGGCCTGGGAATACGTATGTGGAGTATGTGACTTACTTTTGCAGAGCACTGGATGGTTGGGTGAAGGGTAGCAAAGTGAATGATTTTCAAGGTTTCTTTGATTTAATTGCATGGGAGCACTTGTCTGATCACTGTTTTCCTGAGTTACGCCAACACCTGATCGATAGCAAGCTGTCCAACCCGAGGAAGCTTGCTGGGGAGGCGGACCACTGGCTCAGCACCAGGGTCCACAAGGGTCCCGTGGGAGACTCCGCCAAGAGTGGGCAGGGTCCCCAGCAGAAGAGTGGGGGGGACAAGGGGGGAAAACAGAAAGGGTTCCAAAAAGGCCCCCAAAGTAGTTCCCAGGGGAACCAGCAGCAAGGTTCTCAGCCTCCCCCACCCCCAAAGCAGAATGGGGCCCGACAGGTAAGCCTGTTCCAAAGGGGCCCTTCAATTGTTACAAATGTGGCGAACCTGGGCACATATCCAGTGACCCCAAGTGTCGCCTGTTTGGAAAACCAACACCCACTGGTGCTCCGCCCCGTCAAGTGACTAGTGTTCACTTAGGAGAAGAAATGATGGTCCCGGGGGGTGGAGATCCCGTTCACATGACCCTGGTCTCGCTAGGAGACAGTGAGATGATCCCTACGAACTACCTGCCCTCTAACACTAAGAAATATGGGCAGGTGGTGATCATCAATGGCAAGGAAGCTGAGGCTCTTAGAGACACAGGAGCCAGTGTGACTGCAGTGAGGCAGCACCTGGTGTCTCAAGAGCAGGTTGTACCCCATGCCTACTGTAGGGTTATCAACGCTGATAATTCTGAGAGTCAGTGTCCGATGGCTCAAGTTCCCTTCGAGTGGGGGGGGGTCTCTGGGACTCTGCAGGTCTGTGTAAGAAAAACCATGCCTGTTGACTGTTTGCTAGGGAATGACTTGGAGCACTCCCCTTGGGAAAAGGTGGAGAAGACGACTCACCTGCGGATGGTGGGTCTGCCTGACTGGGCGTGCGTGACCACCCGGTCAATGGCAGCCAGTAGGGGTGATCAAGAGGTCCTGGGGCCTGAAGAAGAGGCCCAGGAACCGGCCTTAGGGAGAAGGCGCAGGGGGCGCGGGAAACCGGTCCCTGAAGTTCCCATGGTCCAGGAGGAAGCAGACCTTGAGGGGGATGCCCTGGAGCCTACAGGGGAACAGATTGCCGAACTGGGGAACCTGCCTGAGCTGACCCATTGGCAGCAAGAAGGAGGACCCTCCATGGAGGAATTCTGCAAGGAGCAGAAAGAATGCCCTTCTCTCGTGGGTATGCGGCAGCAGGCTGCAGACCAGGCCAATGGTGTTCAGGCCAAAACACATGTGTACTGGGAGCACGACCTCCTGTATTCAGAGCCTAAGGCTGCTGAACCTGGGTCAGCCCGTGTGCTGGTGGTACCCCAGAAGTTCAGAGCCTTCCTACTGGGTCTGGCTCATGATGTGCCTTTAGCAGGACATTTGGGGATGGACAAGACCTATGACAGGCTTGTCACCTACTTTTACTGGCCCCAAATGCACAAGAGCTCAGACGCTCATTGTAGAACCTGTCCGACTTGCCAGGCAAGTGGGAAGACCGGGGGGAAGAACAAGGCTCCCCTCCAACCCCTCCCTGTGGTCGGTACGCCATTCCAGCGAGTGGGTATTGACATTGTTGGGCCTCTGGACCCCAAGACAGCCATGGGCAACAGGTTCATCCTGGTCTTGGTGGATCATGCCACCCGGTACCCTGAAGCCATCCCTCTGAGGACAGTGACGGCCCCCGTGGTGGGACGTGCACTGATGGGAATTTTCTCACGAGTAGGATTCCCTCTAGAGGTGGTGAGCGACAGGGGGACCAACTTCATATCCAAATATATGAAGTCCCTTTGGCAAGAGTGTGGCGTAACGTATAAGTTCACCACGCCTTACCACCCCCAAGATAACGGGTTGGTTGAGAGATTCAACCGAACCCTGAAAGGCATGATCATGGGCCTGGAAGGTCCGATGAGGCGTAAGTGGGACGTCCTCTTACCATGCCTGCTCTTTGCATATCGCGAGGTACCACAGAAGTCCCTAGGGTTCAGCCCCTTTGAACTGCTGTACGGTCACCCCGTGAGGGGACCGCTGAGTTTGGTAAAGGAAGGCTGGGAGCAATCTCCCAGGAAACCTCCCCAGAATGTATATAGCTACATGCTGGCCTTCAGAAACCAAACCAGACGCTTCAAACAACTTGCCGAGGCAAATCTGGAAGCGAGCCAGGAGGAGATGAAGCGGTGGTACGACCAGAACGCCACTCTGGTCGAGCTTCAGCCTGGACAAGAGGTGTATGTCCTGGCCCCGGTGGAGCCCTGTGCCCTTCAAGATAAGTGGACAGGCCCATTTGAGGTTGTGGAGTGCAAGAGCCCAGTGACATACTTGGTGGACATGAAGACGGCCAGGAACCCTTTGAGGGTCCTACATGTCAACCGCCTCAAGCCCCACTTGCGAAGGTCCGAAGTGGGCATGTTGTTGGCGACTGATGACGGAATGGAGGAGGAGTCGGAGCCTCTTCCTGACCTCTTAGTGGCCTGTGAGAAAGACGGGTCAGTGGATGGAGTTAACCTCTCACCCACCCTGACCCCCGAACAACAGGAAGACTGCCGCCAGTTGCTGGGGCAGTTTCCAGATCTGTTCTCCCTGGTTCCGAGTGTCACAGATTGGTGCGTCCATGATGTGGACACTGGAGACAGCTTACCTGTGAAGCATAAGGCTTACAGGGTGACTGACAGGGTCCGGGCCTGCATCAAGGAGGAGGTATCCAAGATGCTTGCCCTTGGGGTGGTTGAGTCTTCCAGCAGTCCTTGGTCCAGCCCCGTGGTCTTGGTCCCAAAGGCTGCTGCGCCGGGAGCCACACCCGAACTCCGGTTCTGTGTGGACTACAGAGGACTCAATTCAGTCACGAAGACTGACGCGCACCCCATCCCCAGAGCTGACGAGCTCATTGATCGGCTGGGGGCTGCCCGGTTCCTCAGTACGTTTGATTTGATGTCTGGGTACTGGCAGATCGCCTTGACCGATGGGGCAAAGGAGAGGTCGGCATTCTCGACACCAGATGGGCACTTCCAGTTCTGGGTTATGCCATTTGGGATGAAGAATGCCCCTGCCACCTTTCAGAGATTGGTCAACCAGGTGTTGGCTGGGCTGGACGAGTTCAGTGCCGCCTACCTGGATGACATCGCGGTGTTCAGTGGCACCTGGCCAGAACACCTGCGACACCTCTGGGAAGTGTTGATGGCCCTGCGCAGGGCGGGCCTCACAATCAAGGCAAGCAAGTGCCAGATTGGGCAGGGTTCAGTGGTGTACTTGGGACACCAAGTGGGGAGTGGCAAGGTAGCACCCTTGCAACCCAAAATTGAGACCATCCTGGCTTGGGAACCCCCCAAGACCCAGACTGCCGTGAGAGCCTTCCTGGGGCTCACTGGGTATTACAGGAGGTTTGTCAAGGGCTATGGCACGATTGTGACCCCCTTGACAGAGCTGACTTCGAAGAAGCAGCCCAGGAATGTGATTTGGACTGACACCTGTCAGAAGGCTTTTGACACCCTGAAGACTGCCATGTGCACGGCGCCCGTGCTCCTGGCTCCTGATTTCTCCAAGGAATTCATAGTGCAAACAGACGCTTCAGAGCATGGTGTAGGGGCTGTTCTTTCACAGATGACTGAGGAGGGCTTTGACCAACCCGTAGCCTTCATAAGTAGGAGGTTACTTCCACGGGAAAGTAGGTGGAGTGCAATAGAGCGTGAAGCATTTGCTGTGGTCTGGGCGCTGAAGAAGCTAAGACCCTACTTGTTTGGGTCTCACTTCCGAGTTCAGACGGACCACAGGCCCCTCAGATGGTTGATGCAAATGAGGGGTGAGAACCCGAAACTGTTGAGGTGGTCCATTTCTCTACAGAGTATGGACTTTACGGTGGAACACCGCCCTGGCACCGATCACGCCAACGCTGACGGTCTGTCCAGATTTTTCCGCCTCAGTGATGTGGAACTCCCTGGGGAAGGGTAGTTCCCCCCACATTTCAGCTGGAGGGGACACATGTTAGACCTGGCACCTTGGCGTGAGTCTCCCTTCCACTTTTTGCTAATGTGCCTCCGATGTTTTGCTGGTTTTCCGATACTCAGGGCACTGCGCCACGGCTGACCCGTGCCGCAGTGCAAGTGCTCCCTACTGTAAATTGTACATGCGATTGGTATCCATGATTGGTTCATTGGATTTACTGTCAGTCCCTAGTAAAGTGCACTAGGAGTGCCGGGGCTTGTAGATGCCAATACTGCTGGTGGACCTGCAGCGCTGGTTGCGCCACCCACCGAAGCAGCCGTAAAGATGTGTCTGGGAACTGCGACCGCAGAACCCGCGTGCGGTCTCGTACTGTCACGCCAGCTGGGCAAGTGCACCCATTTGCCAGCCCCGAACCTTCCCTTGACTACATATTAGTCACCCCTATGGTAGGCCTGTGGGCAGGGTGCGTTGTAGGTGTAAGGCAGGACAAGCCCTGATGTGTGTGGCCTGTCCTGGTAGTGACTTACAACCAAGACCGTATTTCACTATTGAAGGCTACCTGCTCCATTAGGCCAGACTGAGCTGCTGGAATTATTACACCCTATAATCCCAGCAGGCTCAGGGAGCATGGTAGCGAGTCGTGTTTAGTATGCCTGAACTCAGGATGATAAAATATTTCTTGTAGTCAAGTTTATTTTAGTATCCTGGGTTTGCAAATGCTACTTTTAGAAAGTTAGCATTTGCTTGCCTAACCATTTCAGCCGCCTCTGCTGGTATGTGTATCTGACTGTCTGGGATGTGTGAGTGACAGGGCTAGGGGGATGACAGGTGGTGAATGCGCAGATTACACCTTAGTGGGAGGTAGGAGTGGCTCTTGACTCTGGATCTTGCTGTGCTCTACCACCACAATGCCGGCTCCACCCTCCTGGGGAGCGACTGATGACTCAGCCGACACCTGGCCCAGGAAGGGCGAAGCCCCCATCAACAAGGTACTCTGGCGGCCCCTGTCCGCACAATGCTGGCTCCACCTCCTGTGGGGCGTCTGATACGCCTGCCCCTCACACTGAAAGCAGAAGCCGGAGTACACCCACCAGAGTACTCAAGGACTGAAAGTGGCTATGCAAAGGCCCCCCTGGCCTGCGAGGACAAAAGAAATGCCCTATAAAAGAAGGAGCCCTGCTCCTTGAAAGTTAGATCCAGTTTGGGCTACAGAAGGAACTCTGCCCGACGAGAAGGACCGTGAAGGACAAGGAAGGGTGCTGTCTCTTGCCTGTGTCTGGTGCCTTGCTGCCGAAGGAGAGGAGAAAGGAAAGACTGCGAGAAGACTTTTGCTTTATAAGACTTTGTGCCAAACTCTGCTGAGAGATCTCCAAGGGCTTGCTGTGAACTTGCCCCCTGACCAGCGCCCCAGGACCAGTGGGCGCTACACCCTGACGAAAGCGACTGTGTGTGCTGCCTATCCCTGCAGTACCGACGGAGGAATCTCCTCCAAGGCAACGACATCCACCTGACCACCGTGACCGGGGCCCAAAGCAACAGCGAAAGCAAAGTGAGGTCCAGCCGCCGCTGGCCCGAACACCGTGACCGCAACTGCACCAGGAGCCCGAGAGCAAAGCGAAGGAGGACCCGTCCGGTCCGAGCTCTCGAGTTGGCTGCGCCACGAGCAGCCAATCCACTTGCAAAGACGGACAGTCGCCCTCTGAGAGTCCTCTGGGTCGGTATCCTGCCCGACAGCACAGCTGTGAGCGCACAGCTGCACCGGCACTTGGCTGGGTACGTCCTGCACTTGGGGACCGTACTGCCACTTGCCGCCACCACACAGCCGCCGCCTCCAGGGTCGGAGCGAACGACGAGGAAAGGACCCTGCCGCCACAGAACACCGCTGCCCCGGATGACCCGTGACTTGCTCGGCTGAGAGCCGCAACGAACAGCGACCCCGGGAAGGCAACGCGACGTGGGACAGCTCCCCTGGAAGCCGCCCGCTCTACAAAGAACTTTGTTGAACTGGCCAGAAGGCCCTAAGAACTCTTATTGCTAGAAAGAACTGTGGCAACTTGAACTAAGTAACTTGAAACCGCTATTTGAAAGCCCGATAACTGTATTCACAAGCCTGCTTGAAGTTTATATAAAGAGATATATTTTCAACGAATACAGTTTGGTCTCATTGTGTGGTGGGTTGGTTGTGACGGTGTAATATTGCAAGTGTTTAACCCTATGTGCCCCAAAGATTAGCCTACGACTGCTTAAGCCACACTACCTAGAGGGTAAGCAGAGGTTGTCTGGAAGGTAACCCTCAGCCCTGACGAGGAAGAGAGAGTCCCTGCTTGTCGCTAGTGTCGCCACTGCGCCAACTAGAGCCTCCCCCTTCCTACACCTTACTATAATCTCGCCAAAGAAGCATTGCTAAAGCAATGCTGTAGATGAGACCTAAACAACTTTGTCAATGTGGAATGCCTCTTGGGTAATACATAACAGGCATAGCTGCAATGAACCGGAAACAATAATAGTGTAAGCAATCATTTTCACCAACGCTGCATGATTACTCAAATATCATCTTTAAATATTTTTTTTAAATTCAGCCTTTTTTCTCCAAACATCAGGTAATAAGTTCTGAAAATGCACAAGTTTTTGTCTTGAATGCACATCTTTCAATTTTGACATACATGTTTAAATTCAACCAAACAAAAGCTTCTGATTTAGCAAGCTGGGATGCACACAGGAGAGCTGCTTAAAGATAGCTACTTGGAGGAGTCTGGTCTAGAAAGACTCTGCCACACAGAACGTCTCTCTTTTATATGCTCAATGACTTTGTTAATGCAGAATGCCCATCAAGAGTGCAGATCAAGTGTACTATGCCCAGAATGTCTATTCATTACATTACACCAGAATGCCCTTTATTGGTCCTGAGTGCTAAAAAAGGCCTCATATATGTCCAAAATGCCCCTCATTCACACAGAACCAAACTCTTGTGTTCCAAATGTCCAATGTAAAATCCAAAATGCCCCGAATGTTAAAGAAAGCCCTTCACATGTCCATTTTATTTCCAAAGGATCTCTCGTGTCAAGAATGCTCAAAGAACGGGCTCATCTATCTACAAGACCTCTTGTATAACAAGCATGTCCCCTGTTTGTCCAGAATCCTCCTTGTTTTTCCGGAACACAATTCTGTTCAATCTGAGGTTGCCCTACATATGTCTAGAATTCGGCACCCAAGTCTTCTGAAAGTCCTCTTTGTCCATCACGTCCCTCATCTCTCCAGGACACACTGTCGTCAATCCCTCAGCCTATAGCAATGACACTTTACTCATAATCAATGCTTTTTCAACCTGCCAGAAGGGTTTTGTCATCACAGGATACAACAGCTTCCAACATCTGCAATACATGTATCATCTTTGCAGGCGACGTCACTGGTCTGAAGGGGGTGTGTCCTCGGTGCTGCTAAAGTATGCCAGAGTACTACTGAAAATGGGAACCAAACGGCAATGATCAGCCAGCCACTTCTAGGTGCAGCTTCAAGTATGCCAGAGTCCTTCTGAAAATGCCAGCCAGTCAGGGTAATCACTCCCGCCCGCATGGTGGTCACTGCTGTTAATTGTGACAAGAGACAGTTCAGTAGATCCAAGGGCTGGTTGTAGTGCCTGGATAATGCTTGGCTACTGGGATTGCTGCCTGAAATTATGGGCTGACTCGCAGATGAATGAAGTCTGCGAGTCAGCCCGACTTGCCCTGCTTCTCTTCGAGTGAATTGTAAAGCGGTTATCGTTTCATTGTGTGGCCGCTCAATATACCCCACACCGGCAAGAGATTTGAGCCAAGAAAGCGGAGATAAAATTATCTCCCTATTACCTAGCTGCCGCTAACACCAGTTAGCGACTGCTAGTAGGAGATAGCGACCATCTTGGGCCCCACTTTGCATGTCAGTGATATTTATCACTAATGAGATGCAAAGTGGGCATGCCAAGATGTTAGCGACTGAAAACAGTCGCTAACATCGCTATCTCCTATTACCAACGTTTGGAGATATTCGCGCTAAGCGTAAATATCTCCAAAAGCTAACACCTGCCCTAAGCAGTTCTTAGCCATGTTATCCAATGGGAGGTGGATAACATGGCTAAGAGCATTAGCTCGCTAATGCATGAATATCGCTGACTTTTCAGCGATATTCATGCTTTGCGGCGATTTTTACCGCATTTGCGTTAAACCTTGGTAATACCAAGGTTAATTTGCGGTAAAAATCGCCGCAGCGCTGCGGTAAATTTTTGTCTCTAACCAAGCAATAGCGATAATTATCGCTATTGCTTGGTAATATGCCCCTTGATCTTCTGCGTGCTGACACGACCCGCCGGACCCCCGGAGATGTTTTTTCTCATCTAGGAGACAGCCTGATCCAGCCGGCTTCTCCCCCAGCTGCCTGCAGATTTCATCTTGTGGCCACGTTCTGTGCCACTTTCCGATTAGTTTGGTACGGATGATCATAGTCCCTTACAGCTGCCACAGGGATCCCTGTCGTGGACTCCGACTTCCTAGTTGGACAGAGCACAATTCTAATTCATGTAACCATCTTCCTGATGATGACCTCGAGTGATAGAGGTTGAAACGCCGTCGACCCTGCAACGCCAGTTGCGGCTTTCTGTTGGTCATTTACAATTAATGATTGGTTGGTTGTAATTGTAAATATTTGTCCTGACCTTCACTTACCTTCACTTTCGCCGCTTCACATTGTTCATAACCACGTGTCAATGCGCCGTTCACTCACTTATTCACTGCTAGTACACATCTGTTTTTTTGGTCACTGCAATTTAGTTGTATCTATGTGTCTCTATATGTAAATAATATATGTATATGACAACTTTTTCATTATCATTTTGTCTCCCTTGCCTTCTTCCCTCGTTGTGATTTTTTCTCCCTTGTTGAATCGCTCTCTAACGTGATATTCCTGTTGAGACATTGTTTTTGTTATAAATACTACCCTGTCTCAACTGGGTTAACGGGTTACTCCTGTTTGTTTATTGTTCTCAGCCCTAGAGATAGCCTATTCCATCAATAGAAACGCGGTTGCCATCATTCCACGCTAGTTAGTCTGTAGTACCTTTTGTTCTAGTACTCTTTCTATGATCTTAGCTGTACCTCCGCTACACATACATCCCCATACCACCAACACCAAGGCTCAATCTTTTTGTACCAAGCCCCAGATGACGACAACCAGGGATTGCTAGAGGTAGGAAATTAGACTGTGATCTGGAACTCGGACCAAGAGCAGGACACAAGTCCTAAAATAAGAAGTGGGGGGACGCTTTCACCGGAAGTGACGTCACGACAGGAAGTGATGTCACGAAAGGTGGCTTGCACCATGGGGCTCATTGTCTCCCCTCGGTCACCCCTTAGATGCAATTGCATCTGAGAAGTCAGCGCGTGAGCAGCGTGCTGTGAGCTCCGATCTCATCCCAGAGAGGCCAAAGAGTAAAGTCCAGCTGTTTGGCACGGGGGACGGCGTCCACCCGGTAAAATAAGTGGGGGGACGCCGTCCACCCATGTGGTACCCCGACTCCAGCCCTGACCAAGAGTCTCATTTACTATATTCTGGCGCATGGCAGTGCAGCAAGCCTTCCTGCTGCACTTATGTGAGTCAAAATAAATGACAGGAATGTGAATACAAGATATTCCTGTACTTCTCCCCTGCGTCAGCACACAAACAACAGCTGTGTGCCAATACAGACACCCTTGTGTCGTGGTACAAGGGTGTATGCATTTCAGGGATGATTTTTGTTGGGTAGGAAGGGACACCTTACTGCACAAAAACTATAATTAATGGTGTTTTGCTCCTTCTCTGTGTACTGCAAAATTCAGCACACTCAGAAAGGGGAAAAAACAAGAAGAAATAAAAGTATTTCTCCTCGTGCCACTCCTGTGCCTCCCCTGGGAAGGCGTAGGATTAAGACTCATTCCCAGGTTTACAAAACTTTGTAAATCTATGAATGTGTCAGGATCCATGGAAGTTGTGAGGGAATACCCACAGCAATTCCCCTTTCACATGTAGTAATGCGTGAAAGAGGCCCATATTTACATGGCCATGAAAAGTCACACAGGGTGGCTTTACGTGCCTTGTAAATATGGGCGGGCACACTGCGCTGCCAGTGCATCAATTAAAGTGATGCACAGGCGGCACACTGGGCTTGTATATAAGCCCCATTATCTGGACCCCTGACAGTGCTCTTGAAAACAACTTCCCCATTGGGGAAGGGTCCTTTTGGTGCTCTACGAGGCCAGAGACATGCAGAACTCCACTGCTGTTGAACTTGCTTTGGTGCACTGTCAGGGGTTAGAGAGGGGTGAACTGCCCCTGAAAGTAGCAGCCAGCACAAGAAATCCTTGTTCCATTTATTCCTCACTGCACAGAATGAATTATTATTTTGCTGTAGAGCATTCTGCCTGTATTTCACCTAGTTAGGTCTCACCTAGGCAGCGCTTGCGCTGTCTCTTCGAGACATGCTCTATCTAGGATATGGGCTTGAAAAAACTCCCATCTTTTTCATTGATTCCTCTTGCTGTCCTTCCAAAAGGCCTGCTTTTCATTGGTTAATGTGCTTAGTAGTCCTCCGTTTCTACTTTTGAAACCTCCCATGAGGTCTTCCCCTGTTATGTGTGCTGTTACGCTTCAAGTTACATTTGCTGTTACTCTTCATGTTAATTTATGGGACTTGGAGAGCATTCTTTTCTTTTTGTTGGCCTGCCTCTGCTTGTGCGTGTTATCTTTACTTGCGTAGGCTGGAAAGTTCCCAGGCCGAATCATTAATCAGTGCTGATGCATGTTCTGCACTTCACAGGATGTTATTTTTTGTTTCTTTAAACTTTTCCACGCTTCGCACAATGTTAATTTTGTTTTTGGTGCTTCCCCTGTCGTCACTCCTCACCATTCCCCCTCACATCCCGGGTTCCTCCTGGTTGTCCCGGACGTGCACCTACCAGATGCGCCTGCTGGATATTTTTTTTGTTGATCGGCATTCCTGCCATTGTTTTAGTAACAAAATCAAGCATCATGAATTTACACTCTGTTTTTTATTGGCACAGTTTTACCAACGCGAGTACCGAACCCGGTTCCCCACGTCCGAAGTAGGCAGTGGGGAGGTAACGCCACATTCTCTCTCCTGCTGGTTTACTTTTGCTTGTTTCATTTTATTTTATTTGTTTTAATATCTTTTATTGCATTTGTTTTAGTTATTCTTTTGGCAAGTACACAGACGTGAAGTAGTGTCATAAGCAGTGCACAATACAGTCATTACATGTCTCCGCAGTTGTTCAGGTACACTGATGTATACAAATAAAAGACACTATAATAAAGGCAAAGTGGTGTACACAGTATGGCAAGGTCATTGGTTATAGTTGCACAACAAATCTAGATAATTTATCGCATAACAACAACAGCAGTTTGCTAAAGAAACTATTCGTTTCTCAACTCTCCTCCAAAGGAATGAACCGGTTGGAGCAACAGATATGTTACATCTTTGGTACTGTGGAAAACCAGATGTGACAACTATGCAGTGTATATTCAAATGTTGTCCAAAACTAAAAACTGTGAACAACAACCTGGGATCATAAAGATTAAAGGCTGGGCGAGGTCAAATCTATGAATGTGTGGTTCAGACGGGACAGTCAAGATCAGGCGTGTGTTGTGCCATATTTACGTATGGGGCTGCGGGATGCAAAGCACTGTAGGCGGGATGAGGAAGGGGGGGAGAGGACAGGAGTGCCAATCTAGAGGTCCAATCTAAGGCTTACAGGGGGGTAAGATCTGCGCGGTGAGTGAGGGTGATAAAGGGGGTGTGGGAGGGGGAGAAGGGGGGGTATGGATAGCTTAGGGGAGTGGGGGAGTGGGGGGACAGGGGGGTACAGACAGATCAGCGGTTCTGGTGCACCCAGGTCTAGGTGATACCGTTCTGTAGGCACACTCGGTGGTAAGCGGTCAAGGCATTATGTTAATGTTAATGTTAATGTTAATCATCATTTATTGAGCGCTCGTACGCCCGGAGGCTTCATGGCGCTGTAGGAAGGAACAGGGCGCGTCAGTCAGTTAGTAGAGAGAAGCAACTCAGTGATGTGCCTGAAAAAAGAGCCAGGTCTTCAGAAGATGTCTGAAACTGAGGAGATTATCACTCAGTTTTAGGTGAGGGGTGAGAGAGTTCCAGAAGGCAGCTGCAAGGTGGTCAAAGCAGCTGCCTCCGAGACGCTTCCTCTTGTATGGAGGAACAATCAGGAGGGATTTATGAATGGACCGGAGGTTGCGGGAAGGGCTGTATCTTTTGAATAGGTCCCTGATGAATTGGGGGCCAATATCATGTAGAGACTTGAATAAAATGCAGCCCGCTTTGAAGGCCACGCGTTGCTCAACCGGCAACCAGTGTAGCTGTTTAAGGCCAAGTCTGACTGATTGCCTCCTAGGGATGTTCAAAAGAAGTCTGTCTGCTTGGTTCTGAACCAGCTGGAGGCGTCTAAGCTCTCCCTTTTGGAGCCCAAGGTAGAGACTGTTAGAGAAGTCCAATCTGGACAGGACCAGGGAGATGACGATCTGAGTGAGGGCGGCAGAAGAGAAGAAACAGGCAATTTTTAAAATTTTCTTCAACTGGAAAAAACTGGAGGACACGACTGCTCCCACCTGTTTTTTTAAGGAGAGATCCTCACTGATGAAGATGCCTAGGCTCTTGACCGAGGATGACTTAGATGGGGGGGCACCCATGCAGCAGGGCCAGAAGCTGGGATTCCAACTATGTGTACTCTGTCCAGGCAAGACCAGTTCGGTCTTGCCTGGGTTAAGTTTCAAATGATTGCAGCTCATCCAACTCAGAATGTGGGACATGGTGTTTTGAAATTCTACCACTGAGTCCTTGGTGTTAAGAGGAAAGATGAGCTGCAAATCATCTGCATAGTTGAAGATGGTTACCTTTGCGTTTCTGAGGGAAAACAAAAGGGGGCGCAGGTACAAATTAAAAAGCAGGGGAGATAACGAAGAACCTTGAGGTACTTGTGCTATGGGGAACATGCACAGCCCCGCTGTCTCCTCTCTGTGCAGAGCTACACTCTCCGCCCTTGCCCAATTATCAAATGAAATACGCCAGTGTATGGCTTTTGGGGGTGCACTATTTTTCCATTGTTTGGTGATAAGGCGTTTCGCAGTGATCAGCCCTAGGTCCTAGAATCTAGCCCGCACCTTCGTACGTACCGTTCTCTTGAAAAGGCCCAGGAGGCAAGCTTCCCAGGTGTGTGGTAAGTTGCTCCCCGTTGCCAATGAGGTCGACACTAATTTCCAATATTCATTCAGAAGAGGGCAGGCCCAAAGCATGTGCAGCAGTTGCGCGTCTACAAGTCCGCATCTGGGGCATTCCGTTGAGTCCAGGCCAAAGTATCTATTAATTTTGTCTGGGGATAGGTATGCACGGTGCACAATATAATATTGTATAATCTTGAAACGGGAGTTGCATGGGACACGTGTGGCTCCAGCTAGCACCAACGCCCATTCCTTGTCTGTCCAGGCGCGGCCTCTGTCAATAGTCCATTAGTCTCGTAGGCGTTGTGACAGAAAATGTATTCTGTGAGAACCATTGTCCATCACATGCAGGTATTGGATCAGTAAGTGAACCGGTAGTTCCACTGTTAGGTCACCCCAAGCTTGTGTTAGCAGACGGATAAGTGTTGCATGTGTCAGAAATTGTCCAGGAGGTATCCCCGTGCTAGCTACCAGGGACTCAAACTAGAGTAGAGTGCCTTCTGAAAAGAGGTCTCCCAAACTATCTAAATCAGCGTTTGTCCAACCACTCAGCGCTGCTTCCGTGAAAGTGCCTCCTTCCCAAGGTGTCCCCAACAGTGGTAAATTAGGGGCATACGGTGCGACAGAACTTGTAAGTGTTAGGCTTCTCACATAGCACTTTCTCGCCACAGCAAGGTGCAACTGGTCCGGGCAGCGATTCTTAGCTAGGGGATGAAACAGCTCATGTATCTGAGCCACTGTCATGACGGTGTCAGCCGAGGTCGTGTCACTCAAATTCTTGCCGCTCAACCAGTAGGCAACCCATTGCAGTTGCGCTGCTAGGTAGTAGAGCTCCTGATTAGGGACAGACAACCCCCATGTATCGTCGCGACGTATAGTGTCTTCAGCACAACTCTAGGTCGCCCTGTATTCCAGATTAGTCGCCTGGTCAGTGTTTCCAGTTCTCGGAAAATTCTGGTCGGGACATACACCGGCAGGTTGGCATAAAAGTACAACAGCTTAGGCAGTACTATAATTTTAGTAAGGGTAATCCGGCTGGGGACATGCAGTGGAAGGGCGTTCCAAAACGTCACCTGCGCTTGGAGTGATGAAATGGCACTCATGAGGTTACCCTCCAGTAGGTCGACGGGGTCACGATAAATGTGCATTCCTAAATAGCGGAAGACGGTTAGGTACCAGGCGAGTCTCTCGCCCATCACTACAATGTCAGTTTCTGGCATGTCCTGAGCAAAAGAGTATACTCCTGACTTGGCCCAGTTGACACGAAGGCCCGATACGTCTCCAAAGTCGCTGAATATAGAGGTGAGCACACGTGGAAAGCGAGTCAGATCCTTGACATAGATCAATAGATCATCTGCGTATAGCGACACCGAGTGTATCCCATCGGCCAAAGAGATACCCCACTCTGTGCCAGAGGCGCAGAGTTGTGTCACCAGGGGTTCCATTATGAGAGAAAAGATTAGGGGGGAGAGGGGGAACCCTTGCCTAGTGCCTCTGCGGACTCAGACCAATACTGATAAGAGCCGGCCATGCGCACTCGCACTACAGGACCTTGGTAGAGGGGTTCCACCATCTGGAGGTAGTCATCTCCCAAATCAAACTTCTTCAGCACTTGCAGCAGGTAAGGCCGTTCCACCAAGTCTAATGCTTTCTCTAAATCGAGGACCAAACACCCCGATCGAGGCCACCTGGACGTGGCCAGGCTTTGCACTCGTAAGAGACGTCTAATTTTGTAAGACGTATTACGGGTTGGTACAAAGCCGTTCTGGTCAACATGTACTAAAGTAGGCACCAAGGGTGCCAATATTTGGGCTAGGGCAGACGCCAGGATCTTATAATCCGTATTTAGGAGGGCAAGTGGCCTATATGAACCCATGTTGAGTCCATCTCTACCCGGCTTCAAAAGAGATATGACGTTTGCCTCATTCAGGGTGGGAGGGAGAGCTGAGTCCTCTATTGCTGCCTTATACATCCGCAGTAGTTCAGGTATGAGGATGACAGAGTAGGCCTTGTAGAACTCCGCAGGCAACCCATCTCGTCCTGGGGTCTTACCATTGGAGAGGGAAAAGATGACCACCCTAATCTCTTCGGCCTCGAGCGGTGCACCTAATTCATCTTGTTGCACATTGGTGGCCGATGGAAGGGGTAGTGCCGATAGGTACTCTGAGATTTCGTCCTCAGTGACCCGGGAGCGATAAAGGCTCTCATAATGGCTCGTAAAGGCCTCGTGTATAGCTCTCTGTGTGTAGACTGTGGTGCCTTGTGCGGTATTTAGGGATAGTGTTGGCGCAGTTTGGGTGTCTCGTCTTATCAGCCAAGATAATAATTTGCCCGGTTTGTCACCAGCGTGATGTGTGCGCGCTGAATGGGTAGCGTTATTCAGGTTCTTTAGTCTGTCTAAGAGGTGAGTGTGTTGCTCTCCGGCCGCCACCAATCTCGTGTCATCGCCTTCAGCTGCCTCGCGTTCGCTATCTAACAAGGTGGCTTCTACATCTGTCAAGTCCCTTTCCACCTGTCTCCGCATGCCTGCCTGCATGCCCAGGCAGTTGCCACGCGTGACTACCTTAAACGCATCCCACTCCACCTGCGGAGTAGATGCAGTGCCGTTGTTGTCTTCAAAATATTGCAATATACGGTTCGAGAGTGCCTCCCTATATGGGGTATCCAACAATACATCTGGTTGGAGCCGCCACGTAGGCACCGGTGGGCGAGGGCGTTCCCAGGCAAAGCCTAAGATGTGTGGATTGTGGTCAGAGTGAGTGCGGCCCAAGTATTCGATGTTCGTGACATGGGGGAGTAAATCACTTGTGAGCAGGAACCTGTCTAGTCTGACGTGCAGTGTTTGGGCCCCCGAGTAATACGAGTAGGTTCTCGCATGTGGATTTCAAGTGCGCCAGATATCGTGTAGGTCCCATTGTGCTGCCCATTCTGCAAGTGCCTTCTGTGCCCCACTCGCCATCGCATTTGCTAAGGGGGGGAATGAGCGATCGAGTGCAACATCTAATACACAATTAAAATCACCACCAAGTAAAAGCTGCATTACCGGCCAGGGCGCAAGTACCGACGACAATCGGGAAAAGAAGCATCCCTGTTCCGTATTAGGGTCATAAACAGAGGCCATGATAATCTGTTGTCCATCTAGCTTGCCCTGCAGAAGTACATATCTGCCCTCAACATCTATTGTACTGTGAGTGAGTGCAAAGGGGACCCCAGGGCGTATCCAGATTAAAGCTCCCCGGGCAAATGCCGAAAAACCTGTGGCATATAATTGACCCCTCCACCTGCGGCGCAGCGTAGACACCTCCGAGTCTGTCAAGTGGGTCTCCTGTAACAGTGCTATTTGTATTTGGTGTCACTTAAGGTATGAATAAACCTGGTAACTACGTGAAGGTGTGTGCATGCCACGCACGTTCCAGGTACAGAAGTTAACCGTAGTCATGGTTTATCCGTTTCACCAAGTCTCCCTCCATCCACCCGCCCCAGTGCACAATTGAGATATATAATATTTCAGGAATCCACATAGGTCAATGCAAATCATTTGCCCTTGATCAGTGCCCTGCGAACACACATTTGGGAAATAGGAATAAACCACCAGTCTTACAAACAAGGGAAACATCAACATAATACCATAAGGTCGACAGCGGAACATGATGTCATCCAAACGCTCTAGTGATCATTAAAAGTCTGTAAGTTCAAGGGGGGTCACTGAGCCCACAGTTCTTAGCGTTACAGAGTGTACATGCAATCAGGGCGAGGGTGCTGTCCCCCACCACAGGTAGCTATTGTCATCTAGCACAGTTCCAGCGAGAGTGTTCATTGTCAGGCGAGGGTGTCTCAGCGTGCTCAGGGACCCCCCGCTCGACAGTAGCATATCTCAGATCGCAGCCTGGCACTCACCTTCGGGGGACTCGTCCACCCCATCAATATAGTCTCATAGCTCACCAGTAGTGATCACATCCATGTCATTGTATCAGTACAGAGGTCTGCGCACGTGTCCATGTCAGGCAAGTGTGGGCGCTCTTACAAGGCCAGGGTCACTTCAGTAGCCACATCTCTGCATCTGGTAGTTCCAGAAGTGCAACTGCTGTAGCTCCCTCAATGACTGTTCAGTGAAACATCCGTTTCAGGACGCACTCCGTGTACCATATCTGCGGTTTGTGGTGTGACATCCGGGAGGTCCAATGAAATCTCGGAGTTTGGTATGCCGTATAGGTATTCATCGTCGCTCACCTGGGCTTCAGGGCTGGCCTCCAAGGCAGGGTCCGCTATTTGTGAACCGCTGATCTCCGCCACCATGCTGAGGGCTTCCTGTTGTTCACTCTGCATGCGCTCAGGTGTGGGACCCACCTCCGGTTACACGTGCGTTGAATTCGCTGGCGAGGGCCTTCTGCGGCGTCGTCTCCGGGATCCACAATCACGTTGCGTCCTCGGTGGCATCTCTCTAGGTTCCGTGTTGACACCCGAGTCAAGCCAAGCCTCAACCGCCTCGGGGGTAGTGAAGAAGTGTGTCTTGTGCTGTGCAATCACATGCAGGCGGGCCGGAAAGAGCAGAGAATAGTTCAGAGACAGGCGGCGAAGTCGCTGTTTTGCCGCCAGAAAAGAGTGGCGTTGGCGTTGCACCTGCACTGTGTAATCAGGAAAGAACATGATTTTGGAGTTCTATACTCTGACGTCATACAATTTCCGGGTCTTGCGTAATATGGTATTGCGGACTCTGTAGTTCAAGACTCGGATGAGCAGAGGCCTCGGATTGGAGCCTTCAGGGGGAGGACGTGTTGGTACTCCATGGGCGCGCTCCACCACAAAATGTTGTGAGAGGGTACCTTTTGGCAGTAGGTTCATGAGCCAGCGTTCCATATGTTCCGACGGCTCTCTGCCCTCCCATCTTTCCGGCAGGCCCACTATGCGGACGTTGTTCCTCCTCGCCCGCCCTTCCGCGTCCTCCGCCCGATCTTCTAGGAACTCCACTCTGTTAAGGAGGTCTTGGACGTGCTTGTCTATCTGTGAGAGCTTGGGTGTCATATCCGCCACAGTCGTTTCAAAGGTAGTCGTCCGGTGCGAGAGCTTCTTATGGTCAGCCCGGAGGTGCGTCAGGTCAATAGCCACTCCATCAATCTTAGACTCTAGAGAGGTGCAGGTCTGTTGCATGGACTCCTCTAGTCTCTCCATTGCTGCAAGCATGGTGTCCAGCTTAGAGGCTGTCTGATCAGGTTCAGTCTGTTTCGCCATCTTCACCTGTGTGCCACTCGCACAAGCTCTTGTCTTAGGCCCTCCAGACATGGGAATCGCGAGAGCGTCTCTGTTACAGCGTGGTTAGGATGGTCTCCCACGGCGGCAGGCGAGGAGAGTGTGGCTGCAGCGCGACACAAGCCAGGAGGGGGGGAACGTGGGCTGTCCGCCTCCTAGAGTCCCGCAAGAACCTTCCTGTAGAAAGTATGATCCCACATAGGGGAGGTGTCGGTGCCACGTGTCCGATGTCGCTCCCTGCCGCAGCCAGTGGTCGCCAGTGGGGTCAGATGGGCCTCAAGCGTGGTGAGGCAGCCGGCCTCTCCGATGTGTAGGTTAGGGCAGGTATCATGTGTCACCTCACACCTCAATGCTCCATCTCTCGCCCGTCAGCACCCACCGGAGGGCAAGAGACTCTCCGCACTTCAGGAATCTGTGTCTGGTAACCCAGTGTGGCAGGCAACGGCGAGCGCACCCCTCTCCTGCTCCTCAGGCTCTCAATTCGGGCAGTAATAGTTCATCTCCCTAGTGGCATACAGGCCCAGTGTAGCCCCCAATCGTAATCGCCGCTAGGATCGTCGCAAAAAGACTCTGTGAGACAGTCAGTGGTCTGTCAAGTTTTCAGCAGCGGGGTCTCTGCTCTCAATATCCTGGACTGCAAGCCCTAAATGGGGTGTGCCAGCGGCAGGCTCCTCAAGGTAAGCTGCAGTCATGTGCCCCCTCGCCCCTACTCCAATGAGTTCGTGCACTAGGGTGAGGTGACTCCGTGTCCATGTACAGTAGGTGTAGGTGGGGGGTATCGCCAGCAGCCACGCGTCAGCCAAAGAGAGGAGGGGGAGGGGGAGGACGAGTCACAGCAGGCTGTCCCAGGAAATGCCCGCTTGTATGATCCAGAAAAGGGGGTGGTGATGAACAGAGTGTCTGAATTAAGCAGACCACTCTTGCCCAGTCCAAAGATCAGGGCTTGATCCATCACCGTTTTTTAGCTCACTGCACCATCCCAGCTCAGAACATGGCTATATGCAAATTAGTCTGACCCTGGCCCAGTGCATCATGGGAACAGGGCAGACCAAACTACCAAGTCAATTCT
Source organism: Lissotriton vulgaris (assembly GCF_964263255.1). Lineage (NCBI taxonomy): Eukaryota > Metazoa > Chordata > Amphibia > Caudata > Salamandridae > Lissotriton > Lissotriton vulgaris. The sequence continues at coordinate 608,259,198 of NC_141687.1, read as the reverse complement.
TATACTGGGAAGGAAACAAGCTACCGGGGACCGGTTTCTGGCATTTCAGCCGTCTTCGGCTGCACAAAGCAACAAGCACTGAAACAATAGTTCAGGATCCATAACAAAGGTTTCTTCCTTCAATTTAACAGATTGAACTGATTTCATTACCTTCACCTGGTTGCTTTTTCTGAAAGAGAACTCAGAGACGTACTCGCACAATATTCTTTGCTTTGTGCTTCAATTTGCTAGCTGTTGATTTGGTGGCAGCCGGCCCTGTACAGGGTTGTAGGCACACTGCTGTGTATGTGCACAACTTTGCAATAAAGGTCTTGCAAAAAAAAAAAAAAAAAAAAGAGAACTCAGAGACACTTTTGTTCGTCATCTCATTAAGAATTCTATTTACAATTTCTTCTGCAAGTTCAGGATTAACATCAATGCCATAAGTAACTCCTGTGACAATTTTAACCAGGTTGCTGTCTCGTTCAAAAACATTGAGCTGTTCTACATATACCAGTACTTTCTGTGTATCTCCTTTATCGCGTTCAATTCTTGAACTGGTCATAGTAACATGTAACAACTTCAGCAGTCCCTGCAACTGTTCCTATGAAGATTTAATCTTCAAAACGCTCTTTCAGTTTTTGTTTCATATACTTCGAACTGTATGGTTTGCTTTCTTCTAGCAGTAATTCTCGCATTTTATTAACAAGTTCTTTAACAGTAGTTTGTTCTTCATCATTTTCCTCCATGTATTTAACTACTTGGCAAACTGAGTCCTCTGGTCGACCTGAAGATATTGGAGGGTTATTAGTCAACTGCCCAGGAATGAATTTTCCAGTATAAAAATTGACGTAACACTGTTTGTGGTAGCATGCATCAACAGCATGTAAATCAGACACAGTTTGGATACGTCTCTTAACGTTGTCTGCCCATTCATCATTGCGTTTGTTGCATTTCTGTAAAACTGATGATTTGAATACAACTTTTCATGCATTAAACCACACATTTATTTCCTCTCCCTGAAGTATAAATTTAACTCAGTACCACAGAAATAACAATTTTTTTAAAAATCAAACTGGGTTTTACACGACCATAGAACACGAGAAGTTGTGGGATCTGATTCTTTCTCCTGGAACTGAGTTTTCAAGTTAACAAAACGCGCTCTACATTTCTTGTGAACTTTCTGCCCAACACAAACGTGAAACATAGATATTTTTCTCTCCTTGATTGTTTTTTGAATTCCAGTCACTCCTCTTGCAATGAGTACAGATACATCGCTATCTTCTTGAAACACAACATCACAAATGAAACACGTTTCTACGTCCATTTTCACTGTATCTCACAGCAACTCGCAAGAACCTGTAACACATATATGAAACATTTTTGATTGACAAAAAATTCAAACAATAACAACAAAGTTACAAAACAAAAAACAAACAATAACAAACTTTGTATTTCAAAAGTTAATTGTAATATTTACGTTTCTTCACACTTTGTCATATAAGTCAATGAAAAAATTATACAAACTTTGTCTATCTGACATATTCCGCGATTATTTGATATTATGGTCATCAGAAACAATTTTTGATGTTTTTTTTTACTTTCCCGTCCCTAAAAACATATAAAATGATACCACACATGGGCATATAAACAGTTTTACCCTATATCTCAAATAATGGGCAGCCATTTTGAAAAATCCACCATATTGGATTAACGCGTCATGATAGAGTGGTAGACTTTTCACCATCGTTTTCTACGAGAAAAATTTCAATAACAATCCACTCACAGAAATTGTATTGCAAATAGTTCTAGGTTCCGCAACAAATTGACTAGTCTAGAGATCCTCTCTAATTGCATCAGCAGTGCTGCTTGGAATAACAGGTATACCCACCTTACAGTCTTTCGAACGAAAGTGGCCTTCTGCTTTGACAGAAGAATAGCAACATCACTAAAAAGGAAAGTAGCGCTGTCAAGTAAGTGCTATGCCTCACTGACTTACTATTATCATCAGTCGCAGACCCTGCTGAGGTCTAGTTTACAAATGGTTTATCAACATCACACGCAAAGCTTATGTCCAATGAGGATGGATAGGGAATAAGGCTAAAAGTCACTGCTGGGATCTATGACAGAATTTCGACAGACAGAATTTCGACCTACACAAATATCGACGTAATTATATCGATTGCAAGAATATCGACGCCCTATGTACAACATGGTAAGTACCAAAATATCAAAAAAATAATATCGATGTTAAAAATATCGTTGTCAAATATATCTTTTTTTTGGGTTTAAAATAACATGAAAAATACTGTAAATAATACTTAGAAATTACTTAAACATATTTAAATATATTTAATAATGGTAAAAAAAATAATAATACATATTTAATAAAAAAAAATATTAACAAATCATATATAATATATACTTACTTAACAATAATTACTATTCCCACTCCAGAGGGTGCAACAGTAGAGAAAGTGTTGGATAGGGTAGGGGTAAAAATTACTATTCCCACTCCAGAGGGTGCAACAGTAGGGAAAGTGTTGGATAGCGTAGGGGTTAAAATTACTATTCCCACTCCAGTGGGTGCAACAGTAGGGAAAACTGACCCTGAACCCAAAAAATATCCCTTTACCCAAGAACTGAAAACTGACCCTGAACCCTAAAAATACCCCTTTACCCAAAAACCCAAAACTGACCCTGAACCCTAAAAATACCCCTTTACCCAAAAACTGAAAACTGACCCTGAACTCAAAAAAAACACCTTTACCCAAGAACTGAAAACTGACCCTGAACCCTAAAAATACCCCTTTACCCAAAAACTGAAAACTGACCCTGAACCCTAAAAATACCCCTTTACCCAAAAACTGAAAACTGACCCTGAACCCTAAAAATACCCCTTTACCCAAAAACTGAAAACTGACCCTGAACCCTAAAAATACCCCTTTACCCAAAAACCCAAAACTGACCCTGAACCCTAAAAATACTCCTTTACCCAAAATTAATTAATATTACAATTAAATTACTTCCCACCCTATTCCCCTATAAACCCACAACCCGCTCCAGTAGTAAAACATATAATTTAGTTAAAAATATACATAAATTATCAATTAATTATTCAATTAATTAATTAAAATAATTCATTGCCAATTAATATTTAATTGCAAAATAAATTAATCATTAAAAAATAATTATTTAATTACAAATAAATTACTTCCCACCCTATTCCCCTATAAACCCACAACCCACTCCAGTAGTAAAACATATAATTTAGTTAAAAATATACATAAATTATCAATTAATTAATCAATTAATCAATTAAAATAATTCATTGCCAATTAATATTTAATTGCAAAATAAATTAATCATTAAAAAATAATTTAATTACAAATAAATTACTTCCCACCCTATTCCCCTATAAACCCACAACCCACTCCAGTAGTAAAACATATAATTTACTTAAAAATATACATAAATTATCAATTAATTAATCAATTAATCAATTAAAATAATTCATTGCCAATTAATATTTAATTGCAAAATAAATTAATCATTAAAAAATAATTATTTAATTACAAATAAATTACTTCCCACCCTATTCCCCTAAAAACCCACAACCCACTCTGGTAGTAAAACATATAATTTACTTTTATATATTTTTTATTTATAAAAACATATTAAACACATATTATAACAATTAATTTAAATACTTAACTAAAATTTCTAACACATATTAGTAAATCGAAATTACTTACATCGATATATATGCTATCGATATAAGTAATGTCGATATTACTTACATCGATATATATGCTATCGATATAAGTAATTTCGATATTACTTACCTTAGGGTCGATATTCTGGCCATCGATATTCTGGACATCGATATTCTGTCCCTTCGATATTAGCAACTCGATATAAGGGTAAGTCGAAATTAAAGATTCGATATTTTGACTGTGTACCTCACTGCTGATTAGGGTTGTTTAAAATCACCTCGCCTTTCTTTCAAATGGTCAGTAAAGGTAATAAAACAAATAGTCACCATCTACCTATAATGCACACAATCGACAATGACTCCTGGCCATTAAATAGTAGTTGAAGTTATCCCCAAAATCTTCCAGAGGCCCACGCTTGTCAACATGTCTGGGGCTAAGAAAAACATCCAATGCAAGTAAATATAAAAGTAAATTTTCAATCTGATGTGGATGAATGGCTAAATTGTCCCTCTTGGTGTTAGAACCTGTGACATGAAAGTTACACACAAATTCAGTAACGGCTCCTTCGTAGGGGCATGGGGGCTTCAAAAAATTTCTCGGGGGGGGGGGACAGTGCCCCCTATCCCCCGTAGGTGGTTCAGGCTTGCTTTCTATGCAGTGAAGTACACCACTTTCAAATGTCACCAGCCGCCCCTGGTAATCAATGACTGACTGAATGGGCGCTGGGGTGACACCCCCCACCCATCCAGATTAGAATTATTTATTCTAGACCTAGATAATGTCCTCCATGTCCTCTATGAAGGGCTTGTCTCCTTCGTCCTCCCTAAACCCAATAAAGTAATTATTCTCACCTGGCGTGCTGCATCTGATGGAGAGGGAGAAGAAACTGACCCAACAAACCCCATCATGGAGAGGGAACTGGCTCTCAAATGTGTCTGGGTTAGGAGGATTTACTAAATGGGACAGGATAAGTGTTGGACAGGCCACGTGAAGGGCCGCTCCCCCTCTGCCCGACCAGGCCCGAGCCCGGTCCCTCAAGTGTCACACACCACCACTTCACGCTTTCCGTCCCCTCCGGGACCCTTGCCTCTGAACATATCGACCTCGTGGGCCCGATCCCTCACTGGCCCGCGCGCCCAGCCTGGGCGCCATCTTGGACACTCCGCCACGAGGCCGCGTGGCCCCCGATCGACCCCAACCCTGGGCCTGGCCAGGCCTCAGACATCCCGGCACCATTATCCACCCAGGAGGTGAGCGGACTACTTGGCGGGTCAATGGGAGAAAGAGGTGTCGATGGCTCTCCCTCGCCAGGTGCCGCTCGCCCACCATCTCCCCGGGCGCTGGCTCCACCCCCTGCTGGGTGTCTGGACCCCTTCATCCCGGACCCCCCAACCTCCAAGGGCGAGGGTCCGGACATCAAAGAGGATCAGCCCTATAACTGGGGCAGCTCCAGAGCAGGAAGGCAGTTGTATCCTGGAGTCGAGAGACGCAGTGAAGAACTCATCCTTGACGGACTACTGGCGCTGCCGTAGCCCTGCCTTGCGAACCATCGTCCTGCCTGTGGCGCTGCCAAAGACCTTCGTAATCATCATCGTCGTCGGGACCTGCTGGCGTGGCCGCGGACCGTTTGTAACCACCATCTTCATCGGGACCTGCTGGCTCCGCCGCGGACCGTCGCTTCCTTCATCCATCTCGGGACCTGCTGGCTCCGCCGCGGCCCGATCATCTAGAACGCCGAGCTCGAGGATTGAGAGCTATTTTCATCTACTGGTAACAAGACTGTCCCGCTACCCTTTTCCCAATCCAGAGACCAGAATCGAGGGGACCCCTGAGTCCAGACCTCCTTGTATAATTCTACCGTAACTAAAGAATTGCTGATAAAGTATCGTTGAACCTTATCCTGGTGTGGTGTCCGTCTGTGGGGGGGAAGTTACTTGTCTGTACGATCGCTGGAGACGGCTCTCCCCGGAGACCTCTCCCCTTGTCCTCGGCCGACCCTCCCGGTCCGTCTAACATTGGTGGCCAGCGGCGCGATCCGAATCACCGCATAATCGTACAGAGAGTAGCTCACCCCACGACGAAATCACGATGACAACTAAAGAAAGCGGATCCACCGAGAAATTTCAAATGGAGAAATTGAACGAGTACAGCCATCGTGAACTAAAACAATTCTGCATCGAACTAGGTATCGCTACCACCGGTCTAAGTACCAAAGACGATTTTAAGCAGGCCTTAGAGTCCTGGGCAGAAACCGGGGCCGTGGAAACCACCGACCAAAATATCGCAGCAGTAGAAAAAAACACCACGGCACCCGAGGAGCAGAGAACGGGTCTCTCACAAGACGAGATCCAGGAACGAGAGAAAACACGACTACACGAACTAGAAATGGCCCGGCTCAAAATGGAGGTTGAACTTAAACTGGCCGAACAAAAAATAAGCTTAGAGCACCTGCGTCTCCGAGAAGAAAGAGAGGAAAAACAGAGACAAAGGGAGCTCGAGGAAAAGAGGCTGGCGTATGAACATGAGCGCAAACTAGCGGAGATAGACTTACGCAAGCAGAACAGAGAATTAGGGGTGCCCGAGCAACCCCGCGACCCAGGGGCAACAGAGAAAAAGGTACACATCCCCAAGGATGTCGTCCGAGAATACTTCCGAGAGGACGACATCCAGCAATGGTTCAAGGCCTACGAAATCGCTATGACCGCCCACCGGATCGATCGAAACGATTGGGGAGCCGGTCTCTGGGGGAGATTCCTCAATGAGGGCCGCGATGCCCTGCTACAGCTCCCGGACCATCAGATGACCTCCTATGACCACATGAAAGCTGCCCTCCTCACCCGCTATGGGCTCTCACCCGAGATGTACCGTCAGAGGTTCCGAGACTGCACCCGCATCCCGGGTACAACTTGGGTGGACTACGTGAACTATTTTAGCCGAGCCTTCGAGGGCTGGATCAAAGGAAGCAATGTCACCACGTACGAACAACTCTTCAACCTCATGGTGTGGGAGCATCTATCAAACAATTGCTTCATTGAGCTCCGGCAGCACCTCCTCGACAGCAAATTGACTGATCCACGGCAGCTCGCAGCCGAGGCTGACCGGTGGGAAATCACCAGAGTGGGCCGAAATGGATCCTATGAACAGAACCGGAACAACAACGGTCAGCACCGTCCCCGAGGAGGAGGAGGGGGCCAAGGGCGAGGAAGAGACAACGCTCCGGTCGCCCCCGCTACCAGCTCCACCCCCCCGGCCAACCGGGGCAGCACCCCGGCGCGACCGGGATACAGAGCCAATGTCACGTGTCACCGATGCCAACGAGTCGGCCACTATGCAAACGATCCAAATTGCCCGCAGTACCAGAGCCCAAGACCCCGCCAAGTGGCCGCTGCTGCCCTAGGGGAAGAACAGATCTCCGAGGAGCAGGAAGAATACGAACAAGAGCATCAAGAATGGGAGCCAGCCGCCATGACTTTAGCATGCTTAGGGGGGAAAGACATGGTCCCGCGGGTCCCCCTACCCGCTAACACCCGGAAGTACAGCCAATGGGTGAGCATCAATGGACGCCGGGCCGAAGCCCTCCGTGACACCGGGGCCAGTGTAACAGCCGTCCGCTGTCACCTGGTGACCCCAGAACAGTTCATACCAAACATTCTCTGCCCTGTCCGTTCAGCCGATAACTCAGAAAGTCTGTGTCGGATGGCCTGCGTCCCTTTCGAATGGGGAGGGGTCTCCGGCATGTTGAAAGTAACGGTCCGAGATGATGCTCCCGTAGACTGTCTCCTGGGAAATGACCTTGAAAGCTCGCCCTGGGCAGCCGTAGAACGAAGAGAACACCTGGGGATGTTGGGCGTCCCGGACTGGGCGTGCGTCACCACCCGGTCCATGGCCGCCCGTGCCAATCCCCGACAAGAGGAACCCGAATGGCCGGCACCTCCTCCCCCGGTCGCCCCAGTCGAAGACACCGACCGTGCCGTCCCCCCAGAACCAGCTCAACCTCCGGACCTCGCTGGCCTCGACCAGTGGCATCAAGAGGGGGGACCCACACAGGAACAGTTTCGCCAAGAGCAAAAGACCTGTCCCTCCCTCGAGGGACTCCGCCAACAAGCCCTCGCCCAGAGCGCAGGGGATACCTCCGGAACACATTGGGTCTACTGGGACAATGATCTGCTATACAGTGAACAAAGGATCGCGGAGTTGGGGGCCAGCCGAGTGCTAGTGGTGCCCCTCCGTTTTAGAGACTTCTTGCTAAACCTAGCCCACGATGTCCCCCTGGCGGGACACCTGGGTCAGGATAAAACCTACAGCCGCCTAGTAACCCACTTCTTCTGGCCCAAAATGAGGAATGATGTTCTCCAGCATTGCCGATCTTGCCCCACGTGCCAAGCCAGTGGAAAGAGCGGCCGCAAACTAAAAGCCCCCCTGCAACCATTTCCCGTGGTCACCACCCCGTTCGAGAGGGTCGGGATAGACATTGTGGGGCCCCTGGACCCCCGTACAAAACAAGGACATCGGTTCATCCTGGTACTAGTGGACCACGCCACCCGCTACCCCGAGGCTATATCCCCTGCGAACTGTGACAGCCCCGGTGGTCGGTCGGGCCCTGATGGGGATCTTCTCCCGTGTGGGCTTCCCCAGAGAAGTCGTCAGCGACAGGGGCACAAACTTTATTTCCAAATATATGAAGTCCCTCTGGCAACAGTGTGGGGTCACCTACCGATTCACGACCCCCTATCACCCTCAAGGAAACGGACTCGTTGAGCGGTTCAACCGCACGCTCAAAGGGATGATTGGGGGGTTGGAAGAGCCCCTCCGTCGCCAGTGGGATGTGCTGCTGCCGTGCCTCCTCTTCGCATATCGAGAGGTCCCCCAGAAGTCCCTCGGCTTCAGCCCGTTTGAGTTGTTGTATGGACACCCCGTACGGGGGCCTCTCAGTCTAGTCAAGGAAGGCTGGGAAATGCCCCCTCTAAAGAACCCCCTCCGAGTCCTCCACGCTAATAGGCTGAAACCCCACTTTGTGCGTTCAGAACTCAGCCTCCTGATGGCCACAGACAATGGAGCCGAAGAAGACTCCGAACCCCTTCCTGACCTCCTACGGACTGGGGAGAAAGATGGCTCCGTGGATGGGGTCCGACTCTCGGGAGCCCTCACCCTGGACCAACGCCAGGAATGTCGGGACCTTCTGTTGCAGTTCGCCGACCTGTTTTCCCTCACCCCAGGTGTCACTTCCTGGTGTGTGCATGATGTGGACACGGGGGACAGCCCCCCTATCCGCCACCGGGCCTACCGCGTACCAGATCGGGTACGGGCTTGCATCCAGGGAGAAGTAACCAAAATGCTCACCCTCCGGGTCATTGAGCCCTCAGACAGCCCCTGGGCCAGCCCAGTAGTACTGGTCCCCAAAGCAGCCGCTCCCGGCACCACACCGGAACTCCGGTTCTGCGTCGACTACCGGGGCTTGAATGCGGTCACCAGGACGGACGCACACCCCATCCCCCGGGCAGATGAACTAATCGACCGCATGGGAGCTGCCCGCTACCTCAGCATTTTCGACCTGACGGCGGGCTACTGGCAGATCGGCCTCACACCCCGGGCCCAAGAACGCTCTGCATTTTCCACTCCTGATGGCCATTATCATTTCAAGGTCATGCCCTTCGGCATGAAGAATGCCCCCGCAACATTTCAGCGGCTAGTCAACCAGGTCTTGGCCGGGCTCAAAGGATTCAGCGCCGCCTACCTAGACGACATCGCTGTGTACAGCCACCACTGGTCCGACCACCTCCACCACCTCCGAGCGGTGCTACAGGCCCTTCAGCAAGCTGGCCTCACGATCAAGGCCGGCAAATGCCAAATTGGTCAGGGGTCCGTAACCTACCTCGGACACCAGGTGGGAAGCGGCCTGGTGGCCCCCCTGCAGCTTAAGATTGCCGCCATCCAGTCCTGGCAGCCCCCCATCACCCAGACCGAGGTCCGCGCCTTTTTGGGACTCACGGGCTATTACAGACGGTTCGTGAAAGACTATGGTACCATAGTGGGGCCCCTCACGGAGCTCACGTCCAAAAATCAACCCCAGAAGGTCAACTGGACCCCAGATTGTCAAACAGCCTTCGAACAACTGAAGGCCGCCATGTGCTCCGCCCCTGTGCTCCAGGCCCCCGACTACAGCCGGGAATTCGTCAGACGCCTCCGACCACGGCATTGGGGCGGTCCTGTCTCAATTGAACACCGAAGGCCTTGACCAGCCAGTGGCCTTCATCAGCAGGCGACTCCTATCTCGAGAACAACGCTGGAGCACCATCGAGAGAGAGGCCTTCGCCGTGGTATGGGCCCTCAAAAAGCTCCGGCCCTACCTCTTTGGCACACACTTCCGGGTGCAGACCGACCATCGACCCCTGCAGTGGCTGATGCAGATGCGGGGGGAAAACCCAAAGCTACTACGTTGGTCCATCTCCCTACAAGGGATGGACTTCACTGTTGAACACCGGCCTGGGCCAGACCACGCCAACGCAGATGGCCTGTCCCGGTTTTTCCGCCTCGACGAGGAGAGTCCCCAAGAGGATGGGTGACTCTCCCCGCCTTCAGCTGGGGGGGACGCATGTTGGACAGGCCACGTGAAGGGCCGCTCCCCCTCTGCCCGACCAGGCCCGAGCCCGGTCCCTCAAGTGTCACACACCACCACTTCACGCTTTCCGTCCCCTCCGGGACCCTTGCCTCTGAACATATCGACCTCGTGGGCCCGATCCCTCACTGGCCCGCGCGCCCAGCCTGGGCGCCATCTTGGACACTCCGCCACGAGGCCGCGTGGCCCCCGATCGACCCCAACCCTGGGCCTGGCCAGGCCTCAGACATCCCGGCACCATCATCCACCCAGGAGGTGAGCGGACTACTTGGCGGGTCAATGGGAGAAAGAGGTGTCGATGGCTCTCCCTCGCCAGGTGCCGCTCGCCCACCATCTCCCCGGGCGCTGGCTCCACCCCCCTGCTGGGTGTCTGGACCCCTTCATCCCGGACCCCCCAACCTCCAAGGGCGAGGGTCCGGACATCAAAGAGGATCAGCCCTATAACTGGGGCAGCTCCAGAGCAGGAAGGCAGTTGTATCCTGGAGTCGAGAGACGCAGTGAAGAACTCATCCTTGACGGACTACTGGCGCTGCCGTAGCCCTGCCTTGCGAACCATCGTCCTGCCTGTGGCGCTGCCAAAGACCTTCGTAATCATCATCGTCGTCGGGACCTGCTGGCGTGGCCGCGGACCGTTTGTAACCACCATCTTCATCGGGACCTGCTGGCTCCGCCGCGGACCGTCGCTTCCTTCATCCATCTCGGGACCTGCTGGCTCCGCCGCGGCCCGATCATCTAGAACGCCGAGCTCGAGGATTGAGAGCTATTTTCATCTACTGGTAACAAGACTGTCCCGCTACCCTTTTCCCAATCCAGAGACCAGAATCGAGGGGACCCCTGAGTCCAGACCTCCTTGTATAATTCTACCGTAACTAAAGAATTGCTGATAAAGTATCGTTGAACCTTATCCTGGTGTGGTGTCCGTCGGTGGGGGGGAAGTTACTTGTCTGTACGATCGCTGGAGACGGCTCTCCCCGGAGACCTCTCCCCTTGTCCTCGGCCGACCCTCCCGGTCCGTCTAACAATAAGCATCACATATCGGGGAGACGTATGGCAGGCACTTCCATGAGATCTTTTCAGGACCTAGAATCCGTGTTTGTGCTCTTCAACATACAGTTCTACAAAAACGTACAGCTGAGACACCCTCTTTTGCCATTGCAAGTACCTGACAGAGGCCCCCCAATGTAATCCCTTAGAGGCCAACCTTAGAGGGGTGCAATGGGAAAAGGGGTTCTCCTAGATCTAAAAATCACTGATGCTTTATTTCCCAGATAGATTTGAGATCCTAAGGAGCTGATGGGAGGCCTGGGTGGGACCGCTCAATGAAGAGGATTGGAGAGATACACGCATGGCTTCCCGTACACTTGATACGCCCTCCCAAATGAGACTTACCCAACTCAATTACTTAAATGTTACCTACATGACACCCCAAAGGCAGCGGATAGGGCATAGGTGCCCAACCTCACTTTTCCTGGTGTTCTGCTCCAGAGGTGGGCTTCTACCATATAGCTTGGGCAATGTCCTGTGATAATGCAATATTGAAAAACCGTTGGGAAGACATAGTCCAGTATTTTGCAGTGCCCTGTGGTCCTGTCTCAAAGAACTGCCTTATTAGGTATACTGAAAGATCTGGGGGCACCCCGTGGAGAATGCATTCTATCGGGGTTGCTACATTAGTGGCAAAAAGAGACATTGCACACCACTGGAACTCTAAAAAGCCTCAGAGCATTGCTATATGGCTCACTGCAATGGACTGGTGCACTAAAATAGAGGAGCCTTCACACCTGGCTAGAGGATGCTCTAAGAAACTCACAGCGATATGGGGACATTGGTGGAGCCACTTTTGTTAACTCAGTGGTTGAAGGAGGGGGTGACAGGTCAAGGAATGCTGTTGCGCCCCCAAGTGGGGACTGTATGCTATACATGATGATATCTGAGCAAGTTGCTGTTGGTTTTTGGCATACCTCAAGTAAAGTTTTCTGGTTAAAAATTAAGTTTTGAATCTGACCAAATTAGAACCAGTTTGAAAGGAATCAGATCCTTCTCTCTATCTACTGATCATGTTACCATTTTATATCTGCAAAAGGTGTAGCAACATTTGACCTTCATTTGGAACCATGGGCTGTGGACGCTTTGTTTGCCCTAAATTGGCAGGGAATGCCCAGACGTGGGTCTTTTACTCACTTTGCCACTGGATTTAAGCTAGCCCGGCTGATGAGAGGTATTACCCTGAAACTGGTCCCAGGATGTTTGTTTCCGGTACAGGGAAGACCTGGCTAGGCAGTTCGATCTGTACTGTTCAAATAAGGCTCAGGATCAAGGCTGATTTGCATATGGCTGGGCCTCAACTTGGGTGACGAAGTGAGCCAAAGAACCATGATGGATTTAACCCAGATCTGTGACTGAAGGTGAGCGTCTGTAAAGTTTTAGTGCTACGTCCATCATCTCCTTGTGCTTGCTTGGTTTGCCCTAAGTTGGCAGGGTATGCCCATGATGTGGGTCCCTTGCTCACTTTGCCACTGGAGTCAAGCTAGCCTGGCTGATGCGGGGTGTTACCCCGAAACCAGTCCAAGGATGCTTGTATCCGGTACAGGGAAGACCTGGCTTGGCAGTTTGGTCTGAACTGTTTCCATGAGGCACAGGATCAAGACAGATTTGTATATGGATGGGCCTAAACTAGAGTGGCGAAGTGAGCGAAAGAACGATGATAGATTTAACCCAGATCTGTGACTGGGGGTGAGTGTCTGAAAAGTTTCGTTGACAGGGTATGCCCAGACATGGGCCCCTTCCTCACAGTGCCACTGGATTCAAGCAAGCCTGGCTGATGAGGGGTGTTACCCTGAAACTAGTTGACAATGTGCGTGCCCCTAACTTGGGGAACGTCCCCTGGTCACTGCGATGTCAATCAATCAATCAATCAATCAAAGCATTTATATAGCGCACTACTCACCCGGAGGGTCTCAAGGCGCTAGGGGAGGGGAGGTCCGCTAGTGCTCGAACAGCCAGGTCTTGGGCTGCCTCCTGAAGGCGAGGTGGTCCTGGGTCCGGCGGAGGTGGGTCGGGAGGGAGTTCCAAGTCTTGGCGGCCAGGTAGGAGAAGGACTTTCCCCCTCTGGTGGCTCTTCGGAAGCGGGGGACGGTGGCGAGGGCGTGGCCGGTCAATCGAAGCTGGCGTGTGGGAGCGTAGAAGTTGAGGCGGCTGTTGAGGTATCCTGGGCCTTGGTTGTGTAGGGCTTTGTGTGCGTGGGTGAGGAGACGGAAGGTGATTCTCATGTTGACCGGGAGCCAGTGCAGGTCTCTCAGGTGTCCGGAGATGTGGCTGCGACGGGGGATGTCCAGGATGAGTCGTGCTTAGGCGTTCTGAATCCGCTGGAGTCTCTTCTGGAGTTTGGCGGTGGTACCGTCATAGAGGGAGTTGCCGTAGTCCAGATGGCTGGTGACGAGGGCCTGGGTGACCGTCTTCCTGGTCTCGGTGGGGATCCACCGGAAGATCTTTCGTAACATGCGCAGGATGTTGAAGCACGACGAGGAGACTGCGTTGATTTGTCTGGTCATGGAGAGGGAGGAGTCCAGGATGAAGCCCAGGTTGCGTGCGTGGTCTGTCGGTTTGGGTGCGCTGCCCAGGGCGGGGGGCCACCAGGAGTCGTCCCAGGTGGAAGGTGAGGATCCCAGGATGAGGACTTCCGTCTTGTCCGAGTTCAGTTTCAGGCGGCTGTTCATCATCCACTTGGCTACGTCTGTCATCCCTTCGTGTAGGTTGGCTCTGGCGGTGGCGGGGTCGTTGGTGAGCGAGAGGATCAGCTGGGTGTTGTCGGCGTAGGAGATGATGTTGAGGTTGTGTTGGCGTGCGATGGCTGCGAGGGGGCTCATGTAGACGTTGAAGAGGGTTGGGCTGAGCGAGGAGCCTTGAGGAACGCCGCAGATGACTTCGGTGGCTTCTGATCTGAACGGGGGGAGGCGGACTCTCTGTGTCCTTCCGGCGAGGAAGGAGATGATCCACTCTAGTGCCTTCTCCTGGATTCCGGCGTTGCTGAGGCGCTGCACTAGGGTACGGTGGCAGACAGTGTCGAAAGCCGCGGAGAGGTCAAGGAGGATGAGGGCCGCTGTTTCTCCGTTGCCGAGCAGGGCTCGGATGTCACCAGTGGCTGCGATCAGGGCGGTCTCTGTGCTGTGGTTGGCCCGGAAGCCAGACTGCGAGAGGTCGAGTGATCCGTTCGTCTCAAGGAAGGCGGCCAGCTGCTTGTTGACGGTCTTCTCGATGACTTTTGCAGGAAATGGGAGCAGCGAGATGGGTGGTAGTTCTTGAGGACGGTGGGATCGGCTGATGGCTTCTTTAGTAGAGCGCTGAGTTCGGCATGCTTCCAGCTCTCCGGGAAGGTAGCGGTGTCGAAGGAGGTGTTGATGATGTCCCGCAGGTGGGGTGCGATGACAGCGTCGGCCTTGTTGAAGACGTGGTGAGGGCAGGGGTCGGTCCGAGATCCGGAGTGGATGGAGTTCATCGTGCGTACGGTGTCTTCGGTGCTGATCGGGGTCTAGGCGCGGAGGGTGGTGGTGGGGGGTGGTGGTTCGGACGTGGCGTGCGTCGGTTGAGTGTTGAAGCTGTTGTGTATGTCCGCGATCCAGACAAATACACTAGGCACCACACAATCAAGATGCAATATGAAGAGATTTCTAACATTACTGATCAAAGAGCAGATACATTTGCTTTTTCAAATGAGGAAGCATCAAGAATTTGTGCTTTAATACACGAGGACACATCGGAATCAACCTCACATCGAAACAAAGAACAAAACATAAGACAATTGCTATATATATCAAAAAGGGAGATAAATCAGAGGCTGCACGCAAGTACCCTAGTGAAATACCATCGTGCACAACGTATTTTAAGGGGATTAAGAATCGCTTTAAAGCCATCACTCTGCAAGAATTCTCAATTTTTTTTTAAAAAGTGGTATGCGATCCTTAACAAATGCTTCTTAGACCTCATTCTTCTAATCATAGAAGAGTTATCAAATATCCTGGAGGAACTTTCTAAAGAGATTGTTGCAGTAACCAATGAATTAACTAATTTTATGTCATCTGAGGATTAGTCAAAACTATTGGAGGATATTAATTCACAACTTGTGATACATTCACAAAAAGTTAACGAAAGAAAAATTAGAAAACTATGCTGTGACACGGTTGATTATAAATTAGGGGAGGTTTACACCTGGGCAGAGGTGTACGCCCGCTGCCGACAGAACAGACTAGACAACCAACAGACAGAGATATCTTCATCAGGAAGTGATACGTCAAACTGGCCAAGAGACTGGCACACCAAACCCAGAACACAAAGACCTCCAAAAATATCAGTACCCCACAACAGGACACAGCGAAGCCTTTTTTAGAGGCAGGCCAGTGAGAAAAGGCAGATCCGGGAGAGGCCAATGAAAAAGAAAAGGAGACACCCAACACGAGGAGCACGACTTCAGGTTTAAAAAAGGACAAAGCAAAGAAGAATTGAGTGTTCAGAATTTAGTGATTAACGTTTCGGATGAAACACTAAACAAGATGGAACTTGAAACTCTACAAAAAGGGATGATGTACATACCAACTATGGATACTAACAAATTAGAACTTGAGATAAGTCTTTTTAAGCTCATGAGGAAACTTCGTCTCAGACATTTCTTTGATAATGTGTTACCAGAAATAGGATCCTCAGAGGAAGACCAATACGAGGCTTAAGACCCCACAGTACATACATGGTACCCAGAAGCCACAAGACATTGGACTTTTTTGAAAACCTTATAAAGATGGAATTGTCGAAATTGAGCTACTCCAAGAAACCGAGATGGCACAACCTTACAGAAAAAGAAAAAGGGATCCTCCAATGAATTGCCAAAAACCCTAATATTGTATGTAAAAAGGCTGATAAAGGTGGAGCTATCATTATTCCCAATCCTACACACTATGAAAATGAAGTGGAATTACACTTATCAGACAAAACTGTTTACCAACCTTTAGATACGAACCCCACTGACCAGTTTACTAAACAACTACAGATGATCATCAATAACGCATATGATAAAGGGATTATCAATGACAGAACAAACTTTTTTTGGGCAACAACTCATCCCAGGAACGCTACAATCTATATGCTCCCTAAGATCCATAAAGATTTACACAAACCACCTTTTCAAACAATAGTGTCTACGAGGGGTAGCATTCACCAACCGATAGGTCAACTATTAGATAAATATCTGCAACCAAGCGTGATGAGGATGAGAACATACGTTAAGGACACTACCGACTTTATAAAGAAATTGGAAGACATCAACTTAACACCTGATTAGCCTATTTTACTTTGCTATATGGACGTTAAAGCACTTTATACGTCAATCCCCCACAAGGATGGGTTTGAAGCCATTGAGTATGTACTACTACACACAGAACTAGATATGGATTTGAAAGTTTTCTTGATGGAACTTCTATGCTTCACCCTATTTCACAGTTACTTTAAATGGAAACAAAAGTACTTTTTGCAACGATCTGGAACTTTCATGGGAAATTCAGCAGCACCTGTATAAGCCAACCTCTTCATTGAAAGATATGAGGAAGATAACATTCTTTCACAAGAACCATGGAAAACACACATCAAACTTTTTTAAGATACATAGATGACGTGTTTATTATATGGAGTGGAACCAAATTAACCCTACTTGAAGCCATTGAAGATCTGAACAAAAAATATGAACAAATTCAATTCACATCTGAAATACAGTCTATTAAACTCACCTTTTTGGACGTAGAGATCACAAGAACAAACACCACTTTTGATACAGACATATACCGGAAACCTACGGACCGTAATAATCTCCTTCACTACCACAGTTTTCATCAGGAGAGTTTAAAACAGCATTTACCGTATTCACAAATGCTCTGAGTAAACAGGATTGTATCATCACCAGAAAAAGCTAATTACTGCATTGAGGAAATGGGCAAAAGATTTCAAGAAAGAGAGTACCCTCGGGATGTAATAGATCAGGCAAAAATGAGATGTGCACAAAAGGAGAGACATGACCTCCTGGAAAGAACACCTACCAAAGAAAACACCAGGGTTGTAATTGTTTCTAAATATTCAACAAATAGCAAAGCTTTTAAACACATTATCAAGAGACACTGATCTAAATTGGCACAGGAACAAGAATTTAACCACATATTTGAGGACAAACCAATTTTTGCTTATCAGAGAGCCAATAATTTGGAAGAGATTTTAAAGCCCAAACATCCGAAGAAGGAAGGAACACATCGGGGTACAATGCCATATCAAAATTGCAGTAATTGCAATAACAATATAAAAGGAACAACTATAACCCACCCAAGTAAAGGATATAAGGTCAATCTGCCACATGTGATACAATGAATGTAGTTTATCTACTTAAATGCCCCTGCGGACAGGGATACGTGGAGAAAACAGAACGAAAAATGAAAACTAGGTTGAATGAACATAAATGCAATATACGGAACAAAATTATGAAATCTACGGTGGCAAGCCATTTTGTGGAAGCTTCCCATAATATTAGTCAACTTAGATTTGCTATACTGGAGATTGTTCAGAAACAAGAGGAAATGGACAACAACAAACATTTGTTGCAGAGAGAAAAATATTGGATATACTGACTCGAAACCCTGAAACCTATGGGGATGAATGATAGGGTTGAACATAGTTGCTACTTATAATTAAGTACCCTTGTGCACCCCAATCGCACCAACCCCTGTGTTATCGCTCCAAGATTTAAACTCATAGAAAAGTATTGTTTATGTTTATGAATTGATGAAGTTTTATCATTACCATGTGTTTATTTACACATTGTTTTCTGTCACACACTTAGGTCTAGACCTTTTCTTCGCGCACCCAGTTTTTCTTTACTTTATCCGATATAACTTCTTAACCTCTTGTTATGCTCACATCACTATTGCGCAGGTCAGACATAGTCCTTTGACTATGTTTTATTGAACACTAGCTTACCCGTTGCACGTTGCTGCAATCTCAGAAGAAAGGAAATGTAAGGAAACTTGTTATGATAACATTCAATTTTAATTCTGTTTATTTATTCGAGTGCTTGTGAATACACGGTATCTTTTGTTTTTCCATGTGGTGCGTACACGAATAAATCAGAAGGTTTTCGGATGCGTGAACTGGCCACATACAGTTGTCCATTTGAGAAGCACGGATTCTCCAAATCTAGTCAACACACTTGCAGCGATTGTCCTTGTGCTTTGTTGATGGTCATTGCAAAAGCGAGTCGCACCGGAAACTGAAAACGTTCAGTATTGGAAAGATTATGAAGGCCCTGCGGGGCCAAGGGTCCGATATTTAACAATTATTATTTTTTTTTGCCAGAAACCTTTGCGGGAGTGTACTCAACAACTTCTTTTTTTTTTTTCTCCTTTTTTTCTATTGCCAGAAACCTTTGCGGGAGTGTACTCAACAACTTCCCAAAGTTTTCATGCCGATCAGATAAATGGTGTAGTAATGCATAAAGGACAAACAGACAGACATACTTTCGTTTTTATCTATATAGATTACAAGATGGCCCCATTTTTAGCTGACTTCCGAATCATACTCAATTGACTATGTTCACCGTTCTAAGGAACAGCGAAGGAGACTGAGTCCGGCTTTGTAAGCGTTTCCAAGTAAGTGACTGGTGAAATATGTTACAGTGTGCGAGGCACGAATTTAGTGCACGCTTCACTCTGGGCAAAATCCTTTGAGTAAAAGCACGCTGAGTTCAACATGCAATTTAACCTGAGAACGCCTTGCAAGCCCGTCGCAGAGTATTCCCGCATGTTGACAATATACTTTCACTCATGTCTGCCTTTTAACCGCGTTTATCTGGTGTTGATTTAAAAGCACCACACCCATTTGCGCATATACTTGAGCACTATTCACAACTATTCGGGACTTTATTCAGATGTTATACATCGGCACATAAGTTACTGAAAAACACGACTCCCGCAGGCCGACCACTATTTTTATTACACAGACATACTCACGTTTTTTATGATTTGTTGGTTGATCCGGATTACTAAATTGTAATATCCACGCACTTGATTACTTTTCTTTATCACAGCATGCTGTATTGTGAGCAGTATTTATTGAAAGTTGACTACTAACGTGCTCGTGCATTGAACATATATATTTGTTTACAGAATCATGTTGCCCTGACGAAGGCTATTATTTAGCCGAAATGCATTGGATGAACTAAAACATGTATTTTTGATTGGAATATTTGTTGATCAAAGAGTGAAGTACAACTCTATCAGATGAAAAAGGAATGAATAACAATTGAAAGTGAATCACAAATGAGTTTGTACTTTAAAAATTTTGGGGAAAATTCTACAACCTTATAAGGGACATCGCAGTGACCAGGGGACGTTCCCCAAGTTAGGAGCAGGCACATTGTCATTTAATTACGTACACAACGGAGTGCGCACCCTGGAGCACGCAACAACGTATACATTTGAACCAATTGGACTGCGAGTGTATATCTAACTCAGTGTATACCCTGAAACTAGTCCCAGGATGCTTCTTTCCGGTTCAGTGAAGACCTGGCTTCACAGTTCGCTCTGGACTGTTCCCATGAGACACAGGATGAAGTCTGATTTGCATATGGCTAGGTCTGAACTGGGGTGGCGAAGTGAGCTAAAGAACGATGATGGATTTAACCCAAATATGTGACATGGGGTAGTGTCTGAAAAGTTTCAGCTCTCTATTATCTCCTTGTGTGTGCTTTGTGGACATAATTGAAACAGATTCTTCAAAACATGCGTTCAATAGCAAAGTCAAAGCACATAAACTAAAAAGCTGATTTACAATGTTGAGTGGCACATGTGAAGGACAGTGAAATGCAGAACTAAACTCAACCCCAAAAACTCCTTTCCCAAAATAAAGGAGTTTGGGGTATGTGAAGTAGCGAGTTGAGGTCAAGAGAGAAGAGTAATCACTTGAAAAGGGCCCAGACATGATATAAAACAACTGAAGACATTATAGGGACTGATTCACAGAGGCATTTATAATAAGCAAGTGGAATAGTACTAAAGGATTAATGCATCAGGTTCTCACACCTTTGTGACTCAGTCCCCAAATGTCTCATTCCCTATTAGTAAAAATGCAAAATGGGCAAAACTGTATACACATAGCACCTGAATATTTCCATTTTATTCCAGTTTAGGGTGTTTTAGGGCTAATTTACAAATATGCTCAAGAATACAACAAGTAGTACCAGAGGAGTACGACTTGAATGTATTAGTGAATAGAAGACTATGAGAGGCACTAGGAGAAGAGAAACATTGGACATCCCTGGCGCTGGATTATATTGTGAGTGTCTGCACCACTAAGATGTGCTAGAATGATAGTAACTTGTCAATGTCAATAGAAAGCCGTGTGACTAGATGAATCAGGGAAGCTATACTGGCGGCACCATCTTCAGATACAAGACTGCTGATACACTCAACATTTCTGCCTGGCTCCGAAGCAGGCCTGTGTAACACGCTTCCCTATTGTGTTCTCTTTAATTAGTCTTTCAAAACCACATTTCAGACAATGGCAAAGTATTGTCTCTTGATGCTCTTTTAAATGTATTATTCGGAACAGTTCTTTTCATTGAGAATAAAAGGATTTTAAGCCACGGGGTATTTTTGTAGTTAAGAATTTCAAGCATTTTACCCTTGATTAATTCTATTCGCAAAAGTATGCAAATTAAATGTTACATTTATAATGCATCCCTTTATTAAATGTACTTTATTTTGTTCAGAAGTGTGCTGGTGGGTGAGGTCTCACTCTAGTGATTGTTAAGTGTTAAGTGCTTAAAAGCCAACCCTACCATTACATTAATAACAACAATATTAGCCTTTATTTTTCGGATAATTGAGCTACCTATCTCGTCTCCTAAAAGATGCCCATCTTATGAAAAGAACAACTATTGAGGCAGCATATTTTTCTGAGGGGGCGCTCTCTATTGGGTTGGTATCAGAGGAGAAGGCCTGCTGATTCACAAGATGGAGCACAAAAAGGGGTCTGCTAGCCACAGGAAGTAGTCGTATGACAAACCACGTGTGCCTCTACCACGTTGCCCCAACAACGAATGTGTCTTAACAACATATTCCTTTACCACGCTATTTTGTGGTAAACAGCGGCAGCTCTTCTGCTATGGCGGTGGAGCTTTGCCCCTGCCAACAGCGTGAAAACAAGACAAGGAAAGCGATAATAAACTCCATTTTATCACTGTTTTATTTCCAAACGGAGTCTTGGGGGCTTGGCTAGCGGGATGACGGGCACTTACGGTGGTGGGCAGTGCTATCAGTGCGCATGGCGTTCTGGCCAGCCATCTCAAGCCGGCCAAACCGTTATGCACACTGAAACTCTCTCTAACCCAAGCTGTGTTGCCAGGTTTGAGAGAGCAAGAACAGGCTCCCAGTAGCTCTAGGAGCACACATTGAGCACACTCAGGCCAATTATGAAACTGTTTCCATGTATGAGAGAAGCGTCAGGATGTGACGGGCTGCAGGCGGCAAATAAGTTATTCCCCCCCCCTCATTTTTGTTGTCATCGGCCCCCCGCTCGCCACGCCCCGCCACTGGCCTCAAATACCGGTCGCTACTGTTAGTAAAGGCATGATTGGTAAATGGATATGTGTGGCAAAGAACAGACCCCAGCATCCTATCCCTGAATCCTAAACCCTGCCCACACATCCTAAGAGCATCCTGTCCCAGATCCCCACCCTGAACCCTAAAACTGCCCCAAGCCCTAAACACGGTCCCTTTCCCATCCCCACTATGAGGCCTATAAACTGACAGCAACATCTCAAAAACTACTCTGACCCCAGATCCCCGCCCTGAGCCCTAAAATCTGACCTGAACCCTTGAAAACTACCCTGAGCCCCTCCTGCCCTGAGGCCTAAAACCCATCCCCTGCCCTGTAAACAACCCTGATCCCCATGAGCACTAAAAACTACCCCTCACCCCTAAAATCTACCCCTCAAAACCCGGCCCCAGCTCCACTTAACAGACCGCATCCTCTCCCAATCCTTCCTCTTCCTGTGCCCACCCATCTGTGCATCTAGACCGCACACTGCCTTACAGCATATGCGTGGTTACGGCATATGCGTGGTTCAGGCAAGCGTGGTTCCACATGCGGGGAAACGGCACACATGTCTAAGCCCCAGGGTTAAGGTTAGCCAGGCGCGCAACAACCATTGGGCTGAAAGGGCTTCAGCCCCCCCCCCGTCAGGTTCCGTGGGCTGGGCTGAGGCTGCCAGGCAGTAGTCAAGGTTCATCGAGGGTATTACTCGATCCGTTCTAAAGCCCTGGCGGTCACAGCTTTCATCTGTGTTTATCCTATTTACCTTTCTTTCTTTTAGTAGACTCGCCACCCCATGACCCTTTCATTCCTTAATGGCTGCATCTGCATGATAACAGCGGGGAGCCTGGCAAAGTTAAAGCGTTTAAAGGTGTGAAGTAAAGTAAACCCCAGCCCCCCTGCCCCGTCCAGGAATGAACAGAGTATCCTGCAAACAAAAAAGAATACACCCACATCACGACAGACTTTTGCAAAGAATATAGGGGAGAGATGATTTTAAAGGGGGATATGCTATACATAGGGTTGCCACATTTTCAGATGGAAATGGGGACGAGGCGTGTTAGTGGATAGCAATTTATGAACAAATCTGCTGTTAGTCTTTTAAAAACGAAATCACTCACATCTCAACTTTTTTGCTCAGGCAATTTCATTTTATTTTATAATGTCATCAAACAAAAATGACACGGGTTTAAAATGAACACAGTGTAGCGAGTGTTAGAGAAAGTAGAGTAGTCTTGAGGAGTTCGCAATGCACACTCGGATATTATAGACAATAATAAGACATCATCTGGAGCACAGTGAATGTGAAGCTGCAATTATGTGGCACAATGCTGCACATTTTGTGATAGCATTACTATATTAGTTTGTCATTTTGACACTTTTTAACACTGTCTAAACATTGATTGCATCTCATTAATACCAGTTTAAAACCCAAACACAGAAATAAGCAACAGAATGGTGACCAGTCACCATTTGCAAAGGTCCTCCCACTGCGTGGCAACATGTTGCTGCGTTATTAGTAACTTTTGAACGTTTAAGCTAAAAACATTTTTTTTTCTGTTAACATCTGCAGATTGTGAGGCAGATGATAGTTTGTGGCAAATGCAGCAAATATTTAACTATGCGGAAAAAAAAACACAGCCATACAGTTGCATACCTCCAGTGGCTCTGGATATATACCTGTATTAACTGCTTGATCTTCGTATTTCGAACAAAAATAACTATGAGCTTTTTTTAAGTTCCAAGGTTTTTTTTACCGGCAGTTACTTCAAAATACCCGCTGTTTAGGTAACAGACTGGCCAGGTGGCAATCCGCTGGGAAATTACAGCATGGAGTGAAACATGATTGAAAGTGTGGCAGAGCTACTGTGCAAAAGTAACAGGCTATAGGAGTGAGGGAGGGAGCAAGGGGAAAGGTGAGTGTATGAGGGAAATAATCAGTGAGAAAAAGTAACGCTCAGCAAGAAAGAGGAAGGGTGGACATGCATGGAAGAAGGTAAGAGACAGGGGAGAGCTGACAGTTGAAGATTAGGGCATGGAGGTAAGGGGTGCAACTGCAACTGCGGACACTGCTGACATATTGAACCGATATTGCTCATTTTAAGAAAAGGGGGTGGTGATGGACGGAGTCTGTAATGTAATGTAATGTAAATTGATACTTGTATAGCGCACTACTCACCCGAAAGGGTCTCAAGGCGCTTGTGCGAATACCGCTGTGGAACCCATCCTGGCTTTCCCTGTGAAGCGTCGACTCCTGGGCACCCCCAAGGTGGAGGCCAGGCATCCTTAGCGTTGTGGGGGCCGTTGTGGAGATTAAGCAAGCTATTGCCCTGAGTTGCAGAGTGGGACTCCATGATTGGAATAGGCACTGAGGCGAGAATTATCAGGTCCGTGGAATTTTTTAGCCAAAGACCCGCCGAGGCGGGGAATTGAACCCTGGTCCCGGGCCAGACCTCTGCATCAGGGTCTGCCGCTCTAACCATTGAGCCACACTTCTCTCTGAATTAAGCAGAACACTCCTACCCAGTCAAAAGATCCGGGCTTGATCCATCACCGTTTTTTAGCTCACTGCACCATCCCAGCTCAGAACCTGGCTACATGCAAATTAGTCTGTCCCTGGCCCAGTGCATCATGGGAACAGGGCAGACCAAACTACCAAGCCAATTCCTTTACTAGAAAGGAAACAAGCTTCCGGGGACCGGTTTCTGGCATTACAGCCGTCTTCGGCCCGGCTTGCTTGAATCCTGATGGTGAAGTGAGCAAGGGACTCACATCTGAGCATACCCTTCCACGCTTATGGTGGACAAAACGATTCAGAAAAGGGGGTGGTGATGGACAGAGTCTCTGAATTAAGCAGAACACTCATACCCAGTGCTGCCATTGGCCGACGCGGCCCCACCTGCGCACGGAAACGCCCGCACCGCGGCGGAATTACCGCCGCGGTTAACGGGTTAAACAACATGCAAGAGAGGTTTCTGCACAGTTTGCATCCTGAACAATTATTTCTAGGTGCCTGAAAATATAATGATCCTGAAAAAGGAGCCATAGTGAAGGAAAGCAATTGCACAGGGTCAAACAGTTTTAACATTATAGATAGCCAGGTTCTTTGGGACAGGGCACCACCATAGCTCCAGACTGGCCTGGATGGCCCATACACAATTGATGATACACAAGTACTGATTTCTGCAGATTACACTCCAATGGTGCAACAACAGAGGAGAGCATATCTGGAAGTTAAGAAACAACTCCCTGAATTACACCTCAAGTACATGTTTTCATTCTAAGCGGACCTGAAAGACTTGTACAATCGGAAAGTCGCATCTATACAGATACATCTGCAGTATGGAAATGGGCTGAAGCTCCGACAAACTCTGGAAGCCCTATTTATTGGTCATCCCAGAACTGATTGAAATCCCGACCGCAACGTAGGGGAAAAACACAAAAGGTTGACAGACCATCCGCTACTCTACACAAGCTGAGAGGGCTGCTGCAGCAGTGGAGGCACTCCATGCATCGCTGGGCTTATCACCAGTGCCTTAGGAGACAGCACATTGGTGATTAGTGGCAACACAAATGACCCGGAAACTTTCCTGAATATGGGACTCGTGGCTGAAGCTCAGTACATGTGCAAAATAATAAAGCCCACTGGGTGCTCTTAGTTTAACTGGCCTGGGTTATATTGCCTTTTAGGATTCACTCATGGAAACCTCAGGTGGCTGTGCTGTGAGATGCAACATTTTGGGGGGCTGTGAGGGATGCCAATGTGGACTATTGTAGGGAAAGTGGAGGTATATTATGGAGAGTGCTGACTGAATTCTAAGTGTTAAAGCTAATGATTCGGGTAGTGTGTATCAGCATAGTAATTGGGGCACGAGTGCTGCTAGAGAGGGCTCAAACTTTAATCATGCTTCCGCAAATGACAGAGATTCTAGTCGTAATTCTGCAATTTGTATGTGATAGTTTTGATAGGACTTTGAAGCAACCACTCTCTATGATGAATATACAGTATAAAATCCTGGGGCAGCCGCTAGCAAATAGATTGTTGCCTTTGCTCTCTGTCTCATGATCAAAATGGCTTCATTTTGGACAGTTAAACTTGAACTCTCAGAGAGTGGTTTACTCGATGGCAGCCCTCCTAGATGTTTGCCAGCAGTGGCATCCTTGCCCTTTTCAAATTAATACAATTTAATGTTCTTCATCAAAACTATCTCACCCCAAGGAAGCTCAGAAAGATATGGAGATTAAAGATTAATCTTTAAGACATGAGGGTCTAAAGATAGATTTGATCATCATCTGTCTTTAGGAATGCTGGAATCTATTAGACTACTGGAAACATGACCCAAGCAACAGCAAAAGTAGTGGGTGAAAGAATAGACTGTACTTGGAGGGTGAGCATGATGGTGTTGATGCCTAGAGCCAAAAGAAGGAACACTATTCAGGTGTGCAGATTTGACCATAGTGGCAGCAACATGTAGCGTAGCTATGCCATGAAAAGCAACAATAGCACTTAACAAAAAAAACTGGTTGAGGAAGACAAAGAAATGGGTGGAGGCAGAATGTACAACAGTGAGAAACTCAGTTAAACACATTTATGGAACAGATAGGCGGAAGCAATAATGTTGTAAACTGATAGACTTTCGGATTATAGGCCACCCTCAATGACCGGTCCTCCCAACTGCATAAAAGACTATACTGGTATGTGGTTAACAATTAAATATAGACTGTATAAGAGGCAGAAGATAATCAAGGGATGGACACACACTACTCACCGGAACAGCAGATACACAGTTGAGTTTGATAGACTCACGACCAGTGAGAGACCCAGTTTACTTGGGGTCGAAATCAGTATCCTATGGTTTTGCATAGTTGTGATCACCCATTAAAAACAGGTTAAAGTTGACCCCAACACAGTTTTTTGCATTGTTTACTGAGGTATACATCTTATTGTCTGCACTTATAGAAGGATTGGCTATGTCACATAAAGAGTACATTTTAAAATAACAATGTATGTCCTTTAAGGTGATATTCATATGCACTGTAATAACATGATTGTTTTAAACTTTATAAAATGTGTATTAAAATACCAATTATTTGGAGCAATATAGCACTGAAGACAATGCCCTGGAGTGTCTTACCTTTTTTCTACCTAAGAGGGCATAAACAGTCCACATCCCCCTATTTTAGTTATGTTCGAGACCTCTTACTTGCAGATTCCCACAGGGCTTTTCTCTGAGCCCTACATTGTTTACTCTTTATCTTATTAAGTTCCCTTTATTTATACAACCCTTTAGTTTCTCTGCGATGTCCTACACAGATGATATCATAGGATCATTTTCTTCAGCAATGATCTGGGGTCTGCCAAGAGAAATTATGATCTTGCTTTTTCACAGTTGCCTCCTGGATCAAGTCAAATCAAAACTCAATAGTGTCAACACAGAGGGCTTCATCTTTAGGGAACCTTCCTTGAATAGATATGGTCTTCACTTTGGTGGGGGAGCTGGACCCATCGCCCACTAAAGGTTGACTCAGCAAAAAATCCCAAATTCATTTTCAACGACTTTTTCTCATTCGTTCAACAGATCAGGCACATTTTCTTCTTGCATTAACAGCATTCTCATGCTATGCAAAACCATCTCTTCTTGCAATCATAGTACTGCTATCAATTCAACTATTTTCTCACAACCAGATAATGGAAGTCTATCTTGGGCTTCCTGCTTTCAAATCATTCAAAACCCTCCTGCAAGCCTCTTCTGAGGCCTGCCCCCTTTCTTCACAATCTCTTCTCACTCACTGTTATACTGTCTATTGCCTTTGAACGTGAAACAATGTGACTTCAAAGTGTTGTTCCTAGATCTTGGCACTCTCCATAAAGCAGATTCTCTGCTTCTTCACCATTGTATCACTCTATATATTCTTTCCAAAATCCTATGCTTTACAGTAGTCAACTGCCTGCATTCTTAACATTAGCCAAGTACCTCTTGGATGCTGATACTGCTCCTTTCTGGCATCAAAGCATTGGAACTCTCTTGTTCCCGAGCTCCAGAGACTCCAGTCCTCATAAAAAAGTGCATTTTCCATATTAGTGCAGTCTCCACCTCTCCCTCATTTACTGCTCAGCCCCAGGCTGGTTGATTAGGGAAAAAGTGCACTTCACATATTAATTTTAATCATTCATTTCATTCAGTAGAATAAAAACTATAGAAGTGTGCTTAAACTGCACTATTTGCCACAATTTTTCGAACCACTCTGGGAGGTGGGACGATGGAGGAACCCAAATATCTTCTAAAAGTATTTTGAACGGCTAATGGGTTGAAGCCAATACAATTGACCTCAGGTGTTTTACAGTGCATCATATGTCATTAATTGTTGGCAAAACTGTAATTATAAAAAAATGTCATGTGAGAGTAGGTAAACTCATTAAATGTGTACTAAAATACAACATTTAATAATTGTTCTACTAGAATTCATTGAAGGAAAGTCCTAAACTTCCTGCAAAACTTGTTAAATACTATAATGAATACATTAATGTTAGAGCCCAGCGTGCTGTGAATTGAGCTGTAATGTATCAGCAAAAATATAAACCCTATGTGTTATACCACCACAAGGACAGGATGACCCACCAACAATTTTTAGTCTGACTCTGAATTTGGCTCCGCCTCCAGCATTTGAAGTGTTAGCCCCCCCCGAAATTTGGGTCTAGTTGCGCCCCTGAGGTTAGCTGCATGATCATCTACTCGTACTGATATTCCTTTAGCATCTTTGTTACAGCGATCAGCAAGGACCCCCCAACACAGTCTCTGTTTTGCATACTTTTTATTTTCCAAAACTGGTTTGCAAGGCTCTGCACACCGTATATCTGCCATGCCGGAGCTTCGAATAGTAGTAGTAGGTACCAAGTCGGTGGAAGGCTGCACTGCTCAGTGTTGTAGACCTAAGTGATTCTGCCATGCCAGACACATTGTCGCAATGCACCATGGCTGCACGTGAATCCTTTGGAGTTAGTTCAGGCCACAGCCAGACATGGATTTCATGGAAGCCAGATGCCAGAATTCAATGCTTTTCCTGAAAGAAGGATGGGGCTTCTTACCTTCAACATACAGGTCTAAAATATTAAAGTGCGCTTACTATAGCAGGTTCTAAATCTAAAAATGCTTTCGAAGCCTGAGTTGGTATATTCCACTTGCTGCTACTAATATCATGGTTACCTTGTTGAACCCAAGCAGACGACCCATTGGTACACTTGTGGTGCAGACGGTCCAATTTACAGTAAAGTCAAAAGTAAAAAAATGTTTTGGGAATGACACTGCTGATGGTAAAATCCAAATCTGTGCACAAACATATATATTTCAAAGGTGATCATTATTTAGTGGTAGAATTGTACCACAATTATATTACCAAATAATTATGATGTTTAAGGTTTTGGGAAAAGAGAAAAAAATAAAAACTTAATAATGTTGGCATAAATGGTGCTACATTCACGCTAGTTGTTCTGAGGCCATAATTCTATTGAAGTGTCTGGGGTGCTTACACAAGAGACAATTTCTTTGGTTGGAAAAAAAGAATTTCCAGAAAGAAAGAAAATGACCTTGAAAAATTGGCAGATAAGAAAGTGAGAGGTATTCTGATATTTAAAGACTTAGGGGCCCATTACGATGTCGGGTGGATCGCCACCGCCATGGTGGCGGTGGCAATCTGCCCGACATAAATGCCCGCTCGCCACCCTTTCCCCCACCACATTACAATGGCGGGGGGACCGCAGCAGAGGCAAACACCGCCCGCCACTTTTCCGCCCCGGTCGCCTTGCGGCCGGGGCGGAAAAGGGTTCATGTGGTGGCGGTGTCTATCAGACACCGCCAGCCATATTTGGATGGGCGCCTGCAGTTGCTTTTCCGTGGTGGCAATGCCGCCACGGAAAGGCAGGCGGACTTCACTCTGGGGGCCCCGTGCAGGCCCCAGAGTGAAGGAGACTAGGGGTGTGAACACAGGGGGTACCTGTGGTACCCCCCTTCATTTGCATTTACAAAGCGGCAGGCACAGTGCGGTGCCTGCCGCTTTGTAAATGCAAATACTGAAATGCATTTTTAGCATTGTGGCGGGCGGTGCAGAGAGCACTAATAATACTAATACCCCCCACGGGACCCCCGCCCATATGGCGGGTGGTCCCCATTACCACAAGGATGGCGGGCAGGCAAAATCCGCCCGCCATCCTAATGACCCTCTAAAAGTACAGTTAGTACGTAGCAGCCACTTTATATATAAATATAGTATATATAATTATTCATAGACGAGAATGGTAAATGGGGCAAAAGAATGAAAGCTAAAATTGGTACTAAAATTGGCATTAACTCCAAAGAAATGATCAAGCCAATAAGTCTGCTTCAACGAGGTTATACTAAGTTCTGGTTTAACTCGATTATTACGGCAAGGACTGAAACAATGGAGAAAGAAATTATTTTACTTTGTAGTCATAATATTTTCTTGCCATCTTCACACTTCCTCTTATGGTCTTTAGGAGATGTCCACTTGTACATCCAATTGAAAGAAAGTAATTTTGTCGGTACATTCTGCGATGTGAATTCTTTCAGCTTCTCAAGAAGATGTTCCGTGTTCTTCAACCAGGCCTAAGTAAGGCAATCCTGCGTTTCTGTCCTGGTATAATAATGTTTTTTCACCTTGAATGCTAGTTCTCAGCTTACATTCAGATACATCTTGTATGCCTCATGTGAACCTAAGAATGTTCTCAACTCCATGTTTTTTTAAATCGTTGAGAGAGAAATGAGGACCGACCATTTTAAGAATCTTTCCTTGTAAGCTCAGCTTATTGTCTATGGCTGTGGGCTGGTGGCTGTACCCACTGTCAAATGTTTACAGATATGGCCACTTGGGTATGAGAAATAGAGCGCCTTTGATTCTTAGGTTGGAGTATGGACACAGACAGCCCATCAGGCGTTTCAAGGCCGCCATCAGTAGACAGAACTGCAGTTTTAAAAAAATGTTTCACCCTGTCATGGGCTGACTAAGTCCCATAGGAGTTAGGTGGTTTGCTGTTGTAAATAAAAGTTGTACGTCCACAATGAGGTTGGTGTTCGAGTTTATGAACTGTCTCCTTTTTCAGATCATTCTTTATCTACCTGTTGTTTATTTCTGCACATGAGTGGAATTCACTAAAGAGCCCCAGGCACGGATCTCTGAATGGGTCCTGTGAGTAGGGGCAACCATTTTATTCATGTGGCGTCCACCACTGTCAACAACGTTCTCCGAGGGCTTCCATGCGAAGGTTAATTTCTGGTCCATTTTCGGCCATGTAGGAATTTAGGAAAACAATCTGCCATACTGTGGGCTACTCCTGGAGGATGCAGTGTGTAGGCTTCGATCTGAAATCCTTGCTTGCACCTCCTCTTTCAGCCTGCAACCTTCTTCTCTCCATCTGAATAAAGAAGGCGACCCAGGGTTTGCCCCCAGTGGGGTCCTTGTGATATCCACCAGATTGGCTGCTTGTTCAAATCTGCTGTTCTACAATGTTTGAGAGTAACATTTCCCACGTTTATGCAAGACGTCGATTTGCTCTCCCTTGTGTAGACGGTACTCAGTTAACTCCCACCCATTGAGTTCAACGGCTTGCATTTCAGTTAATTGTTCAATTGGTTGTTCAACAGCCCCCGTTTGTTATTGTTTTTTATTGCCCGAAAGGTCACCTACATAAACATCTCTGGAACTCATTTTCTTTTTTCTTGTGACAGTAAGTGTCCCTTGGAATGATAGGAGACCTGCACGCTGAGATGTCAGGCCTCAGACTACTGTGGAACCCAGGTAACTCACCCATTCCAGCATCACCTTTCCATTCCACGACAATCCATGAACTACAGACAGAAGCTAGCACTAAGCCTACTTACTAGCAGGTTGAAAGCCACCAAACTCACTACCTCTTTGTCTTGATTCACCTCCTGACGCTCTGTCTCGCACCACAAGGGCCCTCTCTTCAGGTTAATTCACCGCCCCCTAGCCTAAACTAGTTCACCGCCCCCTAGCCTAAACTAGTTCACCGCCCCCTAGCCTAAACTAGTTTACCGACCCCTAGCCTAAACTAATTCACCACCCCCTATACTAAATTAATTCACCACCCCCTAGCCTAAACTAATTCACCACCCCCTATTCTAAATTAATTTACCGCCCCCTAGCCTAAACTATCACCGCCCCTAGCCTAAACTATCACCGCCCCTAGCCTATCACCGCCCCTAGCCTAAACTATTACCGCCCCCTAGCCTAAACTATCACCGCCCCCTAGCCTAAACTATTACCGCCCCCTAGCCTAAACTATCACCGCCCCCTAGCCTAAACTATCACCGACCCCTAGCCTAAACTATCACCGCCCCCTAGCCTAAACTATCACCGCCCCCTAGCCTAAACTATCACCGCCCCCTAGCCTAAACTATCACCACCCCTAGCCTAAACTATCACCGCCCCTAGCCTAAACTATTAATATCACCGCCCCCTAGCCTAAACTATCACCGCCCCCTAGCCTAAACTATCACCGCCCCCTAGCCTAAACTATCATTGCCCCTAGCCTAAACTATCATCGCCCCCTAGCCTAAACTATCACCGCCCCCTAGCCTAAACTATCACCGCCCCCTAGCCTAAACTATCACCGCCCCCTAGCCTAAACTATCACCGCCCCTAGCCTAAACTATCACCGCCCCTAGCCTAAACTATCACCGCCCCCTAGCCTAAACTATCACCGCCCCCTAGCCTAAACTATCACCGCCCCTAGCCTAAACTATCACCACCCCTAGCCTATCACCGCCCCTAGCCTAAACTATTACCGCCCCCTAGCCTAAACTATCACCGCCCCCTAGCCTAAACTATTACCGCCCCCTAGCCTAAACTATTACCGCCCCCTAGCCTAAACTATCACCGACCCCTAGCCTAAACTATCACCGCCCCCTAGCCTAAACTATCGCCGCCCCCTAGCCTAAACTATCGCCGCCCCCTAGCCTAAACTATCACCACCCCTAGCCTAAACTATCACCGCCCCTAGCCTAAACTATCAATATCACCGCCCCCTAGCCTAAACTATCACCGCCCCCTAGCCTAAACTATCACCGCCCCCTAGCCTAAACTATCATTGCCCCTAGCCTAAACTATCATCGCCCCCCTAGCCTAAACTATCACCGCCCCCTAGCCTAAACTATCACCGCCCCCTAGCCTAAACTATCACCGCCCCCTAGCCTAAACTATCACCGCCCCCTAGCCTAAACTATCACCGCCCCTAGCCTAAACTATCATCGCCCCCTAGCCTAAACTATCACCGCCCCCTAGCCTAAACTATCACCGCCCCTAGCCTAAACTATCACCGCCCCTAGCCTAAACTATCATCGCCCCCTAGCCTAAACTATCATCGCCCCCTAGCCTAAACTATCACCGCCCCCTAGCCTAAACTATCACCGCCCCTAGCCTAAACTATCATCGCCCCCTAGCCTAAACTATCATCGCCCCCTAGCCTAAACTATTACCGCCCCCTAGCCTAAACTATCACCGCCCCCTAGCCTAAACTATCACCGCCCCCTAGCCTAAACGTCTGAAGCATCATTTAAGCAGTCTTAGGAAGATTCCAAAGTAGGCCTGAAACACACTCAAAGTAATGCAGTCAGTGAGGGTATCAGGTATGGAAGAAAAAGCACGCAGACATACGGGGCAGCCACATGACTGTGATACTACTCCGATAAATAACTACTGCAGTGACATCTGAAGGATTTTTGGGCTCTCACATAAGATATATTTTGGTTCCCCTGTTTGGAACAACTTTGAGTTTATTACTCCTTTCTGGGTCATTCATTCTCTCGTGATGCCAAACAATACTGAATTCCTTGTTACCCTTCAGAAGCAGGAGCCCGCAAAAACAGCCAAAAGCTCATGCTGCCTGGTGTCCGCGAGCCAACAGTACCAAAAGAAAGCCATGTAACAGAGCCATTTCTTCTAGAGGTTTGTATCCAATTGTTTTGCCTCTAACGACATTTATGTGGAATTCAGGGTGTAACCAATTTTTTACCACCATTGTACCACAAATGTGCTAAGGGCAACTAGATAGATAATTAGTGGACTAGCTGCAAGTTTTGTTTGTAAGCCCTAAGAAGGCTGAGTGAAAATCCAGGAACAAAGGTGAAAAGGAACCCTGCAAACTCTTGGTGAGTTTAGGTTTTCTGGCAACCTCATCCTTGAATTAATATAAAGGTAGGAGACTGCCCAGCACAAACTAAAAGAGGATCCTTGACATTGCGAATAGTTTCCTTTCTATAAGTTATTCTACTTCTTTTAGATTTTTAAAGTTATTTGAAGTGCAGGATGAGCCACAAAACCTTTTCTCTAGGGGCGATGGCATTGGTCCTCACCCCTTGAGGGAGAAACTAGAAGAGTAAAAAATAAAAAAAACAAGCTAAGAGAAGTGGCAGAATAAGTTTTTACTTTTAACTGTACATTATTCTTTTTACTAGTACAAATCACATACTTTTCCTGCGGGCGGTACAAGTGGTGGGCGTCCTCCAGCCAATGCCTCACTCCGAAGTCCTAGAGAAGGGGGAGAAGGAAAGCACATTACTCGAGAAGCCGTCTTACTCCAAATAACCCTTTAAAAGACTTTCACTCCTGATCGGAGTTGAAACCCTGAATGTTACAGAAGGGCAGCAGTAAACTAACCTAATTATGTCCCAGCTACCAAGTTATGCTTTTAATTTTGACCCACATCGCACAATGACATTGACAGCTTCAAATCCCAACTTCCCATGAATGCTAAGTCACTTGGGGGCATGCGTAATAAGAAGTGGCTCAGTGAGGCGTTAGCCATCTTGGCTTACCCCCTAACTCTGTCACTTCAGAAACGCAAGGCTTTACCATATTTACAAGAATATGGGGCAGCCTTGCATTTCCCCCTGCTCTAGCGCTACACTTAGCAGCCTAGCAGCAACGCAGGCATCCTTGCACCATAGTGCAAGGTTGTCTGCTTGCTGGGGAAAATTGCTTATGTGCAGGAAGGTGTCCCTTCCTGCACATAAACAGCCTCTAAATACCATTTTGTCACTTTATTAAAAATATGTTTTTATTAAGATTTATACGACCATGTTAACAATACACTCATCACAGCATTAACGAAAACGCGAATACTTTTAAGTCACAAATAATACAATTAAGGAGCCATGTAATACATCTTCATCTATCAAGGATACGGTCACAGTGAAAACTTGACATAGAGTCACCTCAAACATTGGCTGGATATATACAATTGTAACTCCCGACATCAACCCCCAACATTGTAAACTGTATTCCTCCCCTCCCCCCACCACCCTGGAGTCACATGTGAGAAACATCTCCTTGTGTTCTATATCGAAGAGCACTAGAGACCATATCGTAGGCTCCTACTATATTCGAGGTCCAGAGGTTGCACCTCATCTACTCCCCTCTCCTGATCCACCACTGTTATTCCGCGTATCTTCAGTTGCCTGTGAGGTGGGGGTCCTCCTCTGCAATGCCATTTTGTCACTTCTATGTGTGCTGCTTAGTGCAGCACACATGGTAGTTACAAAATGTCATTTTTGTTTAAAAGATTGTTTATGTCCAGAAACGGACACCATCCCGTACATAAACAAACCATGGCATTTTTCTTTTTCCATATGTGCTGCACAAGGCAGCACATATTGAAAAAGCAAAAAGGAGGAGAATAAAGCATTTCTCCTCGTTTCGCCAAGTTCAGACCAGGTTTTCCCTGGTCTTAATTTTGGGGCTGCCTCCTATTTACGCCAACCTTGTAAATGGATCACTGACAGAACATCGATTGACATAATATCGAGATGCCAAAATATCGAGGTTAAAATATGGACTGACAGAATATTGACTTCCTATCTTCAAACAGGTAAGTACAAAAATATTGACTCCAAAATATCGAGTGTAAAAAATATAGAATGTCAAAATATTGATTTTTTTAAATATGTTAAAAGTAACTTAAAAGTAATATAACATTAAATTAAATTAATATAAACATATTTAAAATACTTAAATAAACGAAAAATTAAGATTTTTTTAACACACACATATATAGGAGGACAGACACAAAACGCTGCGACCGCTAACTCGCCAACAGCGGAAACTAAACGAAGAAAAGCAAACAAAAAGCGCAGCGCAAGGAGAAAACTCAAAAGGCAGAGGCTTTGCAAAGAGAGGCAGAGGGCAAGGGAAGAAATGGTAATGGCAGCATCTAACCCTACCCTGGATAATCCAACCGAGGCCCAGAATCAGATGTTAAACACAACCCCTAACACAACTGAAGCACAAGCGGCACAGGACAACACTGTCATCAATCTGTCCGACACCACCTTATCCAAAGCAGAGATGCAACTCCTCTCTTTGGGACTGTCTTATTGTCCAAAAAATTCTTTTAATTACGTGCAGACACGCATAGAATTCTTCAAATTCATCCGCAAACTGAAATTGAGGAAACATTTCAAACTTAATAACGCTCAGGTTCGAGCTACAAACATCACTAACCAGACCCAACCTTCAAAAGTGTTTCAGATCTCGGATGTGAACGCTCTGAGATTGGCAAATGAACTGGCGCAAAATGTGGAGTTCGAACCAGGCTCAACGCAGGAGAATCTTTCCAGGGCTGGGATTTCAATGAATCAACCTTGTGTGACATCCTTCAAGCCTCCTTCCACTTTCTGTCCCATCATGCCGAAAGACAACATCAATGCTTTCTGTGACATAGTTGTGGAAGATTTGAAAGGATTAGTAATGAGTACTACACGTAGAAAGAAAAGAATTAAATACATGGAAAGACAGTACCAAAGATTGATGAAGAAGTTAAGGAGTGATTCGAATCTCATAATTAACAAATCCGATAAAGGAGGCAACACTGTCATCTGGCCAAGGGACTTGTACATGGCAGAAGCGGAAAAACATTTAAGTGACACCACCTGCTACAAAAAGGGTAGCTTTAATGATATCAAGAGCCTGAAAGAGAAGACCCACAAGGAATTCAATCAGTGGAAGCATCTTGGTTTATTAAGCAAAGATGAGCATGCCTTTTTGAAAAATGATTTCCCAATCACTCCTTTCTTTTATTTAATTCCTAGAATTCACAAACAAACATTGCCGGTCCCTGGGCGTCCAATCATCTCCGCCCAAGGGAGTTTACTGGAGTCTATTTCAAGATATGTCGATCAATTCCTGCACGAATATGTGGAAAATTTACCATCCTTCATAAAAGACACTGGCCATTTCCTCTCTAAAATTAACAGTATCAAGTGGGAAAATGACTTTATCTTAATTGCTTTAGACATTAATTCGCTATACACTAGCATCTCGCATAAGGACGGTTTAAATGCAGTAAGATACTATTTAAACAAACGTAGCATATCTTACAGTCAACACAGCAATATGTTAATGAGTATGCTTGAATTATGTCTGAATAACAATTACTTCCTTTATAACCGGGAGGTTTACCAGCAGCTGAGAGGGGTGGCTATGGGGGCATGCTTCTCTCCCACCTACGCATGTTTACATGTGGGGTGGTGGGAGGAGCATGTCCTCAAAAAAACACTCGCCGATTGTTTTCCCAATTGCATGGTACATTTTTGGCGATTCATTGACGACATATGTATGATTTGGAGAGGGTCGTTGGAGTCAGCTAATGAATTCGTCAATATGATAAATGTTAATGATCTCAATTTAGGTTTCACCTCACAGATCAGTACACACCTCATCCAATTTCTTGATGTGGAGATTTACATTGAGAATGGGAGATTACACACTCGCTTGCACAGGAAAGCTACAGCGGGCAACGCTATACTGCACGCAAGCAGCTCCCATCCTAACCATTTGATTAGAAGCATCCCTTATGGTGAGTTTCTTAGGATGAGGAGGATCTGCAGTACCCCATCGGATTTGGAAAAATGTCAGAATGAGGCGTTGGAAAGATTCTGTGCTCGAGGGTATGAGGTCGCCCTCTTATTAGAGGCGAAAGACAGAGCCAACCAACTGGACAGGGACAATTATCTAGCCTCCATCAATGTGGATGTTACTCCTAGTCCAGTTGAAAGGGAGGTTGAGACACAGATAAATAACATCAGTCTGATAACCACATTTAATGAAGATCATAAAAAAGTGAGAGGAATCTTGAGAAAGCATTGGCCCCTGTTAAAGACAGATATTACTCTAGCCCCCCTTATACCAGCTGAACCAGGGGTGGTGTTTAGAAGAGCCCCCTCCATGAGGGACGTGCTGGTTAAATCCAGTCCGGAGGTAATAATGAAACCTCATCGAATTTCTAACAAATGCGTTTTTTTCAAATGTATATCTTGCAGCGCCTGCAAATTT
Source organism: Lissotriton vulgaris (assembly GCF_964263255.1). Taxonomy (NCBI): domain Eukaryota; kingdom Metazoa; phylum Chordata; class Amphibia; order Caudata; family Salamandridae; genus Lissotriton; species Lissotriton vulgaris. The sequence goes on along the minus strand of NC_141687.1, from coordinate 608,220,909 downwards.
GGTGTAAACACCAGTGAGTATTGCTCTGCTTTTGACCCTAATCCTATCAAGATCAGGGATCATTTCACCTGCCGCACGGACTTTGCAGTATACGTGCTCCAATGTACGTGTGGTCTCAGGTACGTTGGCAGCACAAAACTGCAGGCTTTTAACCGCATTCTGCAACACCTACGGGCTGTGGTCAATTCGGATGGCAATTATCCGGTAGCCCGGCATTTCGAATTGGTCCACAACAAAAATCTAAACGAATTAAGGTATTTTATCATTGATGCGGTGCCAAGAAACATCAGAGGGGGAAACAGGGAGAAAGCGTTAAGGCAGCTTGAGAGTAAGTACATCGTATTACTAGATACCAGAATCCCAAACAGATTAAAAACGGGGGAGGACCTTTATTGCTTCCTCTAGAGGATGTAGCATAGTGAGCTCTGTTAGTCATTCTGTCAAAGCACCTATGATCATGTATCCGTTTGGATAGAGCCAGGGGTAGAAGTTGTTTGTTACATCTAACACCAAGGGGACATGAATGGCTATTCTGTCTAACTTATTTTGGGTACCCTATATAGAACCTTACTCTTTTGAGCTGTCCACGTAGCAATGAAAAGGGCACTATGCCATAATATTTACTTGAGTGTATATCCCTGGTTGGCCCCACATCTCCCGTAGCGAGCTTTTTATTAGGCATTGGGCACTATGCCATGATGTTCCCGTTGGGCCACATCATTAGTGTTGTCTTAAAAAGGTTTTTCAGCGTTACTTTGACTGTTACACACATTTACTTCTGTTAGTGGGTGGCATGTAACTCTTCATTAATAGAGATCCAATCAACGTGCCACCACCAATGCCCGCCCTAATAACATTTGAGTATAACACTCAGTTTTAATAAGCACAATTTTGCACATCAGCACTATTTTGCACTTTTCAATAGCATATTTTGCACGTTCCCTCTATTTGAGACTTCCTGCAGCATTGGAATTTATATATACATGAATTGGAGTGAATCTTAGGATTTGATGGGCAATTCCAAAGGCATTAGTATGAAATGATATATTTTATTTGTAAATAATATGTAAATATATGAATTTGCCTTATTAAGTGTTTACAATTGTATATATTAATATGAAATGAACTTGCCTTTTGCACATGGACCATTGTACATTGTTAATGGGATTTTAGATAACAGCTCAGTTTACGAAGTATTTCTTCCATGTTCATGTTGTACTCGAGTCTCATTGGGGACATTCACAGTATATAAGCACACTTATTGGTTCTTTTAAGTCATGTGATCAAGGCTGCCTTGCTGCAGCCGAAACGCGTCATGCTGGGGACAGAAGAGCAATAAACCACCCTTGAATTGAAAATAAGCGCAGTGTTTGTGGTCTGTACCTACATCGAGGAGTCGGTACCTTTGCCGAGGAGTAGGAGTTGGAACGGATATCTATTGGGCGGTTAACGGCCGTTGCCGCCTCTACAGACCCTCCTTTCGTCTACGGGCTGCGGTGTTATGCGGCCGAACGCGGAAGCGAAGCAACAATTGACCCGGAAGGAGTAGAAGAGCATACAGCCCCCCGCATTGGTGAGATACGGAGCGGAGTGTCGGATAGCCTGGAGGTTTCCGCAGTGGAGCTTTGGAGAAGTCGGAGGACATCGACGAAGCACCGTGTTGATCCCAGACGGGTAAGCCGATCAATCCGTGAGTGCCGATTCACTGGCTAACCATTGTGCGGGTGAAAGGAGAGTTGCGCTAACAGTACTGAAAGACTGCTGGGGATCGTATTTCCGTTCCCCGGTGAAAGGCATTGGGTTTTTTGTTCGAAGAAAAATGTCCTTACCAGCAGAGGCTTTAAGGAACCGGGAGGCATTGGCAGAGGAAATGTTTGTTAATTTGCCGACGCTGAAAACCAAAAATGACAACGCTAAGGCAAATGAAAAAACAACGGATTTGAAAAGCAAAATGAAACGCTTGGAGAAGCTATTACGAACTGAAACCACCAAATGGTGGGAGCACCGTTCATTGCAGAAATATAAAGATGTGGGGCGTGTGCCAAGGGGATTGAGGATACTCATAGCGCCATCTTTTGAGAATCCCAATCCCCTTCTGTTGAAAGAGTGGGCCACGATGAATTTAGACGCCTCAATGAACATGGTTTGTGTGCTTATAAAATATGCTGAGATTGACCGCATAGAAATTATCAAACAAATAGAGGAATTAAATAAGGAGTTGGAAACAGAAGAAGACAAAGAATTCATTAAAAAACAAAGAGAGGAGATAGATGCCAGGCTGGTAAAACACCAGGAAACAATTAGTCAGCGCAAGCAATATAAGTTTGCACGAGATAAAAACGACTATGAAACTGGTAGGATTTTTACGTTTGCGCGTAAATTCGACAATGCAAAAAGACAAGCACTGGCAGCAAAAAATGTTGAGGTAACAGGTGATAATGAGCAGAGATTGGAGACATCAGAACCAGAAATGAGCTCAAGAAGCAGCAGTTATGATTCAGATGAAGGGGCAGCAGGAGGCACTAATCGAGGATTAGTACCTACCAAATATACACCATCTGAGTAATTGGGTTTTCTCGTGGAGGACAGACACAAAACGCTGCGACCGCTAACTCGCCAACAGCGGAAACTAAACGAAGAAAAGCAAACAAAAAGCGCAGCGCAAGGAGAAAACTCAAAAGGCAGAGGCTTTGCAAAGAGAGGCAGAGGGCAAGGGAAGAAATGGTAATGGCAGCATCTAACCCTACCCTGGATAATCCAACCGAGGCCCAGAATCAGATGTTAAACACAACCCCTAACACAACTGAAGCACAAGCGGCACAGGACAACACTGTCATCAATCTGTCTGACACCACCTTATCCAAAGCAGAGATGCAACTCCTCTCTTTGGGGCTGTCTTATTGTCCAAAAAATTCTTTTAATTACGTGCAGACACGCATAGATGTCTTCAAATTCATCCGCAAACTAAAATTGAGGAAACATTTCAAACTTAATAACGCTCAGGTTCGAGCTACAAACATCACTAACCAGACCCAACCTTCAAAAGTGTTTCAGATCTCGGATGTGAAAGCTCTGAGAGTGGCAAATGAACTGGCGCAAAATGTGGAGTTCGAACCAGGCTCAACGCAGGAGAATCTTTCCAGGGCTGGGATTTCAATGAATCAACCTTGTGTGACATCCTTCAAGCCTCCTTCCACTTTCTGTCCCATCATGCCGAAAGACAACATCGATGCTTTCTGTGACATAGTTGTGGAAGATTTGAAAGGATTAGTAATGAGTACTACACGTAGAAAGAAAAGAATTAAATACATGGAAAGACAATACCAAAGATTGATGAAGAAGTTAAGGAGTGATTCGAATCTCATAATTAACAAATCCGATAAAGGAGGCAACACTGTCATCTGGCCAAGGGACTTGTACATGGCAGAAGTGGAAAAACATTTAAGTGACACCACCTGCTACAAAAAGGGTAGCTTTAATGATATCAAGAGCCTGAAAGAGAAGACCCACAAGGAATTGAATCAGTGGAAGGATCTTGGTTTATTAAGCAAAGATGAGCATGCCTTTTTGAAAAATGATTTCCCAATCACTCCTTTCTTTTATTTAATTCCTAAAATTCACAAACAAACATTGCCGGTCCCTGGGCGTCCAATCATCTCCGCCCAAGGGAGTTTACTGGAGTCTATTTCAAGATATGTCGATCAATTCCTGCACGAATATGTGGAAAATTTACCATCCTTCATAAAAGACACTGGCCATTTCCTCTCTAAAATTAACAGTATCAAGTGGGAAAATGACTTTATCTTAATTGCTTTAGACATTAATTCACTATACACTAGCATCTCGCATAAGGACGGTTTAAATGCAGTAAGATACTATTTAAACAAACGTAGCATATCTTACAGTCAACACAGCAATATGTTAATGAGTATGCTTGAATTATGTCTGAATAACAATTACTTCCTTTATAACCGGGAGGTTTACCAGCAGCTGAGAGGGGTGGCTATGGGGGCATGCTTCTCTCCCACCTACGCATGTTTACATGTGGGGTGGTGGGAGGAGCATGTCCTCAAAAAAACACTCGCCGATTGTTTTCCCAATTGCATGGTACATTTTTGGCGATTCATTGACGACATATGTATGATTTGGAGAGGGTCGTTGGAGTCAGCTAATGAATTCGTCAATATGATAAATGTTAATGATCTCAATTTAGGTTTCACCTCACAGATCAGTACACACCTCATCCAATTTCTTGATGTGGAGATTTACATTGAGAATGGGAGATTACACACTCGCTTGCACAGGAAAGCTACAGCGGGCAACGCTATACTGCACGCAAGCAGCTCCCATCCTAACCATTTGATTAGAAGCATCCCTTATGGTGAGTTTCTTAGGATGAGGAGGATCTGCAGTACCCCATCGGATTTGGAAAAATGTCAGAATGAGGCGTTGGAAAGATTCTGTGCTCGAGGGTATGAGGTCGCCCTCTTATTAGAGGCGAAAGACAGAGCCAACCAACTGGACAGGGACAATTATCTAGCCTCCATCAATGTGGATGTTACTCCTAGTCCAGTTGAAAGGGAGGTTGAGACACAGATAAATAACATCAGTCTGATAACCACATTTAATGAAGATCATAAAAAAGTGAGAGGAATCTTGAGAAAGCATTGGCCCCTGTTAAAGACAGATATTACTCTAGCCCCCCTTATACCAGCTGAACCAGGGGTGGTGTTTAGAAGAGCCCCCTCCATGAGGGACGTGCTGGTTAAATCCAGTCCGGAGGTAATAATGAAACCTCATCGAATTTCTAACAAATGCGGTTTTTTCAAATGTATATCTTGCAGCGCCTGCAAATTTGGTGTAAACACCAGTGAGTATTGCTCTGCTTTTGACCCTAATCCTATCAAGATCAGGGATCATTTCACCTGCCGCACGGACTTTGCAGTATACGTGCTCCAATGTACCTGTGGTCTCAGGTACGTTGGCAGCACAAAACTGCAGGCTTTTAACCGCATTCTGCAACACCTACGGGCTGTGGTCAATTCGGATGGCAATTATCCGGTAGCCCGGCATTTCGAATTGGTCCACAACAAAAATCTAAACGAATTAAGGTATTTTATCATTGATGCGGTGCCAAGAAACATCAGAGGGGGAAACAGGGAGAAAGCGTTAAGGCAGCTTGAGAGTAAGTACATCGTATTACTAGATACCAGAATCCCAAACGGATTAAATACGGGGGAGGACCTTTATTGCTTCCTCTAGAGGATGTAGCATAGTGAGCTCTGTTAGTCATTCTGTCAAAGCACCTATGATCATGTATCCGTTTGGATAGAGCCAGGGGTAGAAGTTGTTTGTTACATCTAACACCAAGGGGACATGAATGGCTATTCTGTCTAACTTATTTTGGGTACCCTATATAGAACCTTACTCTTTTGAGCTGTCCACGTAGCAATGAAAAGGGCACTATGCCATAATATTTACTTGAGTGTATATCCCTGGTTGGCCCCACATCTCCCGTAGCGAGCTTTTTATTAGGCATTGGGCACTATGCCATGATGTTCCCGTTGGGCCACATCATTAGTGTTGTCTTAAAAAGGTTTTTCAGCGTTACTTTGACTGTTACACACATTTACTTCTGTTAGTGGGTGGCATGTAACTCTTCATTAATAGAGATCCAATCAACGTGCCACCACCAATGCCCGCCCTAATAACATTTGAGTATAACACTCAGTTTTAATAAGCACAATTTTGCACATCAGCACTATTTTGCACTTTTCAATAGCATATTTTGCACGTTCCCTCTATTTGAGACTTCCTGCAGCATTGGAATTTATATATACATGAATTGGAGTGAATCTTAGGATTTGATGGGCAATTCCAAAGGCATTAGTATGAAATGATATATTTTATTTGTAAATAATATGTAAATATATGAATTTGCCTTATTAAGTGTTTACAATTGTATATATTAATATGAAATGAACTTGCCTTTTGCACATGGACCATTGTACATTGTTAATGGGATTTTAGATAACAGCTCAGTTTACGAAGTATTTCTTCCATGTTCATGTTGTACTCGAGTCTCATTGGGGACATTCACAGTATATAAGCACACTTATTGGTTCTTTTAAGTCATGTGATCAATGCTGCCTTGCTGCAGCCGAAACGCGTCATGCTGGGGACAGAAGAGCAATAAACCACCATTGAATTGGAAATAAGCGCAGTGTTTGTGGTCTGTACCTACATCGAGGAGTCCGTACCTTTGCCGAGGAGTAGGAGTTGGAACGGATATATATATATATATACATATTATTACCAAAACATATACAATATTTTTACTGTACGTTTGCAAAAGGGTTAAATGTACTGTAACCACTCCAGTGAGTGCAAGAGTAGGGTAAGCATTGGATAGCGTAAGGGTAAAAATTACTATTCCAACTCCAGTGAGTGCACAGTAGGGAAAGCGTTGGATAGCGTAGGGGTTTAAATTGCTATTCCAACTCCAGTGAGTGCAACAGTAGGGTAAGCGTTGGATAGCGTAGGGGTAAAAATTACTATTCCAACTCCAGTGAGTGCAACAGTAGGGAAAGCGTTGGATAGCGTAGGGGTTTAAATTATTATTCCAACTCCAGTGAGTGTAACAGTAGTATAAGCATTGGATAGCGTAGGGGTAAAAATTACTATTCCAACTCCAGTGAGTCTAACATTAGGGTAAGCGTTGGATAGTGTAAGGGTAAAAATTACTATTCCAACTCCAGAGAGTGTAACAGTAGAGTAAGCGTTGGATAGCATACAGGGGAAATTTACTATTCCAACTCCAGAGAGTGTAACAGTAGGGAAAACATTGGATAGCATAGGGGTTTAAATTACTATTCCAACTCCAGTGAGTGCAACAGTAGGGAAAATGTTGGATAGCGTAGGGGTTTAAATTACTATTCCAACTCCAGAGAGTGTAACAGTAGGGAAAGCTTTGGATAGCGTAGGGGTTTAAATTACTATTCCAACTCCAGAGAGTGTAACAGTAGGGAAAGCTTTGGATAGCGTAGGGGTTTAAATTACTATTCCAACTCCAGAGAGTGTAACAGTAGGGAAAGCTTTGGATAGCGTAGGGGTTTAAATTACTATTCCAACTCCAGAGAGTGTAACAGTAGGGAAAGCTTTGGATAGCGTAGGGGTTTAAATTACTATTCCAACTCCAGAGAGTGTAACAGTAGGGAAAGCGTTGGATAGCGTAGGGGTAAAAATTAATATTCCAACTCCAGAGAGTGCAACAGTAGGGAAAGCGTTGGATAGCGTAGGGGTTTAAATTACTATTGCAACTCCAGTGAGTGCAACAATAGGGTAAGCATTGGATAGCGTAGGGGTGAAAATTACTATTCCAACTCCAGAGAGTGTAACAGTAGAGTAAGCGTTGGATAGCGTAGGGGAGAAATTTACTATTCCAACTCCTGAGAGTGTAACAGTAGGGAAAACATTGGATAGCGTAGGGGTTTAAATTACTATTCCAACTCCAGTGAGTGCAACAGTAGGGAAAACGTTGGATAGCGTAGGGGTTTAAATTAGTATTCCAACTCCAGTGAGTGCAACAGTAGGGAAAGCGTTGGATAGCGTAGGGGTTAAAATTACTATTCCAACTCCAGTGAGTACAACATTATGGGAAGTAAATACTTGGTATATAAATATAAATAACATAAATATTAAAATCTATGACAAAATAATTTAATTATTTAGGAAATGAGTAAAATATATTACATAATCTATTAAATTGAGAGATAATATTTAAGAAATTATATAAATTACCTACTAATACTAATAATTTACCTATTAACAATCAATTATTTTTAAATTTACAAATATTTTATTAATTAAAATCAATATATTTATATAAACAATGTAATAACTTAAAATTATATTACTTCCAAAACTATTCCTCTATAAACACACAACCCACTACAGAAATTAAATTAATTAATTTAACATATTTATTAATTAATCATTTAAATGTATTTACCAATTATATTGTAATTATTTACCAATTAATAATTAATTAACTATTAATTCTAAATAAATACCAATAAATTAAATAACATATTTAATTAATTATTATTAAATTACTTTCCACTCTAATCCCCTATGAACCCACAACCCACTACAGAAAATAAATTACTATAATTAAAATATTTATCAATCAATCAATTGTAATTACTTAACATTTATATTTTAATTAATTACCAATTAATAATTAATTAACAATTAATTTAAAAAAATACCATTAAAATTAATACCATATTTATTTAATTATTATTAAATAACTTCCCACCCTAATTCCCTATAAACCCACTACCCGCTACAGAAAATAAATGAGTAAAAATAAATTATTAATCAATTAATCAATTATAATTAATTACCAATTATATTTTAATTAATTACCAATTAATAATGAATTAATAATTATTTTATCATAAATACCAATTAATTTAATTACATATTTAATTAATTATAATTAAATTACTTCCCACCCTATTCCTCTATAAACCCACTACCCGCTACAGAAACGAAAAGACTAAAAATAAATTATTTATCAATTAATCAATTACAATATTACTAATTATATTTTAATTAATTACCAATTAATAATTAATTAACAATTATTTTTAAATAAATAACAATTGTATAAAAACATATTTAATTAATTATATTTAAATTACTTCCCACCCTATTCCCCTATAAACCCACAACCCGCTACAGAATTATATTACACAAAAATTAAACATTAATATTAACTTACCTCAAAATCGATATTTTTGTTGTCTATATTCTGTCTAGTCGATATTATGTCCATTCTATATTTTAAATTCAATATCATTGCTATTCTAGTCCATATTACATTTTTCAAGTCAATATTTTTGTAGTCTATATTATGTCTAGTCAATATTATGTCTGGTCGAAAAAAAAAACTCGATATTATGTCTGCTCACCCTTGTAAATAGGGGGCAGCGTCAAAACCAATGGGTGTTGTAGTGGAACGCCCACCCCAACACCCACCTCTTTCTCGCTAAGCACAGTGTGAAAGGAGGTCTTATTTACAAGGCAGTTTTAAGCCACGTTAAATAAGGCGAAGCCTCTATTGCCACCACAACATCACTAAAAGGGATATTGTGTGGTGATATTGGTTTGTACATATGCCCATTGGATTCATCCTCACCACTTACCTCACCCTCAAGAAACGCATTGCTAAATAAACAAAGAATGTCTGCTACCAGCTCTCTCTTCTGAAGAAAGTCTAACCATTTCTTCCAGAAAGCGACTTCGGAAGTGTTGTTCAAGCTCACCTACTCTCACATCTGGATGGTGGGAATACCCTGCTCTATGGCCTCATAGACTCCATGCAGGTATCCCTTCAGGGCATCCTACATATTGCAGCATGTCTCTTCCAAGGACTAAAGAAATATTATCACATCAACCCAATCCTGACGGTGCTGCATTGGCATCAGATACAAAGCCATCATGACCAGCACCCCCGCCTATCTTGAGGGTTCTTGGCACAACCATAATCAGGTCAGTATCAGACTGCAGACTAATAAGTATGGAAAAGAAAAATCAAAAGAGCAGTTTTTTTCCATTTCTGAACCTTGGGTGTGGAACAGCATCCCCACACCCATTAGGACTCCCCTAACGCTGCTCCAATTTAGGAAAGAGTTGAATACTCACTTCTTTAAAGAACACTACATTACATGAGGTAAGCAGCTACAACCCATCCTTCCTCTCCTGTTACTCATTTACTTTATGCTTGTCTTTGAACATGTACAGCACTCCGCTGCTTTTTGGCTAGGTTTTCACGAACAAAATGCTATTGACATCAATACATACATATATAGGAAATCACGTCTTCTGACTGTCTGCTAAATTGTGTCAGTTGTGAGGTCTAATCCATCAGAAGGCTGTCATATCGGACCTTATATTGTGTGTAGAGCTGCGGTCATTAAATGTCTCGGAGGGTCGTCAATTCCCCTGTCCTGCAGAGCCATAATACTATGGAAAATCGCAGCAAAAGAACTGGCAAAATGCTACCCTGCCAAGCAGCCAACTAATTAGTAGATATTTCCCAAACGCACTGTTATATTCGTCATTTTTAAAATAATAAACATCTCCTTATTGTGACATCGACCTTAAGTCCTTTTAGGTTTTTAAAATGTATATTCTAAAGCACTGCGTTTTATGATGGTTGACCATCCTTTTATGCTTTTTATTAATGAATCAAATAAAAGTATATTTTGACTTGACTATATTGTGTTGGGAAATAGCATTCATTTGCGTTGTTGCGTGCGTTTGATATGCACCATCCCTCAATTTTGGTGATGGGTGCCTATTTGTCATCGTCAGACTTTGGCAAAACTTAAGAGAGAGAAAGGGAGGAAAGGGAAAAAGACTGAGGTACTGAAAAACAGGAAAAGAATCACAAAGTGCTAAAACAGGGATGAAAAAGAACATGCAAGAATGAGATAAAGAGACAAGGGTTGTAGGCAGGTGGAACAAAAAGGCAACCTTGACATTCGTCATTTTTGGCTGCGGACTAGTAAGGAAAATTAAGCCCATGCACTTTGTTTTAAAGAAGTACTGCGAAATAATGCTTTGATATTATGATGCAGACAATGATGTGTCTTTTTTTAAATAAGTAAATATGCTCTGGGAATTAGATATTTTACTTCTTGGTGTAGACAGCAAAGTGCTTTCTTTCTGGGTTACTACATCCCATAAAAAACACTTTTACTTTCCATGTTGTCTGTGGGGCTGCAACTAAGGGTTAAAATAAACATATGTTCCTCAGCGCCAAGATACCCTTGGGTGAAATACACGTTATGTTATGTCATGTTAAGAATGCAGGATGTGCTGCAGCACCAGCATATAAACTCGAGAGAGTTCACTTTGCAAATTAATAAAGTGATCTTTGCTTTTTTTCTTGCAGCATGTGATATTTTTCTACGTTAGATTGTCAAATATCATAAGGCTTCTTCTGACCATCTGCTGGTAATCATTTTAACAAAGTTAGAATCCCAATCCACGTGCAAATTTGAGGACAAAAACCTACACATTTTAGCCATATACATTTGTTAGCAAGTGCTCCAAAATGCACTGATGGAACTTGCACTTCTCTCCCCGTCCGGACTCCCTCACTGAAATGAATCCCTCACTAAGCACACTTTCTTTTTAAGTGACTTGCAGCTAGATTCATCAAAGGCCCGTTTTGCGAGTCAGTAATAGCGATTATTAAAGAATCGATATTATAGACTCGCAAAACGGGATTCATGTACAAATCGCAATTTATTTTGCGATTCCTACAGCTTCCTTATTTGTGATTAGCTAATTGCTAATCGCAAATAAGGAATAACTCCCCATTCGTTCCTATGAATGGGAAGACATATCAATGTGCGAATCGCTATTAGGGATTCGCATTTTGAAATTGCGATTTCAAGGGTGCAGGGGTGTCCAAAGGACACCCTGTTGCACCCCTGAAATGACTTGGGACGCTGGTGTTACGCACACACATGTCCCAAGGAAATGTGTGTGTGCAACATACAACTTATAAAAATACACTTAAGTGCATTTTTCTAAGTTTCCGCTATTTACCACGAGGTTTGACTTCGCGGTAAATAGCGGCCTAAAATTGCGAATTCGCATTTTTAAATGTATCATGAATTGCATTTAAAGAATCTCAAATAGAGATTCCTTAAATGCAATTGCTCGCAAATTTGCGAATTCTAAATTAGCGATTTTTGCATTTGGGATGATGAATCCCAAATGCAAATATTGCGCTCGCTAAGGGCCAGATTCTCAGAATCTGGCCCTTTGCGAGCCGATTTTCATTTCATGAATCTGGCCGTTGGATTTTCAAAACCCTATGCCTGCAGGGAGTTTATGTCGCTGGCGTGCACCCCCTACTATCAAATATTTCAAGCACCTGTACACGTTGCACAGGGTCGGATTGGGATCACAATTCGGCCCGGGCACTGACGAAAAAAGTGGCCCACATTCAAGAGGCGTGGCCCATATTTAAGGGGCGTGGCCCATATTCAAGGGGCGTGCCCTTTCATGAAACACCATTTGCACAGACAAGGAATGAAACGACACAGGGCCAAGGTGACAATGGCCTACATGCTGAGCAACTACAAAAAAAATAGCAAGGCCCCTTTTTGTCACAAAATTATTCCAGCACAGGAGCACCTGAAAAGCAGCAAAGCCCCTGCTATTACTAACCTACTCAGCCCTCCCCAGACCTTCAGCTCAGGAGCACATGAACAGAGGTAAGGCCCCTGCAATTAGTAAATTAATCAACCCTCCAGGCCTTGGGAAAATGTCCTGGCAGGGGAGCACAAAACACAGCTTTCTGGGTCATCCAAGGTAGCCAGGTAGCCAGTGGGAGGCTGAGGTGAAGCTGGTGCATGGGAAGTGCCTTCCCAGTGTGTTCTGTCAGTTTGAGTATTTACCATTTACTGTAGTATTACCCTTGTACCTGTGTATGGTACCCTTTTGTAACTTGCACACGTCACTTTTCTCTTGTAACACACTGTTTGCTACCTCTCACTTTTGTTTGCTTTAGATACTTGCACAAGTGCCACCATTGCCTACATAACGTTTGTTCTTGTGCTGGAGTGTCGGCCATTAATTGCAGTATTATACCTCTACTTCGATTTTGTACGCTTTTGTAACCTGCACACATATCACTTTTTCCTCCGGTAATGTATCGTTTGCTCCTCTTGTATTTTGATTGCTCACTATTGTCACTTTTGATTCATGTAACTAAACGTTTGCTTTTGTAATTTGTCCACTTATAATTTTCTCCTCATGTATTATTGTTGTTCCTAGTGTGAAGCGCTCTGACACCTTCGGGTAAAGTCCGCACTATATAAAATCGCATAAATAAATAAATAAAACAAAAAAATTCCAAACATCACCATGCCCCCACAGCAAGACCCATTCTTCCTCGCCCACTATGCCCTGAATGTGAAGGGCTGTGGGCGAGGTGCTAAGACTAACACCGTTTCTGGGCTGCATGGGCCCCAGGGGGGCCGAGGTACAAATGGCTCAAAGGCCTGAGAAACACCTGGCCCCCAGGGAGGCAGATTATTGCAAACAATCACCCCTCCCCAGCCCAGCCTCAGCTTGATTGCTTGGCAGGGTAGGGGTGAAGGAGAGCCCACAGCTGACAATCGCTGTCTGGCCGCATAGCGAGGCTGCTTTCATTTTCGCAGTCTCTGTCTCCGTGCACTCTGTGGGCCGTTTTTTTTTCTCCCCTTTCCTAGTCCACTCTCTGTGGACTGGGACAGGGGAGAAAAAAACGGCCCACAGAGGGCACTGAGGCACCGGCCCTTCGGCCCATTCCCGAATGCCCGCCTTGCCACCTTGACTCGCTCTCCCCTTTCCCGTTGCCAATAAAGCAGAAGCTGAGGCCAATCAGCTTGGCGCATCTCACAGTCTGAGTCCTCGGTTCCGGTGCCAACTTCCGCCTGGCTCTGCCATAACCAATTTTAATGGCGGAATTACCTTGGCGGAACATGTCAGCGAGTAGCGTCAGAGGCTGATAGGAACTGCCGTATGCTGTCTCTGCTCCACTTAGGAAGATTGATTCCCATGAAAGTGAGAACTCGGGGGAGAGATAGATTAGAATTATTTTTAATAAAATGTAGATCCTTTTTAATCATGGTTCTGCTACTTCCCCACTGCCTGCCTGCACCGCCAGGCTTCGCTGAGAAATGGCCAACTCTCAGCCGCTAATATTAATTCTGTTCTGACAGATGGGAGCTTTAATGCAGATTACAACTGTTGGTTTTACTCCAGACAGCAGTTTTTTTGTTTTGTGGTAACGGTAGAGGAGGCAGGCCCCAGGGAATAATGCTGCCTCTCTAGGATTCTTACAGCAGCAAATACTCTAATGTATGACAGAAACGAAAACGGCGGGGGCTGGAGTAGTGGAGGAAGAGGGCGGTGTTTATAGACAGTAGGAAGAACGCACGCTGCATACAGAACGTGGAAGAGGCAGGGTATCTGGGAAGAAGGAAGAGGGAAGATGTTTTGGATGAAGAGGGCACATGTTTGCTATGGGTGGGAGATGTCGTTTTGGGCTTCAGGTCCACATGATGTGAAAGGATGGATACAGACACAAATAGTATCTTACTACAACTGGCCACAAGCATGTGCACTGGGCCCTTTTATTGACGGGGCCATGTCACTCGTGGCACCCGTGATGGATGGGTGTGGGGGTGCAGTGGGTCCAGCCCTCGAGGGAGTGGCTGGGATTACAGCTTCCTGTGGAACACTAGAATGTGTCCCGTGGGACATTACATTCCTCCCCAACTTTATTGAAGAACAAAAAAACGTTAGTCCAACCTGTGGGGACAAAACAAACAGTTATCTGAATACCACAGGGTCCATCAGTCTTCTGAGTCAGGTGGCAGGACGATGTCAGACAGGAGCTGGTGACTGTGCTTGCAGCAGGACCTTCTCGGCGGGCACCCTTAATTTAACCTGAGGGGTTCAGGACACGACCGCTGGCTTGGAGACATCCGCTGCATACCGTCAGTTCACCGAAGATGACATGTCATACGGTCTTTCATTGCTCCCACCTTGCTGACATCTGCGATGGTCTGTGGTAAGTTCTAACAGTTCTTTACAGTGGGTTGTGTCGTGAGCATGGATGGAGTCCACGGTGAGAATTCACAGAGGTGTTGCTGCACCGACTGTTTCTGTTGAACTGCTTGGCTGTGAACGGTACCCTGTCGGTGGGGCTATGTCTCTTCTTGTTCTCCCGCCTGGGGAGGCCCGTCATCGGGGTATGCTACGGGACTGTAGGAGGCCTGCGCTGGGGGCTGCTCGTGTGCCGTCTGGTGGCAGCTGCAGGACTGCTGAGGAGCCATTACTTAGTCGCATGCACAACCCTCACGGGTATATGAGTCTTGGCCAAAACTTGCACTCGCTGCCGTGGTTCCGGTGTAGGCCAGGTGCACAGGTGGCTTCTGGTTTCTTTTAGTCGGCTGGTGTGTCAACGGTGTAAGACTTCAGCCCACTTGTGCTCTGGTAGTGGAGTTTGATGCAGGCGCTGAGGGCTGTGTGATGGCAGCTGCCAACTATGTGGTGAGTCGGAATGACAGGTGGTGGTGACTTTTTGGGAGAGTTTGGATGTCAGGTGTTACTTAGCAGCCAGGTGTCTCCGCCTTGTTAAGGTTGATCATCGGTGGCGGCTTGACACCTAGAGTGTACGGAACCTCTCCTGCCTGTTCTGGGGCCACTGCCGACTCCAACTTGAGGCGGTGTGAGGGCGGGCACTCAGAGCTGATCTTCACCCATGGAGCCTGCGCACAGGAGCAGGGATGCCGATTGACTTGGACTGCCAATGCTCGGGGTTAGACGGTCACCTGGGATGAGACGCGGTCTACGCTTGCTGCGGCTTATGTTTGGTTCATCCATGAGGCTGTACCCTGGGATGTCGGTCCGCCTTGGTGGCTGTCTGGTGTATCAGGGACAGGGTGTGCTCTTGGCTTGCTGTAAGTTCTTGGTCTTCTCCTTTTGTTGGTCTGTTCAGCCCACCTGTGTTCATCCGGTTTTCTGGGTGACAGGGATGCCACTCTCTTCTTTCTTCGAGGGCGTTGCGCTTGGACCTCGAGGTGGCGCTGTCATGGCGTCGGCTTCTGCCTTCGCTCTCGCGCGCTCCTTGTTTGCTGGGCGACGTGACGTCCGGTCACATGTCGCTGGTGGTTGGAGTGCATGTAGCTGAGGCGGCTTACCACATGGGTGGTGCAACTCCTCTCTTGCCTGTCTCGGGTCGCGGCCGACTCTGTCTTGAGGCAGTGTGAGAGAGGACACTATCGGGCTCATTAGGATGGCAGGCGGACTTTACCCGCCCGCCACCCTCGCGGAAAACGGAACCGTCCGCGAGCTGAGCGGCGATCCCGCACTGCATATTAGGATGTACCCGCCACAGTGGCGGGCGCATCATGCATTTTTAGCATTGTGGTGGGCGGTGCTCTCAGCACCGCCCGCCACAATGCTAAAAATGAATGTATGCATTTGCATAAACCGCGCGGTGCCTGCCGCATTGTGTATGCAAATGCAGGGGGGTACCACAGGTACCCCCATGTGCACCCTCCAACCCCCCTTCACCATGGGGGCCCGCAGGGGGCCCCCAAAGTGAAGGCTGCATGCCTTTCCATGGTGGCATTGCCGCCACGGAAAGGCATCTGTTTAAGCCCATTGTAATATGACTGGCAGTGTCTGATAGACACCGGCACCATATTAAACCTTTTCCGCCCCGGTCGCAAGGCGACCGTGTTGGAAAAGCGGCGGACAATCTTTCCGTCCACCGCGGTCCCCCCGCCATGTTAATATGGCGGGGGGAAAATGGGTGGCAGTCGGACCTGGATGTCTGGCGGATTGCCACCACCCGCATGGCGGTGGCGATCGCCCGACATCCCAATGGTCCCCTATGTGTGGTCTTCGGTGTTGCAGTAGAGATGCAGGTGTTCTCGATGCTGTTCTCGATGCTGCGTTAATCAGTATTTGTTTGTGGAGATGTCTCTATCTCCCGGGCGCTTGCCCGTGCTGTCAAGTTCACTGGTGCGGTCTTCTGCGCACCTCGGATTTGGTGTGCTCCGTCCTTTTCTTGGGTGCTCTCTTCTGGCACTTGGTGCACCTGTGGTGTGGCTTGCGGTTGTGCCTATTCACCAATAGGAGGGGGTGATGCGGCCTCTTCACCGGCAGTGTCGTTGGGCAGCCACGTGGGGTGCGTGCACTGCACCAGTCCTTCTTGCACTGTTGCTGGGGGAAGCTACCTTGAGACGTTGCTGTCTTGGCTGGTCGTCCACACTTGCTAGTGGGGGTTGTCATAGTGTTTCTGCTTGAGGTAGAGTCAAACGGCCACCAGTGATGCTCACTTGGCACCAGTTTCCCTTGCGGTTCACAGTGTGGCAGCTACCTGGAGCCTTTGCGGTCTGTGAAGGTGCCTTTGCTGTTCTCACCTGCAGGGGACAGAGGGCCACTCTCTGAGCATTGTTCTCTGAGGGCATGTCTTGCTGCACCTAGTGCAGTCAGTCTCAGCAACTGGGTGTGAGCAGGCAGTCTTACTTGTGGTGGCGGTGCACACTCTGGGATCTGTTGACTGCTGTTGCCAGTTGGTTAGCAGGACGCTGTGAGGTGCTCTGGTGCAGCTGGTTTGTAGGGTACAGTGCAGCCACGCTTGTCACTGGTCTGCTGACATCGGTCGCGGTGGGCAGTCAGTGCCCTGGACCACTCTGTGAATGCGCCGGTGAAGGTCCTCCTGCTAGGATCACCTTACAATCTCCTTTTGCTGGTCCTGCTACTTCGGGCAGGGTATTGGAGTGTCAGGGCCTCTCCTCCGGCCTACTTGGCTGCGCGGCCGTGGGTCATGAGGGTCATAGCTGGCTATCTGTCCTAATGCCAGGTCGGCTTGCTGCCATTGTGAGCCCACGCTGGGATAATGATGCCGGTGTGGGGCGGTGTGCAATGTTGGTGGGGCCCAGTCCTCGCAGGATGCTCTCCCCTGTCTGGCCCCTCCTTTCAGTGATTGGTACTGCCCCTCTGGATGCCAGCTTCCCTCTTCGCTGAGGTTGTATACAATTGTGGTGGCTGGTAGCCAATGGAACGGGGTTCTTGTAGGAACTGTCTGTGGCTACAGTGTGGGAGCTGAGACCACTGTGCGGTTCGCTTGGCGTTAGTGTGAAGTGGGCTGTACCCTATGCTTGTGTGAGGGTCTGAGGCATTCACACGGCTCAGCCTTGTTCCTAGGCCTGGGGTCCACTGGTTTCAACAGCTCTGTGGATGCATGGGCCTGGAACTTCTTGCTATGATTTTGTACTGCAGGCTGTTTCCTCCCTCAAGTGCTTGCCTGGGGTGGCTGCAGTACCACTTTTGGCTGCTAGGTGGCTGTGCATCGCTTCAGTGCACAGGGCCTGGTAGTCTTTTCTTGAATTTGCAGGCCTTGGTCCGGTGCGGTCTTTGTCTGCTAGACGATGCAGGCGTGACAGTCTTTCACCTCCTGCCCGTCCTGTGGTTCCACGGTGAAGGACTGGGTTTTTCTAAGACCCAGCGGTGCCAGGGATAACACCTGAAACCTTCGTGGGTTACCTGTTCCGGCGTACAAATAACAGAGACACGGGACACTTCCTTCGGCGTCAAAGATTAGAGGTTTATTTACTGCAGGGAACACAGAAGTCACGAGAAGTAAATAGCATGTAGGTTCACGGAGCCTGCTTCGAATTGTATCTGTGGATCGCTACTTTTATACAGTTTTTTGTCATAGGATAACATGACAAACAAAAGATTACAACCCGGTTCCCACAGTACATTTCATAGGGGGTCGCTTTCATGTATTCAGGGCCCGGAACATAATTACAGTAGCATTTGTCGGTTCCCAACTGTAAAAGTACATCTTCCCACCATTAGTGCATTCCGTTCGGCTGTAAACAAATCAAGGAAGAGACAGAAACAGGTGTAGAGGAAGACAAGGATAGTGAACAGATCGAAGAGAGTGTAAAAGGGGTGGTATCAGGAAACACGATTGCAGGGATCAAAGGAGACGTGCCTAATGAATGCACAACTGAGACAATAGACCGGCACGGCAAGATGAGCCTCGAGCGGGGCCATCTGCCTTACAGTGTCATCCCCCTCATCATAAAGACACCCTCAAAGGAACACGTGTCTTCCGCAAGAGTTTGGGAATCCCAGGGTCACAAAGCGGACAGTGTCCGTTTGCTGGCTACTTGAGGGCAAGAAACAAAATGGATGCCACATCTAAAATGGAACCCGTGGGTTCAGATGAAGAAACCCACCAAACAAACGAACGGTTTAGGCTAGTACAGCGAAAACGCGTACACCCACTAAACTCGTCATTTGCGGTTCATAGATACCAGACTCGACCATATTCGGCCGAGTCGAAAACACCACTTACAATTGTCACGGAACCTCAGACGCTCCTTTTGCCCTCATGTAGGCAAGCACTAGTCGGAATCGGAATCGATCTCAATATTCATCAGATCATCCAGATGTTGCTGCAACATTATTCTATCCATCAGTGCTTCCTTGGTAACAGGCGGCCGCCTTATACACGTCGTAGCACAGAGGCCACATAAGGCAGGACCACACTGCACACAAAGACAACACGTGAACAGAAACGCTACAACAACCCCAATGATCATCAGAATTTTCCAACCCCACGTCGACATCAGGCCCCAAAACCACCCTAGTAGCGTCCAATCCCCTACGTCCACGTGTATGGACTCAGAGATCTTATGCAACTTCGAGATGGCTTGATAGACAGTTGGAGCGTTGTCAGGAATGAAAATGCAGCAACTCGAATGGATCACCTTACATACTCCACCTCTATCTGCTAAGACAACGTCTAAAACCATACGATTTTGTAACGTCATAAGCCTGTCCGCCTGAAGCTCTGCTGTGATGTTGCCAAGGGCGCTCGCAGTGATATTAGCGGTCGATTCCACCACTCGAGTCAACTGTCTCAGGTTCCTACTATTGATCATAGGTCCCCAAAACGGCAAGAAACCCTTAAAGAAGTCTCCTGCTTCTTGACCGGCAGTGTCCTCTTCGCTAATTACGCCTCTCACAACTCTGGTCTTGTGATAAACCGACCCAACAGTAAAGGTCGGCGGCAACAGATTCGCAATATAACATGTGCCTGAGAAGTCACGAGGCAGCCATGTATATGCGCGGTCGTAACAAACAAAGTAAGTACCCTTGGCAGTCAGAAGAACAGGGGAAGAGGCCGTCGGCAAAACATACGTTTCGGTACAGGCACTCCTCCCGAGCTGAGCTCGCGGGCTTCGGCCTAGGCCTTTCAGACAGAAATTACCGAGATGGGGTACGATCCAGATCGGGGACGAGCTTTTAAGCTGCCGATCACCCACTGACATACTATACTCAGCCTCACTCAGATCTCGGTATGCTCGCACCTCTTCCTCTGGGATAAGCGATGCATCGAAGATATCCCTATCTAAATTGGCAATCGCTCTTGCCAAAAGCTTGTGGTACGGGCCAGGACCATGATCTGCAGTGCGTGGCTCTCGATGGGGGTAAGAATATAGTGCGCTACGAAACATTGTTTGGAATGCTCGAGCTGAACCCTGGGAACTGTAAGGAAGGACCAAGTACGGAATTCCCCTATCGGTGGTATGTGGCATTAACCCACACACCCAACAATTGGTAGTGTTCATTACCAACTGATGCTTATGAAGGAGCTGAACGAAGGAATTGTTCATGAATTCCGCACGTCTAACCTGCTCGTGTTGTGGTAAGATGTGGAAGGAATGAGGGGAAACAGTGGAAGTAGGTTTAGGTTCAGAAGAAGGGGTAGGTGAAGCAGAAGGCAATAATGACTGTATCACATAATAAACTCCACCCACCAATAACGAGGAAACAGTTAGGAATAGAAGGAACACCTGAAACATAAAGCATTTAGTACGTGCAATCTTATGCAATCGAATCTTTGAGATTGAGTCTTTTCCAATTCCGACAGCTTTGAAAAAGCCATCCTCTAAAAACGTCTGCAACGTTCTTGACGCACTTCGTTCTGTGTAGCAATAGTCAATCCCCAGGAGTTCCTAGGAATCGACGGTCTCCAACCTAGTGTCAGGACCTACTAAACAGAAGGAAGTACCCGCACGGCCCTACGGTCCACCCGGATGTAAGGTTCTTTTAATTAAACAATATATACAGAATCTCCTAGCTGTGGAAACAAATACACATATGCGGAAAAAAACTCAGAATTCATACAAAAATCACAGCTATTCAAAAATGTTCAATGTGATAATGGGGTAACGTGCATTTCAAAAAGGAAAAAGCAAAAATAATTTTCGTTTATTAGTGTTAGAACGGAGAAAATATCTGCTTCTTCCAGGACGAGTCTGCTCTTCAAACAGTTGGTGGGATGATGAAACAGAGTCCTGTCGATCAGACAATAGTTCAGATCTTGAGTTCTCCAATGACAAATGTTCAACAGTATCGTCCGGCTGCACTGAAGTCTCTCCCACAGGCTGAGCGTCACTGAATGGCACAAAGTTCGGCAAAACCTCCGTTTCAGATGAGGCGATGCCCGTCCTCACCCACGAGTCCGCTGGTAAAGGCATTGGTACCTTTTTGGTGTGGGTGGCATGCACCCAATGCTTGCGGCCTTCCAAACGAACAGCAGTTCTCGTGGCAAGGAGCACTTGGAAGGGCCCGATAAACCTTGGCTCAAGATTTCGTTTTCGGCCAAAGTTCCTCGTAACCACCCAGTCTCCGGGTTGGAGCTGGTGTCCTGGACCCTCCGTCTGCGCCGGCAGTGCTTCAAAGACCTGTTGATGAATTAACCTCAGTTTAGCAGTCAGATTATGAAGGTAATCAATCAGCATTGGATATTCAAGATCAGCAAACGCACTGGGTCTAGGAACCCCCAAACATTTGCAGGACGGCCGAACACAACCTCATATGGGCTGAGCCCTACTCGAGAGTGTACAGTCGCCCTAGTTGACAGAAGAGCCAGGGGCAAAGCGTCAGGCCACGAGAGACCAGTCGTAGCCTGAATCTTTGCGAGTTTTAGTTTGAGAGTACCATTGTACCCCTCAACCAAACCTGCTGACTGGGGATGGTTGGCACTATGGAATTTTTGTGTAATTCCAAGGCCCTTACACACACTCTTCATCACACTCCCCACAAACTCACTTCCGTTATCAGACCATACAATCCGTGGCATTCCATACCGAGGAAAGTATTCCTTCAGTAGGACTTTCGCTGTAGACAGGGCAGTATTGTCTTTGAGAGGGTAAGCTTCAATCCATCGGAAGAATGCGCAAACCACAACTAAAACGTATTTTAGGTTATTGCATCGTTCCATATGGATGAAGTCCAACTGAATTACTTCAAAGGGACATGAAGGAGGAGCAAAATGGCCAGGGGGTGTAGGAGTTCCCTTGCCAGGATTGTACATCATACATATCATGCAATTCTTGACCAATCTCTCAGCACACTTAGCAATACCATCATTCTTCCATACAGGGGACAACAACTTACAAATACCTTTCGCACTAATATGTGACAAACCGTGTGCCATAGTCACAACAGCTAACACATATGCATCCGGCAACATCCATCTTTTATTCTCCGACAAATCAATCCAACAGCCATTCGCATCCATCTTTCCCGTACTCTCTTTCCACTTGGTCTTTTCAGTCTCGGTGGCCTCATTCTGAATCGCTTTCACACTCTCAATAGTGTCTTCACACATACCAGCTTCTGCAGGCCACCTTACCGAACTCGTCACATACATTCTAGTTGTAAGGTTTCTTGCAGTCTCCTTAGCAATCTCATCAGCAAATGCATTACCACGACCAACATCATTCGTCACCTTACGGTGTGCACTATATTTAATAATCGCCACCTGCTTGGGCAATGTAAGTGCATCCAAAAGATCATTCACAAGCTGTCCATGTTGGATCTTTGTACCATGCGATGTCATAAAACCTCTCTCTCTCCACAATCGTCCAAAACTATGCGCAACACCAAACGCATACTGACTGTCAGTAAACACATTCACCCGTTTCCCTTTCGACAACACACACGCTCTGGTTAAGGCAATTAGCTCTGCCGCCTGTGCAGATTTCTGGTTCAATCTCGCAGTCTCCACAACCGTACTCAAAGTCACCACAGCATACGCAGTCGTCACATCACCATTCGGCAACTTAAAAGACGAACCATCCACATACAAAGTACCATCGGGTTCTTCCAATGGAGTGTTTTTTAGGTCCACACGACCCTTCGTTTCCTCCTCAGTTCGTAAGTAACAATCGTGTGGTGGTACCTCATCTGATTCCATATTTGTTGGCAACAAAGTCGCCGGGTTTAGGACATTGCAGCACTTTATTTGAATGTGACTTGCCAAGAGCGTCAACTCATAACCAGACAACCTTGCGCTCGTCAAGTGTTGGGTTTTCGTATGATTCAAGAGAGTGTCAACTGCATGCGGAACCATCACCGTAAGCATATTATCCATGACCAATCCTGCAGATTGTCGGATGGACACCGCAGCTGCCGCTGTTGCTCTCAAACAACTCGGCAATGCTCTAGCTACCGGGTCGAAGGTCGAGGAAAAATATGCACATGGACGCTGCTTACCACCGAATTGTTGCGTCAAAACACTCAACGCACAACTTTCCCTCTCGTGAATGAATAGTGTAAACGGCTTACTGTAGTCAGGAGTACCTAACACAGGGGCCGAATACAACGCATCACGCAGTTCAGAAAAACTTTTCTGACACTCTTCCGTCCATGGCAAAGGAGTTGGAACATCCTTGCACGTAAGAGCTACCAATGGTTTTGCTAACAATGAAAAATTCGGAATCCATTGCCTGCAGTATGACGTGATACCTAAAAAGGCACGCACATCTCTCTGAGTTGTTGGCACAGTCATTCGAGCGATCGCTGCAATTCTCTCTGGGGTCAACCTTCTTCCCTCCTTTGACAATAAGTGACCTAGATAGGTTACTTCTTGGCAACAATATTGCAGTTTAGAAGGTGACACCTTGTGATGTAAGTCACAGAGATGTTGCAACAAAGACACCGTAGCAGTTTTGCAAATGTCCTGTGTGTCTGCAGCCACCAATAAGTCATCGACATATTGGATCAAGGCCGCACCAGCCGGCAATACAAACGCATCGAGTTGACTTTTCAGGGCTTGGCTGTATATCGATGGACTCTCACAGTAGCCCTGAGGACCGCGTTTAAACCTAAAGCTTCGGCCACCTAAAGAGAAACCGAAAAGGTCCCTGCTCTCCTCAGCAATCGGAATGCTAACGAAAGCATTCTTCAGATCGATCACTGAGAACCAGGACGCAGATGCTGGAATCAGAGTCAGTAAAGCCGTAATGTCAGGCACCACAGGGAACTGAGGAATCACAATTTTGTTCACCTCCCGTAAATCAATGACAAAACGATAAACAGGAGGCTTAGAGGGATCAGTGCGTTTCAAGATGGGCAACACAGGGCTATTACACACGTTTCCCCGAGTCTCCTCGATAACATCTTTCTCGATCAAATCATAGATGATCGCTAACAGCGCTCGCTCACCATCAAGGGAGATACGATACTGGGGAATACGTGGTAATCGCACATTCGTTTTCAGTTGAACAACATAAAGGGAGATGTCAAGCAGGCCCACATCATTGGGACCTGTTGCCCACAAAGATGCAGGAAGAGAACTCAATTCCGGTGGGAGCTTATCGATGGACAAGTACATAGGAGAGATTACTCTCTCACCCAATGTAAGCTTTACGCCCGCAGGAGAACAATACAAAGTTGCATACAGACGTTTCAGCAAATCCAGGCCCAAAAGATTTTCACCACAACCAGTAGTCAAAATCAAAGGAGCTTTCAGCTCACGCGGCCCAATTGTAAGGGGCAAAGGGCGAGAAACCGGATAGCTAACAGGGGCGCCAGAGAATCCAACTGAAACATTTGTTAAGACAGACAAAGGTGCGCCAGGGAGTTTCGAATGCATGATGGAACTTTTCGCTGCACCAGTGTCCAACAGAAAAGGCTCAACTACGCCCGAGGTGGCAACTGCGACGTAAGGCCCTCTCTGATCAACCGGAACTGATACTACTCCCTCCCTTTGTCTATGGCTGTCCTAGTAATTACCGTCGTCAGCACCCTGATCGACGTAATAATCATCCACATTGTATTGTGCGGATCTACCTGATGATGACCCACGCTGATCAAAACAATTATTAGAATCAGAGGAATTATTAGAACGATCGTTTTGATTCTGCGTAACACCACGACCTCTACCTCGTGAAGCCTGTTGAGGACCACTACGGCCTCCTCTAGATGAATTTCCACTATTTCGATCACGCAAAACTGGACAATCAAATTTCAAATGTCCCTCACCTCTACAATAGGCACATTGATTGTACCCAAGCATAGATCTCTGCGAAGAAGAGTCATTTCACGATTGTGACCTATATGACTGCGATTGCGATCTATTTCACTGCTGAGAATCATTCTGATTCGAGCGCGGAGGATACGCTTGTTGCAACAACACTTTCGTTTTGAGTTCTTTCGTCTTTTTGTCTGCACGATCATTTTCCTATTTCTCTCTATTTTCATAATATTGGGCCGTAGCCAATATCTGAGCAGAAGTGGAAACAGCCCACGCACTCTCTGAATTTTTCAATTTGTTGCTTAGGTCCAGCAGCAAATTCGACACAAATTTGTCTACAAACAGTCTCTGACCTCCCTCAGTGCCCATATCTTGACCACTATGATCGATGAATGCCTCCTCAAATCTCGTAAAGAAATCGGAGACACTCTCGTCCTTCTTTTGCTTGCAAGCAGACAATTTGTCCCAGTTAACTTTCATAGCTGGCATAAGTGTTTTCATGAGGGTAATTATTCTCTGAGGAAGATCGGTAATAAGCTGTTCAGGCTTAGCCCCACCAACTTGTCGGACATCAGCCGCCACAAGAGCAGGCCAGTCACCGCCTAACTCGGCTACATGATTTTCCTGACGAATCTTCGCCCACACCGGCTGCGGTACGACATTGCCGAACAACATATCGATGTCGGCAAGATTCATTATCGTAGCATCCACTAACTGAGACAATTCTTTATAGTACCCTGCAGGATTTTTGCGGGGGTCGGGCAAAGTCTGCTTAACCTGCAAGACTTCCGATCGCTTCCATGGAAGGTGTATCCACACCCTCTGGAAATGTGGCGGAATAATAGGAACAGCATTAGCATCACCTGGCATCCACACTGGTGGAACTTCTCGCATGGGATACTGACCAGGCGTTGCCATCCATTCCTCAGTTTCGTCTTTAAATAATGCTCGAGGCATTATAGCAGGACGAAAGGATAGTAGCTGCTCGACAGCACGTCGAACATTGCTACCCACAATTATACCGCTCGAAAACTGAAGCTGAAGGTCAGTTAGAGCAGCCAATACATCATCAGCCGCATCTACTGATATCTCATCGTGTAAAAGCTTGCACATTTCTTCAAACACGAGTCTTTGTGTTGGCTCATTGAATTGAGAAAAAGTTTCAACAACTATACGTGGAGGATTCTTAAGGGGATATCTAATCCAATTTTTCGCCATATTATATAGCGTGTCACGTTCCCTACCACCAGGAAGCTGACTTCGTCTTTGGGGAGCATCAGAACCAGCAGACCCAAGAATCGGTCCAAGAGAAGTGTAGAAGTTGGCAGCAACAGTAGGAACACGACGTCGAACAGACGGGGAAGAAGAGAGAAGCAAAGGGGTAACAATAGAAGAGCCAAAAACAGGAGGAGCAGCAGGAGTAGCCACAAGGGTAGAAGTAGCGGGAACAGCAGTTTGAGAAGGTATTGCCGGTGGAGCAGTAGGAACTTGAGCAGGTAGAGGAACAGGAACAAGAGGAACAGCTGCTGGAACAGCAGGCTGAGGAACAGGAGGAACCACGGGAACTGTGGTATCCTGTGCATAGGGAGGTGGCGACTTCAGTAGATAAGACAACAAAGGATCCTCTACTGCTTCCTCTCCTTTCTTATCCGTACCTGTCGGCAAAACGGGATAACATTTATCCACCATCATGCGTTGCAATCTATCAAAAATTTCCTTTTCCTTCTCCTCTTTGTCTCGCTGAAACTGTTCTGCATTTTTCATCGTAGTAACGATACCTTCTCTCTTATTACGTTTAAGCTGCTTGATTTCTTTCTGCTTGGCTTCCTTACGCCATAACCGAAAGGAATCAAACATGGCCGGCCTTGCTTTTCTTTGGAACAATTTAGCTTCAAGATTATCTAAGATCGGGGTCTCAAAACTACAGTGAGGTGGCCAACTAAGGACACCATCATCTTTGGTGTAGCGAACCCAGCAATCATTGAATGTGATAGGACCCAAACCATGTCGACTATATAATTCGTAAGTTGGAGTTGCGACCGGAGGTATCGGACACGAGTCCTCCAACCGGGAATCCGCACCACAACCTCTAAAGCAACTGAACAAAGTACTACGGCCAGGCATCGTGCACACTAACCGAGTTTCACAAACGTCAAGGGTTATTGGATTACAATGTCCCTACAAAAGTGCAAAAACCCTCGGTTTTTGGCGACTGCAGACGTCAAATAGAACAACGAAGAACAGAATACAAAGGACCACAAATGCAATGGAACCATGCAACGAATCACTGACAGAATTTCGACTTCAAAAATATCGACCTACAAGAATATCGAGTGAACAATATCGAGGGCAAAAATATCGACATCCTATCTACAACATGGTAAGTACAAAAATATCGAAAAAAAAATATCGATGTTAAAAATATCGATGTTAAATATATCGTTTTTTTTTAATATATAAATGTAAAATTAAGAAACATATTTAAAAGTATCTAATAATATTTAAAAGTAATAAATAATACATATATTAAGAATACATTCATTAAATATATACAGTAAATATGTAATATATATACACTGAACAATAAGTATTAATAATTATTTTACGAATTTATAAATTAATGAAATATTTTCTAATTTACTAACACATTTACAAACATAAAAAAGTAACATAAATAAAATGTAAGTAATATAAAAAATAAAATAAATATTTGATATATTAACAATTAATTAAATAAAACCTTGCATAGCATAAGGGTAAAAATTTCTATTCCTACTCCAGAGAGTACAACAGTAGGGAAAACTGACCCTGAACTCAAAAAACACCCCTTTACCCAAGAACTGAAACTGACCCTGAACCCTAAAAATACCCCTTCACCCAAAAACTGAAAACTGACCCTGAACCCAAAAAATACCCCTTTACCCAAGAACTGAAAACTGACCCTCAACCCAAAAAATACCCCTTTACCCAAGAACTGAAAACTGACCCTGAACCCTAAAAATACCCCTTTACCCAAGAACTGAAAACTGACCCTGAACCCTAAAAATACCCCTTTACCCAAGAACTGAAAACTGACCCTGAACCCAAAAAATACCCCTTTACCCAAGAACTGAAAACTGACCCTGAACCCAAAAAATACCCCCTCACCCAAAAACTGAAAACTGACCCTCAACCCTAAAAATATCCCTTTACCCAAGAACTGAAAACTGACCCTGAACCCTAAAAATACCCCTTTACCCAAGAACTGAAAACTGACCCTGAACCCAAAAAATACCCCTTTACCCAAGAACTGAAAACTGACCCTGAACCCAAAAAATACCCCTTTACCCACGAACTGAAAACTGACACTGAACCAAAAAATACCCCCTTACCCAAAAACTGAAAACTGACCCTGAACCCTAAAAATACCCCTTTACCCAAGAACTGAAAACTGACCCTGAACCCTAAAAATACCCCTTTACCCATAAACTGAAAACTGACCCTGAAACAAAAAAATACCCCTTTACCCAAGAACTGAAAACTGACCCTGAACCAAAAAATACCCCCTTACCCAAAAACTGAAAACTGACCCTGAACCCTATAAATACCCCTTTACCCATAAACTGAAAACTGACCCAGAAACTAAAAAATACTCCTTTACCCAAGAACTGAAAACTGACCCTAAACACTAGAAATACTCCTTTACCCAAAATTAATTATTATTATTTAATTAGCAATTAATTAATAATGAACAATAACAAATAAAGTAAATATATTATCACATTAGCTGTAATTATTATAATTTAATAATTAATATTATTTTTTCCCAATTAATTAATTAACAGTAATAAAAAATTATATATCAATAAATAACTCTAATTAATGTAACTTATTAATATTATTTAATTACCAATTAATTAATAATGTTAAATATGTTCAAAATAATAATAATTAATTAACTAATTAATATTAATTATTTTTCAATAAATTAAATATAAATTTATAAAAACATATATTAATTAATTAATTATTATTCATATACTCCCCACCCCATTCCCCTATAAATCCACATCCCGCTACAGAAAATATATATCAATTAATCAATTAATTTTTTTCCCAATTAATCAATATTAATTAGCAATTAATTATAATTAATTAATTAATCCTACTAATTATTAATCAACTTACCATAATTAAATTACTTCCCACCCTATTCCCCTATAAACCCACAACCCGCTACAGAACATATATATCAATTAATAAATTAATTAAAATTATTTTCCTATTATTTTCACATAATTACCAATTAATTATAATTTATTAATAAATCCTACTAATTACTAAACAATTTACCATAATTAAATTACTTCCCACCCTATTCCCCTATAAACCCACAACCCGCTCCGGTACAAAAACATAAAAGTTACTTATAAAATTATTTATTATTAAATAAAATTTATACACATATAATAGTAATTATTTTAAATAGTTAAATTAAACATATAACACATACATAATAAAAAACTATACAATAATACAAATATCGATATTAGTGTCATCGAAATTAGTAACATCGATATATATGCTATCGATATTACTTACTTCGATATTACTTACATCGATATTAAGTATTTCGATATTACTTACCTTGGGTCGATATTCTGTCCTACGATATTCTTGCCTTCGATATTATGCACCTTCGATATTTCAGACTCGATATTATGGTAGGTCGATATTTACAACTCGATATTTTGACTGTGTACCCCATGCAACAACTAAGCACCCACAACAACTAAGGATTTTGGGAGCGACCCACAAATACTTAACTCAAAGAACAATGACGTCACCAGGAAGGCCCGTCAATCGTCTCGCTATACCAAGGTCTACGCCAGGCGCCAAAACAGGTCTACAGTCAGGGCAGCAGTCCGTCGCAGCCGTCAGGAGGCGGGGATCTTCGCGGTAAAAGTCTTCGGGCCACTTGTTTCGACAACAGGATCGATGAAGCGGGGTACACCTTCCCTCGGAGATTTCACACGAAGTTCCTCACGATCGTCGGGCTTTGGACCGGTACCGCTGATGCAGCCCCACTGTGGAAATTCACAAAATTGATGTACATAAGCGGCGTTCATTTGTCTTTTCCCATTCCCCCCCTGTACGCACCACGAATGTCGTGAGACGTTGACCGCATCACTCCGCCAGTAAAGGCCCGTGCCCGCATGTACCTGACAGCCATTTTAGGCACCATGGCCTCTTTGCCCGCTCATTGAAATCCCCGGCTTCCTTCCTGCGCGCATTTGAACACCCCCCCCACTCTCAAATGACCCTCTCCCTCTGCGCACCCTGGCTGCCCCCCTCCCTCACATGCACAAGTCCGCATGACCCTGTCCTTGGGAGTCACGGCCGCGCCTGACCAACACCTCCTTTCCTTTCATGAATAACCCCTCTGTTGGTAAACCCTCCCTCCGCGATTGACTGTCCACACAGGTCCGAAGCCATCGCCTAAGCCGGGAGATATTGTTTACTGCCCCTTATTGTATGGAGTCACTCCTCTTCAAAGGACCCACTATTGATCCTGGCCTCCCCACCCCCCAGGGGTACGATCAGGCGCACACATCCCAAGAATCGGCGGAACACTCAGCTGCGTGATTGCCCCCTCCTCTTATCGGCAGGTTAAGGGCCTCTATTGTGGATATATGTGGGGTGGGATTGACACGAGGATTACGGGGATGTCTTTTCCTTGTTTCACAATGTCGTTATTGTAATAAGGAATGTTTTGTAAGGTATAAAAGGCGATGTCTCAGAGAACTTGTTAGAGCACCTCCCGAAAGACACTGTGTTTCGTGTCCGAAATGACAGGCTCTCCTCATGAGCAATAAATCCTGTTCTTGTGATTCCTGCTTCCAGCGCCCGTCTCTTTATTTGGTAACTATTCAGAATGGGAACTAAGAGGCGTCTTGCGCCAGCCGCCCGGGCATCGATAGTAATATGGGCTCACTTTCAACAATTGGCGTCCCAACGCGGGGGCCATCAGTGACATAAGGTCCAGTAAGAGAGATCCAGACGATGAGGTGAACATCTAAATGATTGGAGTATACCTGCCTTGAGAGGGCCCTCGTCCGGCTGCCGATTGAATGAACTTCACCGATTCTGAACGGACCTCTCTCGAGTGACCTATTGTCCTGACTGGAATCCCACAGGAATGCTGCATAGAGTAAGAGAACGATCGGGCGCTGGAGGGGGAAGACGAAGAACTGTCCGCATGGTCCGGTCCGGGTAAGATTAAGTAGGGCGTTTTTACCCCTGATTGGTAGGATGGTTTTATCCATCTGATTGATTGATTGATTGATTGTATTGGAATCGGTATTTAAATACTGATATTGTTGTTGTTGTTCATTTAGCTTTGGTTGCTACTTGAAATATTGGTTCTCTTCTTGAGAACGAGACATTCTCTGTTTGCAAACAGCGGCGAATAGGAACGTTCGTCTCTCTTTGCAGATAGAGAAGGGTAGGTAATGCCCCTTTATGATTCGTCATGCCTACCTTTCTCCCCACTGATTGTTTGATATCGATTAATAATCGATTGTTGCTCTTTGAGATCTTCCCTGTCCACAAACAGAGACGAATAGGAATATTCTGTCTCCCTTTGCAGATAGCGAAGGGCAGGTAATGCAGACGTTTGTCCCCGTTGTAATCCGTCATACCTGTTTTTCTCCCCACCGATTGATTGATTGACTGGACATTGTTGTCCAAAGGAATTGTTCGTTTGAGGTATTTTCTGTTTGCAAATAACGTGGAATAGAAATATTCTGTCTAGTCTTTGCAAGTAGTAAAGGGTAGGTTATGCCCCTTTATGATTCGTCAGGCCTACCCACTCCCCACTGATTGACTATTTATTGGGGGTAGCTCACCTGGTCCGCCCAGGAGGCTACCCTAATGAAGGGACATACGCTCCCCACTCATTGACCATTTATTGGAGGTAGGCCATCTGGTCCGTCCAGGAGGCTACCCTAGTAATTGGAGGTACATCATTTGGTCCGTCCAGGATGATACCCTAATGAAGGGACATGTGTTCCCCACTGATTGATAATCTAGTTCCACCCGGACCATTTATTGGAGGTAACTCATCTGGTCCGTCCAGGAGTACCCCTAATGAAAGGACATATAAAAATATGAAGTGATCACAGTACCCTGTTAACAGAAACTTTAGCTTGAAACACGCTAAGGAAAGGAAGGAAAAATAAAAGAAATCGGGCTAAGTCAGTAACCCCCCTGATGAGCTTTCGACTTCACTAAAAATAAGAAACATTAGGAATAGTTCGTAATAAGAAATATAAAATGGCGAAAACTTGACGGCAAGACAGCCACGAGGTAGCTAGGCTCCGCTGCCTATTCCTGCTCCAAACATGTCTGCCTCATTGCCCGCCACGCCCAAATAACGGTAACATGAAATAGATACAAATCAATAGGTACCTACCCCCATTCCGGAAGCTCCCGAAGTGCAACAGGTCCGCGGTTACGCCCATCCGGAAGGCGAGGCCTCGATGCGTGCAGAGCAGGGCTCGGCTGGCCGCCATCGGAAGGGGAGACTGTGGGGCGGACGGCCCGAAGGTTGTTATAGTCTCCCCATTCCCTTCTTTCCTTCTGCCCTGCGGGCCACGGGGGGGGGGATGTCTTGCCTCAGCCACCGAACCCCCCCCCCTCTCTATCGCCAGCTCCGGCCATCAGCAAAACCGGAGCCAAAGCAGGTAGCTCCGCAGCGATAACTCTGGAAAGTTGCAGATAGTCCCTTCAGCGGCAACACTTGAGAGTTGCAGGTAGTCCCGCCACAAAAGGGGGGGGATGTCTTGCTGCCTCCGATTCCCCCCCCCCATCTTCATTGCCTGGCACGGCCATACCAAAGCACTGGAGCCGAAGAACGGCGCGGGGTCGCTGGAAGGGGAAGGTGGCGCGAACGAGCCTCCCCCACCTCCCTCCAGGTGGAGGCTTCCAGTGACACCCCAACGCTCCTGCTTGAAGAGGGTCCATATCAAAAAGCGGGTTTTCTTACCCGGGACGGGCACACGCCCTGTGCTCCTCAACCTTGAAGATTCTAAAAGAGCCGGGGGGGGGCCGACCTCTCCACGAGGCGCCCCCCGCCCCCGTCCTCCGATGGAGCCACGAGACGTCGGCGCACTCCTGCCGGCGCCAGCCTCAGTTTGGAAATGACTAAAATCCTGCAAAGATACAGATTTGTTCAGTTCCGGTGGAACACCAGAATGACCCGGTAGGAAAGATTGTTGCCTCCCTCCCCACTTTTGACTGATGGTCCATATTGCTAGTCTGTTACCCCATTGCGAAAAACTTTTTTGAACTACCAAAAGAGGTTCTGGTCCAACCACGAGTCAGTGGAGGCATTCTGACTATACTGGGACCTGCCTGACCTCGCCCAAAATGGCGCCGATACAAAATGATGCAGTTTTTGGACAATGAAAGTAGATAAGATGGATATTGATTATGTGCTTGGAAAAGAAAGCGATATAAGATGGATATTGTGTTGGGACAGTGAACTGATTTAGGGTGGGTACTAATTATGTTTGGAAGCAATGAATTGGTATAAAATAGGCACTGATTGAGCATTTGGGCAATGAATTGATATACGTTAGGTATTGAGTAAATAGTTGGACAATGAGATGATATTATTGAAAGCTTGAAACACATTATACTCGCCCCGTAAGAAAGTTCGATACGATTTTATTGCACTGCTGCACTTTATGAAATGAATGGCCACCGACTTTGTTCCTCTTATGCACAGTTCCAGTCTGCTCCGTAGCCGGCCCACTGGGTTGTAGGCCCGTATTTGTGCGCCAACATTTTTCATTAAAGGTATTTTGAAAAAGAAAGTATAATTGTAGCGGTTGCATTAATGAGTTTCAAATGTGTTACTACTGTCTCCAATATAAGCGAAAAATAAGCAGCTTTATTAAGGTTGAAGGGTAAAAAGGCCCAACACGTAAGCAGTTACCTTATATGCCACAGATAGCAGGAAAAAGTTTTAGATGCCCTTAAGCAATACCGAGGAAATGCCACCTGACCACCACCCTTACACATGACCTAAAAGGCCACGCTCGAGTGATTCATGTAGATACGCAGACCATCGATGATTGTCTACCCAACATTACTGGACCCTCTGGGCTTAAACGCCGAGATGGTAGAGAATGAACCCCGTGGAGATGGGTCGAGTATGAGGTAGGTAAAAACATTTTTTTTTTCTTTTCAGATTTATGCGCGTTGATGTGTTTTGAATGCTACCCCCACCCCCTTCTTCTCCTCCCTTCTGCAGGTCACGTCGGAACATCGGTTGAAGTATGGAGGAGGGATGATCGAACGACCGACGAAAAGGGAAGGAGGGGATCTGAGCATAGTACTTATGCTAACGCGTTTTGAAAGACGTAGACTTAGATATGACTGTTCCTCCTTAGAACGTAGCGACTGGGAGGATGGACTGACATAGAAACTTGACGGGTTAGTACTGTATGACGGAATTTGACTCGAATCAACACGCCAGATAGTGCAACTATGACGTTTAACTAGATAGGGAAAGGACAAGGAAAAGTCCCGGGGTAAGGGTTACCTAGGCACCACCCGTCTGGGAAAGTAGGAATGTTATTGATGTTCAAAATGTACCACCTCCTTCTCGCACTCTTATAGATATAGCCAAGCTGTCCGACTGTTCTCCCGATCAATACCCTCCGTTGCCTCAGCCTGGAGAACTTCTCACCAAAAGAAGAAACTCAAAAGTGGTTTAAGATCCAACCGTGGGCAATAGCCCGACCAGGTTAATTTCTGACCGGCTGACCGAGGTGTAAGTATTAGCAATCGAGAACGCTCGCAAAAATAGCAAGCGAGAGGAAAAAGTAGGAAAAGGTAAAAAGAGCTCAGCCCGTAGATAAATAGGATATTAAAGATACGCAGCATGCAAAAAGAGATCTTTTTGGCCAATAACTGTTCTATGTTTTGTCGTGAATCTCTTTGTATGTAATACATGTACTGTCTTCCTTCGTCTGAGTTTGTGTGTATGTACTGTATGGGTTTATGTCTCCCCTCTGTTCGCGTCTCTTTGTTACCTGACCCCTGCTGTTATGTGTTGTGAGCGCACTAAATGACCTATTTCCGTACACGTCTCTCTTTCTCTCTCTCTCTCTCCCTCTCTATCTATCTCTCTCTCTCTCCCTCTCTCTCTACATGTCATACGTGTACCGAATGGCTCGTTTAGGTTGCGGACGACTCTCACTCTCTACGAGAGTCCCCCTGTTCCATCTTCCTTTTTGTGGTAAAATTGTGCCCCGCTGGTACCAGTCTGATTGGATACTTATTGAACACGAAGGTGTTCAGCGAAATTGACAGAAACTAAAACGATTGTAACTTGCCATATTACTACCTCTCCTTTCTGAAAAATGAATGAACTCGAATTGGCTAAGAAAGAAAGGACAGGTAAGACGACTAAGGTCCCCTAATCTGGCCTTTTATAGGGGAACTATATGTCAATGGCACCCTATTTTTCAGTTTGTTAGAGACAAGCGCCAATGTCCAGATTGACCCCCAATGCCCAGATTGCCCCACCCCTTTGCACTCAAGCGCGAATGCCCGAAGCGTCCCCGCCCCACTTGATTGACCCCAGCTGCTGTCCCCGATGTATAACTGATGATCATGAGTAACTGTCGCCCCTCGAGAAAAACCTGTTTAACCCTGTCTTTCGATGATTGCACCCCCGCTCTGTTTGAAAGAGTTAGCCAGCTCTAAAGGGAAATGTAAGACTGTTAAGGCTCGGGTTAGAAGGACGAGTCTCCCCTGAATGTTGCCAATTTTGGAGTTTTTGATGAAATACGCAAGTGATAGGAGTCTGACCTCTGTCCATATGTGTCATGAATGAACGCCGATTAGACTTGGTGCGAACACAGTAGAAATACCCACATACTTACTTCATGGTAATAGACTTCTGACTATGACCAATGAGCATAACCCCCAGGTGCTAGGATTGCGAGTGGAATTCAAATGTAAAAATCTCTTCTCCTGCTAGTTCTCTAAAACTTGTTTTTACCCATTCAAAGATATACGATCACCGGAGGAGAAGGGTCGGACGTGACGCACAGCCTGGCTGCAGATCATGAGACACATACGACCTCGACCAAAGGTGGAGCCGCAGCGCAACAAGATACGGAACGAGGCAGCACTCTCAAACGCGGTAAACGAAAGGATGAAGGGCTGTCCTGAAGCTCTCTGTCCGCTAACCCACGTGTGCCTGAAGCCTCCGTCCCCCTTTTCAAGCCCGATTGATGGGCCTGCTTGCTTGTTATCCTTTGATCCCTTGGTCCCTTTGGTGTGTCCCAGGAAATCTGACCCCACTCCGCCCTCTCTCCCATCGACTATTGAACCACACACCCTCTTTTCCACGTGACTTTTTGCCGAAAGGAAGAACAGCATTTAGGTGGAAACGGGGTTATGCCACGGAAATATAGGTGCCGAGCATAAGGTGCCACTAAAAGGATTGGTTAGGGAACAGGACTGTGGTCTAACAGCAGAGGATAGACCGCACCTTGCAACGCGAAAGGTTAAATCCGAGCTGGACCTATAGCTCCACCGCTGGTGCTCAACAGCGCCAACGAAAGGACACGGACTAGAGCCTACCAGTGATGGCTCACTGCTAAAAAGACACTGTGACGAAGAGATCTCATGTATTGGACTGAATTCCTCCCTCAACTACTTGGTCAAAATGTTCATTGGTCACATTTTTTGAGAAAGTCAGAAGCATTTATGCTATGTAGTACGTTTGAACGTTAGGAACCCAACAAATGCAATTTCCTATGTGCTGCATTCTGCCAATCGCATCGACTGTTCATGGTTATATGCAATATGTTAGTATTGACAAATGCTATTTCATCAACCACACATGTGTATATGTACGCCCATCAATTAGGAAATGAACTTTGTTATGTAAAAAGCGGCGACTGTGGAAATTCACAAAATTGATGTACATAAGCGGCGTTCATTTGTCTTTTCCCATTCCCCCCCTGTACGCACCACGAATGTCGTGAGACGTTGACCGCATCACTCTGCCAGTAAAGGCCCGTGCCCGCATGTACCTGACAGCCATTTTAGGCACCATGGCCTCTTTGCCCGCTCATTGAAATCCCCGGCTTCCCTCCTGCGCGCATTTGAACACCCCCCCCACTCTCAAATGACCCTCTCACTCTGCGCACCCTGGCTGCCCCCCTCCCTCACATGCACAAGTCCGCATGACCCTGTCCTTGGGAGTCACGGCCGCGCCTGACCAACACCTCCTTTCCTTTCATGAATAACCCCTCTGTTGGTAAACCCTCCCTCCGCGATTGACTGTCCACACAGGTCCGAAGCCATCGCCTAAGCCGGGAGATATTGTTTACTGCCCCTTATTGTATGGAGTCACTCCTCTTCAAAGGACCCACTGTTGATCCTGGCCTCCCCACCCCCCAGGGGTACGATCAGGCGCACACATCCCAAGAATCGGCGGAACACTCAGCTGCGTGATTGCCCCCTCCTCTTATCGGCAGGTTAAGGGCCTCTATTGTGGATATATGTGGGGTGGGATTGACACGAGGATTACGGGGATGTCTTTTCCTTGTTTCACAATGTCGTTATTGTAATAAGGAATGTTTTGTAAGGTATAAAAGGCGATGTCTCAGAGAACTTGTTAGAGCACCTCCCGAAAGACACTGTGTTTCGTGTCCGAAATGAGAGGCTCTCCTCATGAGCAATAAATCCTGTTCTTGTGATTCCTGCTTCTAGCGCCCGTCTCTTTATTTGGTAACTATTCAGAATGGGAACTAAGAGGCGTCTTGCGCCAGCCGCCCGGGCATCGATAGTAATATGGGCTCACTTTCAACACCACATTGGGCGCCAACTGAAGGACTGGGTTTTTCTAAGACCCAGCGGTGCCAGGGATAACACCTGAAACCTTCGTGGGTTACCTGTTCCGGCGTACAAATAACAGAGACACGGGACACTTCCTTCGGCGTCAAAGATTCGAGGTTTATTTACTGCAGGGAACACAGAAGTCACGAGAAGTACATAACATGTAGGTTCACGGAGCCTGCTTCGAATTGTATCTGTGGATTGCTCCTTTTATACAGTTTTTCGTCATAGGATAACATGACAAACAAAAGATTACAACCCGGTTCCCACAGTACATTTCATAGGGGGTCGCTTTCATGTATTCAGGGCTCGGAACATATTTACAGTAGCATTTGTCGGTTCCCAACTGTAAAAGTACATCTTCCCACCATTAGTGCATTCCGTTCGGCTGTAAACGAATCAAGGAAGAGACAGAAACAGGTGTAGAGGAAGACAAGGATAGTGAACAGATCGAAGAGAGTGTAAAAGGGGTGGTATCAGGAAACACGATTGCAGGGATCAAAGGAGACGTGCCTAATGAATGCACAACTGAGACAATAGACCGGCACGGCAAGATGAGCCTCGAGCGGGGCCATCTGCCTTACAGTGTCATCCCCCTCATCATAAAGACACCCTCAAAGGAACACGCGTCTTCCGCAAGAGTTTGGGAATCCCAGGGTCACGAAGCGGACAGTGTCCGTTCGCTGGCTACTTGAGGGCAAGAAACAAAATGGATGCCACATCTAAAATGGAACCCGTGGGTTCAGATGAAGAAACCCCCGAAACAAACGAACGGTTTAGGCTAGTACAGCGAAAACGCGTACACCCACTAAACTCGTCATTTGCGGTTCATAGATACCAGACTCGACCATATTCGGCCGAGTCGAAAACACCACTTACAATTGTCACGGAATCTCAACGGGCATCGTAGAGACAGGTGACAGGACACTTCATGCAGTGTGTACTGTACGGAGGACGCATTGGCTGGCTGGAGCAGCGCTCCTGGTGTGGCAGGTATCTGGGGGTATGTGTAGAGAAAACAGACTCTTACCGGTGCTCTGATTGGGCTGGTACAGCTTCGAGCAGATCCCTTACTTTTCCTGGGCTGCAAGGCGTCGATTCACTGTCAGGGGTGCCGCGGTAGCTTCATGCATGCACCTGCAGCAAGGCCATGACTCAGAGCGCTCTCGTCCTCCCAGGCCACGGTGTGGTGTTATCTTCTGTCCTCCACATTAGGGGGGTCGCCGAGTTGAGTGTCTGTTGGGGCGCTAGTACCGGTGCAGGGACTAGGCTTATTGCACCATATCTGGACAGCGTTCCTCATCTACTGGTATAAGAGAGGTGGGTGGGGTAGCCTGTGGTTGCCTCAGGGCAGGGGGGCTTCAAGGGTCCAAAAGCACGGCTGCCTCCTGCGCGGTGCTAGCTGTGGTACCTCCTTGTTTGTCCGTTGTTTCCACTGACCTCTTGCAGTCGGGCCACAGGAGTGGCAGTATGTGGGCTCCTGAGGTGCTGGGTCGAGCACTAGGGGACCTCCTCCTTCACTCTTGGCGCAGCCACTGTCGACATGCTGGCAAACAGGCCTGTGCGAACCTCTCAGTGGTCTTTACCGATCCTCCGGTACCTAGGGGGTAGCGGCGGCAGTTGAGTGGCATGAGGTGCTCATTTCTCTCCGCAGGCACCGGTGGCCAAGACTGGCATGACATGGGGGTCGCGGCCTGTCGGGCCTATTCCCTCCCCATGAGGGACGATGAAGCAGAGCAGCAGGCACTCGGGGTAAGCGACCCACATCGTCGCCAATGTCGTGTTGGGCCTCAGGCCCACATGATGCGAAAGGATGGATACAGACACAAGTAGTATCTTACTACAAATAGCCACAAGCACGTGCACCCAGGCCCTTTTATTGACAGGGCCACATCCCTCGTGGCACCCGTGATGGATGGGTGTGGGGGTGCAGTGTGTCCAGCCCTCGAAGGAGTGGCTGGGATTACAGCTTCCTGCGGAACACTAGAATGTGTCCCTCAGGACATTACAGGAGACAGGTGTGTTTGTAAGAGGAAGAGGCAGATGGTTGTTGAGAGAGTTAGATGGCAGATAATTTCCGGAGAGAAAGAAGGCATATGTTTGTATGGGGAAGGGAGATGGCAGGTGTGAAGGGGCAGAGGTAAAAGAGGACAAGTGTTTCTAGAAAGGTGAAAGATGGTGGAGCTTGGTTGGGAGTCGCAGTTGTTTGGTGGAGTATGCAGGAGGGGGGTGCCGGTGGTGGCTACTCCACGAAGGCAGAGGAGCAACGCTTTACTGCTATTTAAGCAGAGTAAAAAATAAAAATAAAATGATTGCAGCCAAGTCAGGTGGCACTGTTTACAGTGAGGAGTCGTTTTTGCACTCCCAAAGTGTGCATGATTGTTTGGCTGGTTCTCTGGGGCCGGCCAAACAATCATGCACACGTAGCATGTTCTAACATGCCCAGGCTCCTTAGTACTGCTTGAGCAGCCAAAGAGGCCGCTCAAACCAAACATAGCGCTGCTCAAGAAGCGTTGTGATTGGCTGGGACCCTGGGTGCTTCCTGCGCTGCAGTGTGAGGACGGAGAAGAGAGAGCGGCGGTGGCAGCTGTGAAGAAGGTATGTTTTTTTATCCAGTCCATCCTCTGCCCCCCCCACCCCTGTACCAAATCAGCCCTCACTGATGGGTACTAATAATGTGAAGGAAGAAAACATTTGTTGGTAGGGTTGTAGGGTTGTATGTCGAAATACGGCCAACAACAATATTGTGATACCAGAATATCATGTCAAAAATATCAAGGACCAAAATATCAACAAACAAAAATATATATATATATATGTGTGTGATAAGGGTCGTGGTGACACCACCGAAACGCATCATGCCGATCTATCCGCAATAAAATTGCACTGAATTCAACACCAGCACGCTATGGTCTGTACCTGTGTTCCTGCACGTGTGTATTTATGGGATTGTGATTAGTTATATATATATGACCAAGCTCCCACGAGGAGCGAAACGCGTCATGGAGGGCACTTGCTTGAGATATTCTATGCCGAAATAAATCTCTGCACTGCTTTGCCACAATTCTATGTGTGGAGGTCCTTTATTTGCCTGAGGAGATTCTGTGAGGTCCGTGCCTGCGAGCTGTGAGCTACTGTTCCTTGAGGAGGGACGGGCAGGATTTGTCTGAATATATATATAGTGACCAAGACCACGGACGTGGTCGAAACGCGTCGTCTTTTCTGTCCAAAATAAACTTACTGATTTATATATATATATATTCGCTGAAAAAAACATAGGTTTCAGGCCTTATATAGTTAGGAATTAGCATTTAAAAAACCATTGAAATTGCTCCTATATAGTTAGTTGTACTAACTATATTTCGCGCACCCAATTTGCAAGGTTTTTTAAATGCTAATTCCTAACTATATCAGGCGTGAAACCTATATTTTTTTTCAATAAATTTCAAAGGTTTTGTAAATGCTAATTCTATTAGCGGATAACGTTTATATATGTTATCTTTCTGGGACCACCTGAGCAGCCATCTTGTTTCTCAGGAGAAGTGAGGCACAAGAGCGCTTTAAACAAGAGTGGAAAACGCGAAATCGCTGGGTACGCGCAAGGTAGGCGTACCGTACCGTGCGATTTTTTTGATTTATTTTCTTTTTTTTTTGCCCTTGTGGGTCCTTCTCGGACCCCCTGAGAAGGGCTAGAGGGTTGGGGGGTCTCTACCCTGCCCCCTTTTCGTGTTTTCCACTCTTGTTTTGGGATCTCTTGTGCCTCAGTTCTCCTGAAAAACAAGATGGTGGACAACACTTCCTGGTTTGGACAGTTTGGAATGTTGGCAGTCGACTGCCAGCCAATCAGAAACTCGCTCGCGCACGTAAGGGTACGCGCACGTACGCTTACGGTACGCATACCGTACGCATACGGTGCGCCTACGGTGAGCGCATACGATTTATAATTTGCTCAAATTCAATTTTCTCAACAACTACTGGAGGGATTT
The DNA here is from genome assembly GCF_964263255.1 of Lissotriton vulgaris. Taxonomy (NCBI): domain Eukaryota; kingdom Metazoa; phylum Chordata; class Amphibia; order Caudata; family Salamandridae; genus Lissotriton; species Lissotriton vulgaris. The sequence goes on along the minus strand of NC_141687.1, from coordinate 608,179,083 downwards.
TCACCAAATATAGAAAAGGTACTACTGCATACCTGTCCCTACCATTTTGCCAAGTTTGGTGTAATTCCGTTCAGCCGTTCGGGCTGTAGCCGTGTCTAAAGGTCCCAAAGAAAATGCCATTTGAAAAATATCAAATTCAATTTTCTCAAGAACTACTAGAGGGATTTTCACCAAACATAGCAAAGGCACATCTGCATACCAGGTCATACCATTTTGCCAAGTTTGATGTAATTCCATTCAGCCGTTCGGGCTGTAGCCGTGTCTAAAGGTCCCTATGGAAATTAACATGGGGAAAACATGTTTTGGGACCCCCCTTTTGGCCCCCGCTTGACGAATCCCCCGGAAACTTTCAGGGAAGGAGCGGAGCGGAGCTGCCCAAAATTCTGGAACATTACACGCAGATTCCTCAATGGGCGCCAAAGTTATTCCCAATAGAATGTTGAACGAATATAGATATATAATTTGCTCCACTTCAATTTTCTCAACAACTACTGGAGGGATTTTCACCAAATATAGAAAAGGCACTACTGCATACCTGTCCCTACCATTTTGCCAAGTTTGGTGTAATTCCGTTCAGCCGTTCGGGCTGTAGCCGTGTCTAAAGAGCCCATAGAAAATGCCATTTGAACATTTTCAAATTCAATTTTCTCAAGAACTATTGGAGCGATTTTTACCAAACATAGCAAAGGCACATCTGCATACCAGGCACCTACCATTTTGCAAAGTTTGGTGTAATTCCATTCAGCCGTTCGGGCTGTAGCCGTGTCTAAAGGTCCCTATGGAAATTAACATGGGGAAAACACATTTTGGGCCCCCCTTTTTTTCTCGGCCCCCGCTTGACGAATCCCCCTGAAACTTTCAGGGAAGGAGCATAGCGGAGCGAAGCAATTTTAAGGAAAATTACACGCAGATTCCTCAATCGGCGCCAAAGTTATTCTCAATAGAATGTTGGGGATTTCCTATGGTAACTAGGTCCTAACTATATATACCTACTGGCGACCGCCAGTAGGTAATATATATATATATATATATATATATATATATATATATACATATATATATATATATATATATATATATATATATATATATATATATATATATATATATATATATATATATATATATATATTCACTGAAAAAACCATAGGTTTCACACACGTTATAGTTAGGAATTAGCATTTAAAAAACCTTTGAAATTCACTGAAAAAAACATAGGTTTCACAGTAGTTATAGTTAGGAATTAGCATTTAAAAAACCTATTAAATTCACTGAAAAAACCATAGGTTTCACACCAGTTATAGTTAGCTGGAAATTTTACTGACATAAAGGCATTGAAATTCCCACGTTATAGTTAGTTGGACTCACTATAACTTGCGCGCCTGCAATGCACTGCTGATGATGTCACATATTACATCACTCATGACATGGTCAGTATCGTGTGTAACAGGATGTATAGGTGTATGAGTACATATGATGAGTGAGTACATGTATGTGTGACTATATAGAACTGTTGGTGAATGAGTGGATGTGTATGTAGATGTTGGAATTACTGAACAGGTTGTTGTAACTGGTATTGGTATCTCCATTGTTTTGAAATTTTTAGTTTCTATTCTTCAATGTGTGTATCAAATGTTATATTACGCTGAGAGGAGGTCTCCCACTCTTTCACAAGGATATGTCATCAGTGATGTAATCAGTGATGTAATATGTGACGTCATCAGCAGTGCATTGCAGGCGTGCGAGTTATAGTTAGCTGAACTAACTATAACGGAGGAATATAAATGGTTTTGTATGAGAGAAATGTCTAGCTAACTATAACATGGGTGAAACCTATGTTTTTTTCAGTGAATTTCTAAGGTTTTTTAAATGCTAATTCCTAACTATAACGTGCCTGAAACCTATGGTTTTTTCAGTAAATTTCTAAGGTTTTGTAAATGATAATTTTAAAATATACTAATTATTATATTTTTTTCTTTTTATAGTAATTTCCTACATTTTTATTATAAATACTTATATTTATTTTATTTTTAAAGTTACATTTCATATTTTTAATGTAAAATAATAACAAAAGTAAATTAAAAAAGAATGCACTGCTAGTGAAACTACCTGGGTGAATTTGTAAGTGTTTGTTAGAGGCAGATTTACAACACCCTTGTGCCTCTTTTACACCGCCGTTGCATCACTTTTCTGATGATGCGGTTGTGCAAACGATGCGACAAGGAATGTGGTATTTAGAATGTGACGTCTTTGGGAGGTGAGTCACATTGTAAATACCTGTACCAGAAGGAGACATTCTTACATGGGGGGGTGGGGGGGCTTTCCGGCGCAGGAACACCTCCTAAAAGTGGCTGACTGAAATATACAACATTTCACTTTGTCACTTTTGGGCTCATGCTGTGTCAAAACCCTGCACTACCTTGAAGCAGGTGTAAGGATTGACACAGCAGTCTGAGCATAGGGCCCCCAGAGCATAACTGGAGATATGTTCCACTTCCAACATAACTCAAACAAAGCACCACCTTTACAGCACAGATACATCACATATATGTGCCATTTTTGTCCCATGGTACACCGCATTGTAAATACAGCACATCCATGGTGGTGGTGTCACGGAGCACAATAACTAACTTATTCCTGGGGATATGCCGGTCATTGTATATGTGCCCATTAGTGTTTTAATGTAGTGAATGGATTACTACATACCGATGAATGAGTCACTACAAAACTAAAACAACAGTGACAGAGTGTTTGGTGGAAGTGTAAGGATACAAACTGGTAAATTGAACGTATAAAAGACAAATTTGCAAGTACATAGAAGACTGCATATATCGTCTATAAGGGTTTGAAGCAGTCTATGCCCTAAGGCCTATTTTAATGCATGACTACTTAGGTAGTGACTGGATGATTACATTTCTGCAAGGAAAGAACCTGATTGAATTTATAACAGCCTCCGTTTTACCACAGTATACAGACAAACACATACTGCTGAATGGCTCACTACAATATTGAAACAGTACTGTGAGAATGTTTGCTGGAAGTATTAGGATACACATTGTGGAATTGGACGTATAAAACATAAGTTTGCTGGTGCATAGAACAGTGCATCCACAGTCCATAGAGGTTTGAAACAGCCTATGCACTAAGTCCTCTTTTAATCCATGACTATCTAAATACTGACTGGATCATTACACTTCTGTAAAGAAACTTCTTCACTAAATTTATTACAGCTTCAGTTTTACCACCGTACAATCAAAAAGAACATACTGCTGAGTGGCTAACTACAATACTAAAACAGCAGTGTAAGGGTGTTTGGTGAAAGTCTAAGGATACAGACTGGGAGAAATTGAAGGCATAAAACACAAGTTTGCACCTGCATACAAGACTGCATGTATACTACATACGGATTTTAAGCAATTGATACCCTCATACCCACTTTGCATATTTTAAATCAATTCAAACATTTAAAGAATATATAACTGAATCTATAACTGCTTCACTTTTAGTAGAATAAATACATTAGTAGATAGTGCTCAAACCTTTATTATTTTTCAACAATACATTTATTCTTGTAACATCTCATAATTTAACAGACATTCCAATACAACTTCATCAGATATCTCATTCAGATCAATTTCCTCATCAGCAGGTTCTGATTTAATGTGTTCTAAAATTTCAACATAATTTAAAACTTCAACGAAAACTGATTCAAACCTTTCGTCTTCAAAATCACAATTCATGTCTGCAGCACTAATTTCCCCTACTTCACTCTTATTGCCAGTGACAGATACGATTAGTTCTTCAATTATACTCAAAGTAATATTCAAAATCTCCTGAGTATGAGACTGTTCTCTTTCCATAATTTTTCCTTTATGTTCTTGCTCCTTCTATAAAAATATAAACAGTTAATTTTATCACTTTTTGTAATATATAATACAAAACTACTGTTTTCACCTATTTTGACCTACAAAAAAAGACTATATAAATACCATTATCTAATAATATTCCATCAGTAGACTTTTAGACCTTTGCAAAATTATACAACCATAATTACTTATAAGGATATCCTGTTCTTAGCTTTTCTTAAATTTTGAAAGCAGTCACTCCTTACGACTATAGGAAAAGACTCAGGCTGTTATAAATACACTACTAAAAAATTTAGAATATGTCTATTCACCTTACCCTTTCCAAAATAGTAAATGTGTTTTACTATAATGGAAAAGATACTATTCATTGTCCTGAACAACACTGTGTATCTGTTTATATTTAGACATCATTATCACACTACTTTTTGAATACTTCATGTGTTTACTCTATCTCTATTCCTCATCTATAACTTAGTCTAACCCTACTAATTACCTACCCCTTCCAATTTCGAACTAGCCTCTCCTCTAGTATTTATCTGCAACCTGTAGCTTACTGTTCTTTATTTTCTCACTGATTTTAACCTATAATTACCTAACATTCAGTAACCTAGGCCTCTCAGTTTATTGTCTAATTTTTATATTATTAATTTCCTTCTGTTCTTCTACTAACTTCTCTTTATGCAGTTGCTTGTTATCTATTCTGTCAATCCTTCAATATCTTGTGTTTTTCATTAATGTTCGTTCCTTCTTAATTCAAATCTCTTTCTACTATTCCTAACTCAATGTGTTCTTTTCCCTTAAGACCTTGCTTAACACAAATTTTATCGTTTCTTCTTTTAAGTTAGAGAAAATACATCGACTGAGTACATTCAATATTGTCTATAATATCAGGTAGGTTTACTTACTCACTAACTTGTCAAACAACGTTATTTAACTCTCACAGAAATATTTCCACTTTCTCTTCACGAATGTCTAAAGAGCAACTGAAAACGGGTCTGAACTCCGAAACGTCTTCGGTCAAGTGCGCACTTGTTAGTGAGTGCGCGCCTCACCAAGGATTCCCCACAACTCTGTGGTAAATGACTGGATCTCAGTCGCATCTTTCAGCCGCGGCCCGTGCAGGGACTTGCGATGGGGCAGGCAGGACGGGCGTGGGAGGGGCATGGTGAGGGGTGATAAACAACGGAATCTGCATAACTGCAGGTAACTAAACAATTACATTAATAAAACGAATTTCGAGCCATATTATCAACAAAAAGCGATATCAGCAAAAGGCGACACATTGTCCCTGCTTTTATCAACAGGAAAGTGCTGATAAAGCGGTGATAATCCATCTCGCTTTGTTGATAATATGACCCGAAATGCATGCTAATGGCTTTGTGGTGACGTTCACGCATGGTTAGGGGGTCGTACATGCATGTTTAGGCTCTATTTTCTTTTTTAAAGAAAAATCACAGCGTACACGTACAGAAATATGTACAATTACAAGCAGGAGCTGCATGCTGATTGACTGTCAATACTCCAAACCAGGAAGTATTGCAAGCCATCTTATTTGTCACAGCAGCCGAGTCACAAGGAAACAGTAAAACAAAGTTGACAAATAAGGAAAAGGGGCATGATAGAAACATTCTGAACCTATAGTGTTGCTCAGGGGGTGGTAGATTTATTTTATGCATACCAACCACGTTTGGACGACCTACAGCTGTAATGCTGAAAGTCGTCACGCAAGCGTACGTAAGCAAGAAAACTTGTTTACGTGTTGTGTGGCTCTAAAAAGAGATTTTAGTACCTACAAGTAAGTACCGATGCAGAGTCTTAAGTTTATGAGGAACACTCTGTTCCCCTCATCTGTAAAATATATACCATCTCTCCTATATATGCCATGCATATTAAAAACGCAGATTATTGTTGTAAATGGACCCCATTCTGTAGTCTCGGAGAAAGGCAGAAAGAGATTTATTCACATGTTTCATAGCTTTTTCAAACTGTGGACAATAGTGGTTGGACCGCTTCCATCTCTGCCTTTGGCATATATTAGAATATACAAATACAGTTTTTTGGAACAGTGTCATCAATTTGGTAAAGGTGTCCTTCATGAGCATTTCCAGAGCTACCCCAGTCAAAGTGCCTAGGTCATTGCCACCAGAGTGCACAATTATGAGGTCAGGGTGTTGGAGATGCATGAAGGATTTCACCAATGGCATCAATTGGTACAACTTTAATCCTCTCTGTCCAATCAATTTAATGTCTACATTTGGTAAACTTAGGTCTTTGTGAATTCTTTTCTGTTGTGCGTACCTTTGACTCCAGAAAATATAGCTGTGTCCCACAATCCACACTGTAAGCATTTTGAAGAGATGTCTGGATGCACTCTGATGGCGTCTGTAAATGAAATGCTAGTTTCAAAAGTAAGATTTTTCTAAAATGGTGGACAACATGCAGTTTTCAAAAAAAGAAAAGACATGATTTTTTGTTTGACAACATTTTACAGAAAACTATGTTCCATGTTTCTGTTTTTTAAAAGCCTTATTTTTATTGGTTAAGAAAAAGTGAAAAAAAAGAACGCTACATAAGATAAGCTGGTATATTCTCCAGTTAAGCACACTTGCTGTTTTAATTTGCAACAATGTATGATGAACTTTTCATCTGTGTGCTGAGTTAGGTGTTCCCTGAAGTGTTTCTATGGTAACTGGCAGATTCTGGAACGGGGGAAGGGTTAAAAATTCTATTAGTTCGAAAGCTTTGGAATGTTAAACCAATAGAAATGTGTGTTTTCTTTTGAATTAATGTGAACAGGATTTTAATTGGTTATTTATATGTATGTATGCGTAAAAGGAGAGGGAAAATGTTCAATTTGATGGTTGTGCTGCAAACACTGAACTCCAAAGATTTTGTAGAATATCCACTGTGTGAGTGGTATTCTTGCTAATCTAGAATTCAATTTGAAAGGTGAGTTGAAAAGTTGTATAGGAGTGCGTCTGTGTGGTGTATCTTTGTACATTAACTAATTATGTGGTATATTATCAAGACTCGGCGATACAATTATCGCCACTTTATCGGCAGGAAACTGCCTATAAAGCGTTGATAATGTTATCGCCTGAATTGATAATATGCTCCTATATGCATCCGTTGTTAAACATTTTATAGTAGTAAATGTGCTTTGCTATAATGCATGCTATTATGTTTTTTTCTTTAATATCATTCCATGCCTCTATACATTAAGGGATTATGGGCCATATTATCAATAAAGGACGATACTTTATCGCTGCTTTTATTGACAGGAAACTGCCGGTAAAGCAGTGATAATGCTCTCGATAATATATCCTTGTGAATTCCCATAGAAACCCAGGTTATGATGTTAACCTGGGCTATTATGGAAATTCACAAGGATATATTATTGAGACCATTATCGCCGCTTTAGTGGCAGTTTCCTGCCAGTAAAAGCGGTGATAATGTATCCCCCTTTACTGATAATATGGCACTGACGGGCATATTATTAAGGACCAGTGTTAAAATTATCGACGTTTTATGGACAGGAAACTGCCGATAAAACAGTGAAAATGGGCTTAATAATAGCTTCTTGTGAATTGCTATAGAAGCCCACGTTCTAGTGTTAACCTGGGATGGTATGGGGATTCTCAAGAGCATATTATCAAGCTCATTATCGTCGCTTTATCAGCATTTTCCTGCCGATAAAAACAACAATAATCTATCGCCTTTTGTTGATAATATGTCCCGAAATTCATTTTATTATTTTAATTGTTTACTGACCTGCAATGATCCAGGGGGCATATTACCAAGGGGGGCGATAGGCAATTATCACCGATTTAGCATCCGTTTTCGGCCGCTAAGCGGCGATAATTCTATCGCCCTATTAGCAACCTGTCGCTAACTGATGTTAGCGACAGCTTTTCGGCGATAGCGAGCAGTTTGGGCCCGCTTTGCATGGCAGCGATATTTATCGCTAATGACGTGCAAAGTGGGCGTACCCAACCAGTTAGTGACTGAAAGCAGTCGCTAACATTGCTATCGCCTATCAGCAAGGCAGGCGTACCATTGGAAATATTTGCGCTAACCGCGAATATCTCCAAATACTAACACCTGCCCAGACCAGTTCTTAGCCATGTAATCCAGTGGCAGGTGGATAACATGGCTAAGACCATTTCATCTCTAATGCCTGAATATCGCTTTATTCTCAACGATATTCACGCATTGCGCCACTATCGCTGGATATTTTAGCACAATGGATAAAAACGTTGCTAATAGCATGTTTTCTCCGCTAACATATCCAGCGATAGGCAGCGATAAAAAAATTGTCGCTAACCCTATTTAGCGATAAATATCGCTACTTGTTGGTAATATGCCCCCAGGTTCCGTTATTATCACTCCTCACCCTGCCCCTCCTTAGCCCCACCTGCCTTCCCAATCGCAACTCCCTCCACGGGCCGCAGCTGTTTCTATATTCCGTTATATTGTACTGTCTTTTTATACTCTCATTTTTTATTAAATTTTCCTTGCTTCATACTCCTTGTTCTTTTGTTGTAAGTCCTCTTATTTTTATACTCTGAGGCTTGTCCTCATACTCCTCCCTCTGTTTTTGTAAGTAATATAATAGAATATCACGACAATCCTGCCAACTTTTCACGCGCCACTGCCAGTCAGCTACACAGGACACGGACCCAATTTGGAGCCTTAATTGTTTATTGCCAAAAAGTCAGAGACGCCTTTCGCGACTTGCGCCGCTTGTTCACTCGACAAATGTTAATGCATTTGGGAAACAATTTAAAGTGGCAGTGCGTTTTTTTCTCTATGTGTCATGTGATCAACATTCACTATTACAATGGAAGAAATACCAAAAACATTACAGTCATTGTGTGCAAAATTACGCAATCAATAAATAAATAAATATATAAATACATTCATGTGTAATTGTAAAATACATTATGATATTTCAACATTCAATCCTTTAGTTAAAATATATTTAGCTCTCCTTTATTGTTGAGTAAAATACTGATTGAGCTTTCCTGTATTCATGATATTTACAACCTGTACGGTTGCTATTTTATTTGTATGATCACATATAGTTTTAAATCATACAAAAGTAGATCGCGTTGTTTTTGCACATATGTCATTTTTTGGTTAAATACCTTATTCATTTTCCATTTGATGAATAACTCAACCATTGTACAGCGAAAAATATCTAAAGTGTTTAACTGAAAGGTAAAATACTTTTTTTTAAGATTTTTTTTTTTCCTTTTAAAATCAAAATTCGATCTTCTTTGTTCTTATGTTTCCATGAACCAACTGTTTACTTTCGAATGTCTTTTCATATAATTTCATTTATGCATGCCATTGTATCAGTATCCTGATTCATACTTAATATCCTTGCCTTTAATTTACTTTTTTTCGTGTTTTCTGTTCTGTCTCATTACCCAAACCAATCCATATCTGAATCAATTGGAAGCTAGAACTTTTTACTAGTCTATTTTTGTAGCAATTGCAAGTTACTGTTTAATACATATATCTATTCGACATTTAATCCTGCACATTATTTACCGTATATAAATATGTTAAAAAAATATAGCATTTTTGTAAAAAATATAAATAAACACTAAAATTTTCTTAGTAAAATTTCATTATATTTACAAGATCACCGATAAGTTAAAATGCAAAGCTATTATTTAAGGCTGATAGTTCATCTTTTCTTTAGTTTACCCTCAATTGTTAGAACCACCCAATTTTATTCATATGACCGAGATTTACACACTGTCAAAGACACGTGTACATGTCCTCTGTGATGTTTAAACCTTTTGGCTGCTTCGAGTCTAATAGTAAGATATATCTGGTTTCTAGTTTCCGTCGTTTATTTTCTCTATCACCTCCGCGCCTACTGGGAGAGATCGTGTCAATTAAGTAATATGTCAACCCTCTGTTGTTTGATCCGTGGCTTTCCCTGAAGTGTCTTGCCACCGGATAGGTATTGTCCATATTGGTAATTGCGCGGAGGTGTTGCAGTATTCCTACATTTTTCTGGTAATTTAGTACTGCCCACGTATATTAACCCACATGGGCAGGTTAGGACGCACACAGTGTACTCGGTTTTGCATGTTAGCGTTTTCATTATTGTATAGGGCTTGGTTCTAAATGGACTGTAATAGGTTGTGGTATTAGTTCCATGGGTACATGCTTTACACGTTTTGCATTTTCTGAACGCTTTTAGATTTTGGTACCAGGTGGGATTGGATATTATCTCAGGGTCAGATACAACCAGACAATCCCTCATAGAGGGAGCCCTACTGTAAGTAATGGACACCCCCTGCGGTAGCAGGGGTCCAAGAACTGGGTCGTTTAGGAGTATAGGCCAGCACCCTTGAATGATTTTGTGTAGTTCCTTGTGCTGTTTACTGTAACCTATTATTAGACGAAAATTATTGTCTTCTCCTGTAGTAGTCCCCTCCCCAGGATTTATAGCTCCCCCTTTTCTTCTGTTGGTAACATCAAGTAACTCATTTCTTACTAGATTTTCTGTTTTAGCGATAGCTCTGTTTACTATTTTGAGGAAGTAGCCCCTATCCAAAAATTTCTTTTTGCTTTTGTGCTGCGCTGCGGTTAATTCGTCTGGTGTACTGCAAACCCGTTTAGTCTTAGCATTTCGCCATAAGGTATGCTGTTCACCAGATGACGAGGGTGAGCGCTTGATGCATGTAGCACCGAATTCCCAGCCGTTTTCTTGCGATATAAAGTGGTTTCAAGTTTGTTTTTACATACATACACTTTGGTATCCAGGAAATTTACACTATGGTCACGCATTTCTACGGAAAATTTTAAATTCAAATCATTTTGATTGATTTGTGCCACAAAGATTTCCGCTTCTGCCCTCGTTCCTTTCCACACTACAAAGAGATCATCTATGAATCTCAGCCAAAGTGCCATTGTATCTCCATATTTCTCCAAGAGGACTAGCTTCTCCCAATGGCCCATATGGAGGCAGGCATAGCTTGGGGAGAAGCTAGCCCCCATGGCTACCCCTTGAATTTGACAATACAGAAGATGATTAAACATACAAATGTTATTGTATAAACAGAATTCTATCATATTTACCAACATTTCATTGTGTTGTCTGTAAATTGTTTCTCTGGAGGATAAGAAATATTTTACTGCCTGAATACCATCTGTATGTGATATACTTGTATACAGGGATGACACATCCAATGCTAACAACAAATAGTCTGGTTTCCATACAAAGTCTTTGATCTTATTTAAAAAATCACTTGTGTCCCTTACATATGAGGGAAAAGATTTAACATACTCTTGTAGGAAGTAATCCTTGTATACGGATGTTTTTTCCAAAATACTATTTCTGGCACTAATTATAGGACGTCCAGGAGGTTTTATGTTGTCCTTGTGGATTTTCGGGATGAAATACATTGTGGGTATTACAGGATTATCATTTCTTAAGTATTTATGTTCATCCTCACTGATTAGCTTCATATTGTGCCAGCTTGATAATTTTTTATAGTATATGGTATACATTTCTTTCAGCGATTTCACATCCGTTCGTTTGTAGCATTGTCTGTCATTCAATTGGCTCATAGCCTCCTTCATGTAATCCTCATGTGCCCATAGGACTATGTTTCCGCCTTTATCACTGTTTCTTATTATCACTTTTTTAATTTTTATTTGATTTCAATTTTTTCATTAATTGAAAGTATTTGTGGTCCTGGTTTCGATGCTTTTGAGTGGACATTCCTATTTTTTTGTTTAGTTTCTTGATTTTATTGATGATGATCTCATGAAAAGTATCGATTGAGTCATGCAGCATGATGGGATAAAATTTCGATTTTTGCTTGAACTTGGTTAGACCCGCACCTTTGGTTAATGTTCTTTCATGTTGCGTGGAATTGCTTGCAAACTGTTCCTGATTCCATAGATCCTCAAGTTCTGCAACAGTATTGGAGCTCAGGGGTGTAGATTCAATGATAGGGTTAGTTTGATTGCTTGTTTCCACTGGTTTATTTTTGCTTGCATATAGTTTTTTTAGTTTCAGTTTTCTTATTCCTTTATATATGTCCATCCGGACGTTTGGATAATCAAAATTGTTGGGTGCACAGTATGACAAACCTAAACTTAGTGTAATATTTATCACCGTTTGAGTTATTTCTTCCTTCTCCAGTAATTATTTTTTTCCTTTGAACATTTAGATTTCCGTCTGATTGCAATGCTCCTTTGTTTGCGCTTGATGTTTGCCCGTTTCCTTTTGATTGCAATCGTGTTCTTGGTCTCAAGGTTGCCAATCTTTGAGCCACTAAAAGATTCATTTCTTCCCCCGGCGATGGTCTTGCTCCACTTGTCGCTCTTAGGGGATCTCTTGTGTCTGCATCTTCGTCACTATTAGAGGTCAATTGATCACTGGAAGTAGTGGCAGTGTTGTCACCCGCTCTTCTTTGGCAGTTGGTGTTTCTAATATTTGTCGTAGAGCCTTGTTTTTGTTGAGTCTTACGAATAGCGTCATACTTCCTGGCAAAGGTGAATATTTGCCCCACCTCATAATCCTCCTTATCTCGCTGAAATTTTTGTGTTTTGAGATCCTTAATTTTTTCTTCCTCTTTTTTGAGGCGAACTATCATTTCTTTATGTAGTTTGCTGATTCCCTCTTGCTGCCCCATGGCTTCTAACTCCTCATTTAGTGTGTCTATTTCTGTTAGAAGTCTCGCCCTGTCTATATCCGCATATTTTATCAACAACAAGGTTAATTTTCTGGAGGAATCTAAATTACATTCCGCCCATTCGCGCATCAGCTCAGGGTTGGGTTCCTCATAAGTTGGGGCGGTTAGAATTCATAACCCCCGGGGAATTCGTCCCACCTCGATATAGCTTTGGAGGGACCTTGACTCCCACCATTTGCTTAACTCCATTTTCATCTTCTTTTTTAAGTGTTTTCATTTTAAATTGTATGGAGTCAGGTTTCAATATAATAGAATATATATATATATATTTTTGTAATGTTATATATATTTTTTTATTATAGGTTGTGTTTATCGATACTAAAAATACTGCATCATGCTAAACAGGTACCAAAAGAGAAAGAAACGAAAGAAAAGTGTGTATTTGAAGAGAACTCACCAAGAAGATTTACATGAAGAGAGATGTCTTAACAAACAGAAAGAAAGTCCTGTTAAGTGCAGGAGCACTTTTTTGAGGAAAATACTAAAGACTAGGGGCCAGATGTAGGAGCCCAAATACGGGTCGGTAAAGGTCGAATTCGGCCGTTACCGACCGGTATTTAGGTATCGGCATGTAGGGGCCTCATTTTACAGATTCAGTAAATTTACCGAATCAGTAAATTTACCGAATCTGTAAAATACTGAATCGGTATTTTTACCGATTCGGTAACTTCAATATGTAGGTGGGACTCTTCTGAGTCCAAAAGGCCTTTCAGATTCGGTATTTTACCACCCAAGCCAATTGGGTGGTAAAATACCGAATCCAGGTGTGCATGCACATGTGTGCATGCACACCTATGCCATGTGACAGACAGACATGCCCTTTGGGCATGTCTGTGTGCCACATGGCACACATGCTTGTATTGGGGGTGCTAGAGGGTGTCAAAGTGACACCCCCTGCACCCTTGCTGGAATCAGTATTTACCGATTCTGTAATTAGAGAATCGGTATTTCCCATTGATTCCTATGGGCTTCAAAGCCCATAGGAATCAATGGGAAATACCGATTCTCTAATTACAGAATCGGTAAATACCGATTATTACCGATTCGGTAATTGAAATTTAAAATCTACCTACATCTCCCAGCTTCTATTTTACCGATTCTTAAATACCGAATCGGTAAAATTCGGTATTTATGAATCGGTAAAATAGACTTACCTACATCTGGCCTTAGGAGTAGTATTCAGAAACAGAAAGATGTCTTTAGTGTATCAGCAACGAAAAAAAAACTACTAATAAAGAAAAGAATAATGGAAAATCAAGTGCAGACAAAACTGTGTATAGTACAAGGAGGAAAAATCAATTCATAGAAATTAGGAAAAAATATTTTATAATAGATTGGTATCAAATTTAATGAAAGAAATTAAGGTATATAAGAAAAAACAGTATTTTGTAAGAAGAAGAAAGCTATAAAAAATGTAGTTGAGAAAGCTTTGGAATTGGAAAGAAAACTGTTTATTTTAGTAATCAATAGAATTAGATCACTAGATAAACCAATCCATTTAATGAAGGGCAAAAGTAGGTGGAGAAGACTAATTAACAGAAGTAATTTTTGTGAGTTTTTTTGGGTGAATGGACACATAGTTCAAGTTCTGAGCCTTTTTTTAATGAAGAAAGTTATCTTCAGAGTAATGATTTGTTGCATGCAGTTGACACTACTGGCCGTGCTTATGAGGTTAGAAATGTTTTTCCTATTGATAAAGAGAAAATTGTTCCTAGAAATGCAGAAGAGGTGTTAGCCGGTGAAGTTTTAGGGAGACGTCCTAAAGCTCCAGTGTACACTTGGAATTGTAGTAGTATTTGCAGTGTGCGGCAAGAATCTATTGATTTTTTACGCAATTTCTCACGTAATTATACCAAGAAAATTGTTAAACAAAAGATTAAGATGTTACAAGGACTAGACCCTTGCAGAGTGGGAGAAAATACTAGTTTGCAAGGTCATTCTCTGACTTGTGTTTCTAAAAAAGTATGTCGAAGTGTTTTCCACCATTTCAGGATGTTAGCAGTTCATCATACGCAGATGAGGAAATTAGTCAGAACATTGTATTACGCGAAAAGTCCAGCACTAATGTTAAAAAAGTTGAACAGTGCTCTTTTGCGTGGATCTGTATCAGATGTAACAAATGTTTGTGATGAAATTTCGATTAGTTACTTTGGTCCTCAGGAAGACAGTGCAGAAAGTGAGAGATTATTAGAAGTAAATGTGGAAGAGAATGTAGGACAGTGCAGTGTAGAAAAGTTGGAGCAAGAAATTATACAGTTTAAGGTGCTTTCTGATGAAAGGCCAAATTATTCTTGTATCTGTTGTCGACAAATTCATTATAAAAATCAGACCAGGACTGTTGATCTATATTTAAAAAGTGAAAAGGAAAATAATAATGAGTGAAAGGATTTTGCAACTTATTTGTTGGTAGAGAATTGTTTTTGGGTTCTGATCAGCGTATTTGTAAATATTGTTATAACAAATTCGATGAGAACAAAATGCCTGTTAGAGCTCTGCATAATAATCTTGAGTTGGCAAATAGTCCTTCTGAACTAATGGATTTAAATACCTATGAGTCTATTCTTATTCAATGTGTGCATCCATTTCAGGCTATTGTTCGTATGGAGTCTAAGACAGGAAAATTGCCTCCTTCTGATTTACAAAGAAGATTAAAGGGAAGAGTTGTATATTTGCCTCTGGATTTAAAGAAAAATATTGAAACTATTGGTGTGAAAATGTAGAGGATGAACCTTTAGTTATTCTTGTTAATGGCGTTCCTACTAAGAGTACGAAAATCTGGCAAGAATTAGTGTATATTAGGAAAGTGAAAAAGGCAATGTTGTATCTGGTAAATAAATAATCAATATTACAAAAATGTGTACGTGGGAGAAAAAGAAATAACTGTACAAGAAGATACTGACTTGCCATCTGGACAAGAACTGAAGAAATCTACGAACATTACAGTGTTCATCCATTGCATTCCAAAGAAATGATGGGGAATGCTATAGAGCTATTTCAGATAAAAGAAGCAAAAGGAAGTCCCATTAGTGTATGGGAAAAAAGCTTGGAAGCTCATTGTTTCCCTCAGTTGTTTCCTACAGAAAAAGGAGGACGATATGATGAACGACCTGTGCAGATTCCTGCATCTGAATACTGGACATCAAGATTATATGCAGAAGATGCAAGATTTCGACAATGTATTCCATATTTGTTTCATCTTTTGTTTGAGAGGGATTTGTCTGGACTTTCTTATGCAGTAAACATATTGAAAACAGGTGTACATCTGCAAAATGTTTCGGCAAAGGAATTTATGGATAAAGTACAGCAGAAAGATAATGTTTTTGAAACTCAGCTGATTAATCTGATGGCATGTCAGCATGGTTCTAATGAGTACTGGTACCATCGTCATGGAGAACTTAAATGTATGCTAAGGAACTTAGGAACTCATACATCCTTACTCTAAGCTGTGCTGAATATGCTTGGGATGATTTACTTCAATTTCTTCGAGAGGCAAATCCAAATATACCAAATATCGTTTACAAGACACCTGGAGAATTGTGCTCTTTGGATCCTGTTAATGTATGCAGGTATTTCAATCATAGATTCTAAGCTATGATGTCTTTTATCACGAATAAAAAAAATCCTCCTCTTGGAGAGGTTCTGGATTTCTTTTGGAAAAAGGAGTATCAAGCGAGAGGTGCTCTTCACATACATTTGCTATTATGGATCAAAGATGCTCTCAAATTTGGAACAGACTAAGATGATACTGTGTTGTCTTTTATTGAAGAATATGCTACATGTGAAGTACCCAAAAGTACACAAGAGAAGGACTTAAGACAACAAGTCTTACGATTCCAAAGCCATCGTTGTGGCAAATACTGTCGTCGAAAGTACAAATGTTATGTTATGTTATGTTATGTTATCCGGATTTATAGAGCGCACAGATGCCCCAGCAAAGGGGCGTCCTGGCGCTTCTAAGGACAAATTCTACAGCAAATGCCATTTTGCATTTCCTCGACCTGGAATATCGAAAGGAAGAGTGAACAGTTTTATGTCTTCTTTGCGACATAATATCACAAGAAAGTCTCCAAAAAATACCTACAACTTAAGAAGAAATACATAATGACTATAACTCAGTCATTTTGTCTATGTGGAATGCTAATATGGATATTCAATATGTTGAAGACAATTCCATTGCTGTTGCTCGATATGTGACATCGTACATAACAAAGTCAGAAAAGACGGAATTGAAGGAAATGTGGGAAGAGATTTGCCATGGGAAGAGTCTAAGTAAGAAATTATACAGTTACAGTTTGAAGATGTTATCTCATCGAGAAATTGGAGCGTATGAATGCTCAGATCGCTTATCATCTGCAAGTCTATACTCCAAATCTAGAAGAATCATTTGGGTGACTCTAGGTCTTGCTGCAACACGAAACCGAGTTCTTAAATCTGTACAAGAAATTGAATATTTAGCGCTGAAAAAGAGCCAGAAAGTACTGATATTGTGAATACAAATATGTTGGATAAATATTATCCAAATAGAAGTCATCATCTTGAAAACATTTGTCTCTATGAGGTGCTGCAAAACTATATTTTTAAACACAATATTACCGAAAACATTAATAATGGTATATATGCCGTTATTGGTTCTGAAGGATGTCTGGTGAAACAAAGAAAAGGACATTTGATTTATCACCGTAAACTGAGTTGTGAAACACCTGACAAAAGGGAATTTTAATATTTAGCTCTTTTGCAACTTTTCAAGCCATGGCGTTCAGAATTGGAATTACTTGGAGATTTTGAGAGCTATGAAGATTCCTTCAATGCAACTAAAGATACTATAGAATGTCCTGTTTTTGCCAATTATGTCAAAATGTTGAATGACGAAATTGAGCAAGAAGCTACAATTGCAGCTGAAATTGCTTGAGACAGTTCTCAAGACAGTCAAACTTCTGCTCCGTTGTGTCAGGACCCACTGGGAGAACCAATTGTTATAAATGAAGCAGCAACTGCAATGGAAGAGGTGGAATCAGTAATGTATCAAGGTCAAGAACATCTAACATACTTAGGAAACTTGAAGAACAACTAAATCTTGAGCAGAAAGAAATATATGAGCAAGTGAGAAAACAGATTGACCATGGATTTCTTCATGAGAAGAAAAAGTGCTCTTGCTCATCATTTGAACCTATCCGTATGTATGTGAGTAAACAAGCTGGAACAGGAAAAAGTTTTTTAATTAAAGTAATCACAAGTTTTCTACAGAAAAGAACTGAATCGCATTTGTCTTGTGTTGTCACTGCTCAAACTGGGTTGGCGGCACACACTATTAACCCCTTGCATGAGGCCACGATTCTGCACCTGTGCGGCGCTTTTAAAGAGTGGGCGGGTTCATGACGGCCCCCAGCCATCATCAGCACACGCCCACCGTGCTGCATGACGGACGGGGGCCGTCATCAGCACGCAAGGGGTTAAAGGAATTATTTTACATCGTTTATTAATGCTACCAGTAGAGCGTGGCAACAAATTACAATACCACAAGCTATCTGGAGAAGCTTCCTATGAAGTTTCAAGAGTTTTGAAGAAAATGAAGCTTCTCATTATTGATGAGGTAAGCACGGTCTTAAACTTAATGCTTACCTTTGTGCATTTAAGAATGCAGCAAATTCTTAAAACAGAGTATGATGTATTATTTGGAGGAAAACACATCATAGTTTTTGGAGATCTTCTACAACTTAATCCTGTAAAAGGACAGCCAGTGTTTATAACACTGGTGCATGAAGATACTAGAAAGTCTTTGGGGAGTATGGGCAATGTAAACATTTGGTCATATTTTCAGTATAAGGAACTTACTACAAATATGCGACAAGCAAATGATGTTAATTATGGAACTATTCTTCAAGATAAAAGAATTGGAAAATTGACCGAACATAGCAAACAAGCTTTACATACACGATCACTTTCCAATTTGTTTCCAAATGCAAATATTGTCCCAGAGAAAATATACATGAGAATTGCAGAAAACAAATCTGTAATTTGCTTAATGCCAACACTGCATAAATGTTCTATATTCAATGAAGAAATGTTAAAGTTGGAAAATGAAGAAATTATAAAATTGGAAGCAATTGATAAAATAGAACATGAAGGAATTAGTATTATTTTGAGTGAAAACTTGAAGAGGAAATTGGATTCTTTAGAGAAACCGATAAGTAAAACTGCTGGTTTATGCATGTGTAAATGGTAGGGTAATTTTGAGGCATAATTTGAATATGCAAAAAGGTTTAGTAAATGGAGCAATGGGTAAAATTGTTGACTTTGTTAATTATGTAAACAGAGCTGGCATTAAATTTTTGAAAATCAAATTTGATGAAATTGCTGAAGTACAACAAGTTAGTCATTGTGCAGCTTGTTTTTTGCTTGTAAAAGATTTGTATGTCTGCAGAAAACAGTTTCCTGTTTGCTTGGCATATGCGGTGACCATTCATAAATCTCAAGGTTTAAGTTTAGATTGTGCTTTAGTAAATATTGGAAGTACCGTGTTTAAAGAAGGTATGGCATATGTTGCTTTGTCTCGAGTCAGAACTTTATCTGGATTGTACTTGATTGATTTTGATTAGACAAACGTTTCCTCAGATGCAAACTGTGTGAAAGAGTATAATAGGTCAAGAAGAGAATATGCACCTAATTTAGGTCAATATCCAGTGATTGAAAAGCGTGTGGTAGGTAGAAGAAGAAGATTTGAGAATATCTGTTCTGAAACTGTAGAGAAAAAAAAAAGATGAAGTTGCGCCTCCAAGCAAAAAGACAAAGGACAGTGTTGAAGAGAATGTTGGTTATCGGTTTGAAAATAGTTCTGGTGTCAACTGCTATGCTAATTTAGTTGTTAATGTTGTTTTTTTTCTTCAAAGTTTCCAACAGCAAATTGTAGAAAATCGGAACAAAATATTCTGTTCATTGTTGAATTCTGTTTGTGAGAAATGTACTAGTGATAAAAGTAAAATACAAATTGTTTCTGATATTTGAAATGTTTTAGACATATGTTCTGGTTCTAGTCAATTTACGCAGAATATTCAGCAAGATTGTCAGGAATTTTTAATGTTTATGCTTGGTGTACTGGAAGATAAAGTTATAGATGTTGAAAACCTTTTTGGCCTTTCTTATAAATGGCATCATGACTGTCAAAATTGTTTGTTTACATGTAGCACTGACATAGACACTGAGAGATTCATATATTTGACTTTACCTGACTGTGAATCAGTGTCTTTTAACAATCTAATTAGAGGAGCAAGTCAAAGTTATGGAGTGTAGCCACTGTAAATCAGAAATGTCATCAACATTTATTTATACAAAGATATGGACAGTATGTTATTTTAATGCTGCAACGTTGTAGAACTGATGGAACAAATTTGAAAACTTTAATTAAAAGTTTTGTAGCTGGTCAATGTTCAATATCAGGAAGAACTTTTATAGCTGTTGCTATTATTTTTCATGATGGAACTTCTACCACATCTGGACATTACATTGTTTATTTAAAATGTCTGAAAGGTTGGATACAGTGTAATGATACTCAATTCGTTTTTAAGCAACGTTTGACCAAAGAGTTGCCAAATTCTTACCTAATATTTTTAAAGATAAAATATTAAGATCAAAATTTGCCCTTTAGGATTACTGCTATTAAAGTACATTAGTCTGGTGTTGTAGAGTATTTTGTAAGTGAGGGCGAGGAGCTTGAAGGTGATCCTTTTGTTGATATTGAGGCAGTGTAGGTGTATCAGGTGGTGGGTGATGTGGGTGCAGCCGGGGACATTGATGATCAGTCACGTAGTGGTCTTTTGGATTTGTTGTAGTTGTTGTAGGTGTTTGGCTAGAATTCATGTGTAGAGTGTTTTACCACAATGTAGTCTGCTGCTGATGAGGGCCTGTGTCACTGTTCTTCTTCTTTTGGTTAGGATCCACTTGTAAATGTGGCGGAGCATGTGGAGGGTGTTATAGCAGTACGAGGACACGGTGTAGACTTGCTTACACATGGAGAGGGAGCAGTTGAGGTTGAATCCTATGTTGTGCACATGGTTGGTAGTTGTTGGTACTCTTCACACTGTAGTCAGGTAGCAGGAGTTGTCTGAGGCTGATGGAGTGGTTCTGACGATGAGTACCTTCATCTTCTGACAGTTCGTGTTTACAGTGCTGCGCTTTATGTAGTTAGTGACATCCTTCATTGTGTCGTGGAGGTTGCTTTTGGTGGTATGTGGCTTCTTGGTGAGGAAGAGGATGAGCTGGGTGTTCTTTGTGTAGGAGATGTGGTTGAAGTTGTGATGGTGGCCATGTAGATGTTGAACAGTGTCTGACTGATGGATGAGTCCTGGGGAACCCGTAGATGATGTTGGTGGTTTTGGATCAGAAGGCTGGGAGGCGGACGTTCAGGATTACTATGGAGCAAATTCCAAACAAAGGACTTGATGCATACTATTTGGCCGTAAGGAAAAGTGTACGAAACCATTAAGGACTTTTTGCTGTGTATTTTGTCAGCATCTAGTTGTAAGTAACATTATTTGCAGTGTAAGAAAATTAATCAGAATGTATTGTTATTTTATGATGGTTTGAGATATGTTATATTTACGTA
Organism: Lissotriton vulgaris; assembly: GCF_964263255.1. NCBI lineage: Eukaryota > Metazoa > Chordata > Amphibia > Caudata > Salamandridae > Lissotriton > Lissotriton vulgaris. Next base: position 608,157,892 of record NC_141687.1, on the reverse strand, counting down.
AGAAATTGCTCTTAGAAAAAAACATTTAAGATATGTTTTATTTCTATTTTTTATATTGTTGTTGAGAATGTTGACTGAGTTTTTTTAAGATATCCTTATGGATTGTCTATTTGAGAACAGTAAAAAAGGCAAATGAAATGTTTTACAAATTATTTTGTGTTGTAAAATATATCTAGTAACTGTGTTTTTTGTATCTTCCACAGGTGACAATTTTATAATATATACTTTTTATTTTATTTACTATACAAGTAATTGACTCAGCTGTGGCCCGTGGAGGGAGTTGTGGTGAGGTAGGCAAGTGGGGCGGGGGAGGGGCAGGATGGGGCTTATAAACAGCGGAATGTGGATGATTGCAGGTAAGTAAACAATTAAATTAATATAATGAATTTCGTATCCTGCACCCTGCATCGCAAAATGCGATGCAGGGCACGAAATGAAGTGGCATATTATCAAAAAAAGGCGATACATTATCGCCGCTTTTATCGGCAGGAAAAATTCCGATAAAACGGCGATAATGGGCTTGATAATAGGGCCTTGGAAATTCCCATAGCAGCCCAGGTTCTCGTGTTAACTTGGGCTGTTATGGGAATTCACAAGGGCCTATTATCAAGCCCTTTATCACCGCTTTATCAACTGTTTTCCTGGTGATAAAAGCGGCGATAATCTTAATAATGTCTTTGTGTTGACGAACACGCATTGTAATGGCTGTGACTTACGTCCTTCAAATTAGTTTTTAGGTATACGTGTGACCAAGTCTGATAACATCAGAGTTTAACGACAAACACCGTGGTGTCTCTGCCTCGAAATCCCGTCGATCACAAAGAAAATAGGAGTACGATAAAATGAAAGTAACAGATATAATAAAAACAACTCGGAGAAACTACTAAAATGGCGGTGGACGGAGTACCTCATCAACTTTTGGCACTTTTGGCACCTCAACCCTACGTTCCAAATAAAGGTAGATAAATTACGATTATTAATATATTACAAAAGTACAACAGCGGATGACACACACGACCCGGGAAAACAAAGCGCCAAATTAATACCTGAAATAAAGAAAGCTTTGTTTGTTGAACTTGAAGAAAAAGAAAAAAAATCTGCTTCGAAACGAGGCTGCGCATGCGTAGAGATTACGACTGTTACACAAAAAAAAGGAAAGTTTTACATACTATCATAGAAATGGGCATATTATCAACAAAAGGCGATAAATTACCACCGCTTTTATCGTCAGTAACTGCCGATAAAGCGGCAATAATGGGCTTCATATTAGGCCCTTGTAAATTCCCATAGCAGCCCAGGTTCTACTATTAACATGGGCTGCTATGGCAATTCACAACGGCATATTATAAAGACCATTATCGCAGCTTTATCGGCAGTCTCCTGCCCATAAAAGCGGCTATAATGTGTCGCCTTATGTTGTTGATAATATAGCCAGAAATCTGTTTTATTAATTTAATTGTTTACTTGCCTACAATCATCCAGATTCCGTTCTTTAATACCCACCACCCTGCCCCACCCCCGCCCCGCCTGTCCCACCGCAACTCCCTCCAGGGGCCGCGTCTGGGCTTGATAATACGCCCTTGTTAATTCCCATAGAAGCCCATGTTAACACGAGAACATGGGCTTCTATGGGAATTAACAAGGGCGTATTATCAAGACCATTTTCGCCGTTTTATCAGCACTTTCCTCCCCATAAAACATAATTTTAACACCGGTCCTTGATAATTTGCCCGTCAGTGCCATATCATCAGTAAAGGGGGATACATTATCGCCGATAATTTGCTTGTTATTATGCCCTTGTAAATTCTCATAGCAGCCCAAGTTCTAGTGTCAACATGAGCTTCTATGGTAATTCACAAGGATATATTATCAAGCCCATTATCGCCGCTTTATCGACAGTTTCCTGCCAATAAAAACAGCGATAATGTATCACCTTTTCTTGATAATATGGTCCATTGCTCTTTTTTTGACCAGTAAACTTAGCTGCATATCATCAACCCCCGGTGTTAAAATTATCCCCATTTTATTGGCAGGAAACTACCGATACAACGACGATAATGAGCTTGATTAAACAGCCTTCCTATTTACTAACACCAGAACATAAGCTTCTATGGGAATTTACAAGGAAGTATTATCCAGCTCACCTCCCAACATTAATAAAAAGCTCCAGACAATGCAGGGACCCGGAGCTGGAAGGTCATTTTACATATCACTGCCCCAGAAATGTGGCGTTCCTCGAGACGAGTATGGGGAGGGAGAGAGAGGGAGCTCAAAACATATATATTTTTTTAAAAGACCCGAGGGGTGCCGCTCACCGAGACTGCGGGGAGTAGGACCGTAACCCCCCTGCATACTTCAAAATAAAACCAGAGGAGTGCCATTCCCCAGTGCTCGGGGCACCTTACAAGCCCCCATTATGTAGAAAAATTGCCCCCGTAATTTGCCCCCCCCGGGACCTAATGAATAAAATGAACTTCTACTTTTTTTCACCTTTTCCACCTCGTACAAGTACTGCACGAGTACCCCCCATTTTTTATTTAAACCAAGACTATATGGTCAGAATCTTTCTACCCTGCCCCCTTTCCTTATTTCTCAACTTTCTTTTACTGTTTTCTTGTGACTCTGCTCTCCCGACAAACAAGATCGCTCCCAACATTTCCTGGTTTGGAGTATTGACAGCCAATCAGCATCCAGCTCCTGCTTGTAATTGTACGTCTTTTCCATATGCGATCGCCACAATTTTCTTTAAATAATAGAGCCTAAACATCGATATACGACCCCCTGAGAAAGCCTAGAGGGTCAGAATGTCTCTAGCCTAGCCCCTTCCCTTATTTCTCAACTTTGTTTTACTGTTTTCTTGTGACTCGGTTCAAGCGAGGCACAAGATGGCCGCCAACACTTCCTGGTTTCGAGTGTTGACAGACAGTTCACAGCCAATCAGCATGCAGCTCGCGTTCGTAATTGAACAGATTTCCGTACACGTGCTGAGCTCTGTCTCTAGATATCACTATGATTTTACTTGCAATTTTCTCAGAAGCTACTGAACGGATTTACACCATTTAACGCAAAGCACAATCTGCGAACAGAACTCTACCTCTTTGCCAAATTTGGTGTACTTCCGTTTAGCCGTTCGGGCTGTAGCCCTGGCTAAAGGTCCCTATGGAAAATTGCATGGGGAAAACACGTTTTGGGACCCCCCTTTTTTCTTGGCTCCCACTTGACGAATCACCCCCGAACTTTCAAGGAGCGGAACCGAGCAGGCCATTTTCTTGGAGAAATTCACGAAGATTCGTCCACCAGCGCCATAGTTATTCCAAATAGAATGGTGTGGATTCCCTATGGAAACTAGGTCCTAACTATAACTACCCACTGGCGAACGCCAGTAGGTGATATATATACATATATATATATATTGTCTGCCGTCCCCTGGAATACTCGCCAGTAGCACTGTCTTCTGGGAGTTGAAGTTTCATTTGTGCCACCATGGTTGAAAACACATGTGACTTGGGGGCGGGAGCCTACTTACCTTCCAATGAGGGTGGTATTGGACATTTCAAAGATGCAGATGGGGTCATCACGTGTCAGCAACAGCAACTGAAGAAGGCTCATTGCCGAAATGCATTTTGCTATGCTGTCCATCATTAAACGGCTCCTGCAAAGTTCCCTCGTGTGGCCTCTTCTCCTTTCCTATCTGCGAGGAGTGCGGTTTCTTATCTAATTCGCGCACATGCCAGAGGTGCGCTGGAGGCTCCGGTTCTACAAGTGGCAGAAACATGCTGGCACCTGCTTCCAAAGCATGTTTGTTTTTCCGTTTCCCGAACCATTTTCTGCCCGCTTCAAGTGTTGTGTTTGCCTCAGCCTACTGCCAGCGGCAGCTTGTTACTAGGGGTGGGCGACCAGCTACGCTCCGTGCACGGAGTGTGCGTAGTGCCGCCTACTCCGCATTTTGCGGAGCTGGCGGAGCCAGGCGGCACTACGCATGCTCCGCAGACGGAGCGTAGCTGGCCGCCACCCGCCTCCCTCCCGCCCTCCCTAAATACTTTCAAATAAAGGAATGCAATAATTTAAAAAGCACTTACCTTGCCGCCGCTGCCCGCCGCGTCCCCGGGGCTCATTATCTTCCGTCTTCCGTCTTCTTCAGTAATGCGCATGCGCGGGCGGCCGCGCATGCGCATTTTCACGAGAAAATGCGCATGCACGGCCGCCCGCGCATGCGCATTACTAAAGAAGACGGAAGATAGCGAGCCCCGGGGACGCGGCGGGCAGCGGCGGCAAGGTAAGTGCTTTTTAAATTATTGCATTCCTTTATTTGAAAGTATTTAGGGAGGGCGGGAGGGAGGCGGGTGGCGGGGCTGGCGGCCAGTGGTTTTGCGGAGTGGGGCTACGCGGAGTGCGGAGGTGGGCGTAGTTTCTCGCCCACTTCGCGTAGCTCCGCGAAGCCCCACTCCGCCAACTCCGCCCAGGGCTACTTGTTACTTAACGAGGAGTCGGATTCATTGACTGTTCGGCTCCACATTTTGGCTTAACTCTTGGCTGCACTACGCTCGAGGTTTGAACTGTTGGGGACTGGAGGGAGTGCTTGAGACTAATTATTTGGCGTGCAAACCTCACTTCACTACTGCATCTTTACCTTGAACTTTGTCTGCCGTCCCCTGGAATACCCGCCAGTAGCACTGTCTTCTGGGAGTTGAAGTTTCATTTGTGCCACCATGGTTGAATCAACATGTGACTTGGGGGCGGGACCCTACTTACCTTCCAATGAGGGTGGTATTGGACATTTCAAAGATGCAGATGGGGTCATCACGTGTCAGCAACAGCAACTGAAGAAGGCTCATTGCCGAAATGCATTTTGCTATGCTGTCCATCATTAAACGGCTCCTGCAAAGTTCCCTCGTGTGGCCTCTTCTCCTTTCCTATCTGCGAGGAGTGCAGTTTCTTATATATATATATATATATATATATATATATATGTAACAATCCCTGCTACCTTTCGCCCGGAGCCCAGTCCTGGATACCGCTGCGCAGGAAGAAGAGAGGAGACCTCAGGTGCAGTGAGCGATAATTTTTATTTCCTCGAGGAAGCGGCACACCACAGCATGACGTTTCGGCCTTCACAGAGGCCTTGATCACATGACGCACGCTAGGGAAGAGGCAATTTTTAAAGTGCTAGTGCTCAGTGAAATACAATCACATTGGTAGGTTACGGTCACATGTCATGCAGAGTCATAGACATAGACGACAGTTCGTGAGCAAAAAAAACATCACGGGATAATCCCTGAACTCGGCCCATATTGCAAAAAATACAAATAATACTATTTAAAGTGCAAATACTGTCTGATTGTTGTAAACAATACAAAACAGGGGTCACCGGATAATCCAATGAATAGATAGTGCAAATATGCGCAAATGTGCAAAATATTGGATATAGTGCAAATTGTGTCATGCGTATAGTTGTTATAATAATCAATATATACATTATATACAATACACATCATGTACAAAATCATGTATAACACCAAATTTTAAAGGAATGTATATAAAAATATATAAATCCATAAATAACGTGTCATAAATATATAAATATATATGTTAAAAACATGACTGTACAAGCATATTGACAATAAATATATATGCATACACAACATTATTTACACAGGATGAGACCTCTAGTGGAACCGAAAGGTATAACTGCATAAATGCATTAAAGCCATAATACCGAGGTCGCAGCATCCTATTTATATTGCACATGCTGATTGCTCATATGTCTATACAGAGCTGGAGGGTTGGAAGGAGAGGAGATGTTAACCCACCGCAAGGTAAGGAGACCATCGCAGCCTCTACTCCCCCAGCCTCCAGCTGGCACTAATAATACCAGGTTGGACCTTACCTTTCCGTGAATGTATCTAAGTGAGTGGTGAGAAGAACGAGCTGTGTACATATTTTTATGTGAAGGTTTTTATGGTTTTGTGTGTATATGTGAGTTTTTTTCTAGGCTTTTTTTCTATATAACCTTTCCTATTAGTTCTCTCAATTTTGTTAGGTCAAAGTGTTGAGCTCTTAGTACATCCCTGTGCAGCCTAAGCCTAGGCTGCACTTCACACTGAAACCATCCACACCTCTAGATTTATACTGGTTAAAGAAGAAATACATCTTAATAGGAAAGCAGGCAGGTACACTGAGACTGCAATACGGAGGGCAATGAATTACAGAAAAGGGGAGGTCCACAGGTATACACGGTAGTTTATTATTATCAGAGACACGTGTAGAAATCTTCCGTGGAATTCAACCCCCCCCGGGGCTCGACTGTCCATTTCCAGTATATATCTAGTCTCCAATTTTCTTAGAGCTCCGTCTCTATCACCACCTCTTTTAAGAGGACCCACACAGTCAATAGCATAATAACGCAACAGGGAACTGTCGTTGTTGTGGTGTTCTTTAAAGTGGCGGGCCACCGGATATGCCGGATCACTTGTGTTAATGGCCCTTATGTGCTGGAGTATCCTCTTGTGCACCTGCAGTTTGGTACTACCAACATACCGCAAGGCACACCGACACTCCAGCACATACACCACATATTCACTCTTGCAAGTTAGTTGTTTTCTAATCTTGCGTACATTGGAGGTGAAGGGGATTGCATATTCTGTTTTGCTCAATCCGTGCTGACATGCCTTACAGGATGAACACTTCCTGAAGCCCTTACTCTTCCCTAACCAGTTCTTGCTTGTAGGGACTTCTGGGCTGGATTTAACTAGGGCATTTTGCATGGAATATGCTCTCCTATATGTGATAGACGGGATGTTTGGAATTTTGTCACCTATCACTGGATCACATTTCACCAAGTTCCAATGTTTGGAGATTATTTTGCCAAGTGCCCCATGTTGCTTGTTATAAGCCCAAATCAATCTGACTGTTTGATCCTTAGAGGTGGTAGGCGTATTAGAGACTTTGGGCTGCAAGGCTTGGCTACGGGACAGGGCATTAGCTTTTATTATGGCCCTATCAACTACTGTGGCCTTGTATCCCCTAGCCAAGAATCTGGCCCTGCTAGCTTGCTGAGCGAGATTGCATTGGGCTTCTGTACTGCTCAGGCGTCTAATACGCAGCATCTCGCCATACGGGATGCTGCATATGAGATGAGCAGGGTGATGGCTACTGGCATGGAGAATTGTATTTCCAGCCGTTGCCTTGCGGTACAACCTGGTTTCAAGTTTGGCTCCTCCTGGTGTAACTGTCATATCTAGGAAATGCACCTGATCCCTGCTAATGGTCGAGGTAAACTTCAAGTTGAAATCATTGCAATTGATTAAATCAACAAAGTGCTCAGCTTCTAGACGAGTGCCCTTCCAAACTAGGAACACATCGTCTATATAACGATACCATCTAACAATAGATCGCCTGGCAATGTCAGAGTGTGTGCCAAAGAGGACCTGTCTCTCCCAGTAGCCCATGTGAAGGCAGGCATAACTTGGAGAGAAACAGGCCCCCATGGCCACTCCCCTGACCTGTTGGTAATATCTATTGTTGAACATAAAGAAATTGTGGTGTAAACAGAATGAAATCATAGAGAGTAACATGCGATTATGGTCAGCCATGATAATCGGTCTTAGACCTAAATAAAACTCAATGGCTCGCAGTCCGTCTTGATGGTTAATACTTGTGTATAAAGACGTGACGTCTAATGTGATGAGCCATGAATCTGAGTCCCAATCAATGTCCTGTATCTTTCTTACAAAATCATTGGAATCTTGGACAAAAGATGGTAAACTCTGAACAAATTCCTGCAAGAAAGAGTCCACATAAACAGTTGTTTTTTCTAATAACCCCCCACAGGCTGCGATTATCGGTCTTCCCGGGGGTTTGTGTGGGTTCTTGTGGATCTTCGGGATTAGGTATAGGACTGGCATGACTGGATGATTGTTCTTAAGATATTTGAGTTCCTCCATGCTCAGTAGGCCAAAGGATCTCCACCCCATAAGCAGCAAGTAGAAATCTTCCTGAGCTTTTTTAATCAGCGAAATGTCACTATGTCTATAACAGTCCGAGTCATTTAGTTGGGAGAGGGCTTCTTCCAGGTATAGTTGTCGTGGCCACAAAACTATGTTCCCTCCCTTGTCAGACTGTCTGACAATGACATTTTCATTGGCCTGAATCTTTTGGATGAGTCGCATGTATTGGTCATTCTGTGTAAATTACTTACGTTTGGAATTGAGCACTTTGGAATGTAACAACTTGATGTCTTTGACTACAGCATCATGGAAGATGTCAAGATTATCATAGAGCATGACAGGAGTGTAAGTGGAGCGTGGTTTAAAAGACGTTAGCCCTCCCACCCTGTTAGACCCACATCCAGAGACTTCTTGGGATGATGACTGCTCCAGTCTGAGGGATTCTAGAGCCTCCAAACCAGGCACATCACGGGCTTGGAGTCCATCATCGATTGTTTCAATCCTCGTCGGGGTAATGCGAGTTTTTCCACCTGCAAAGTGTTTCTGCAATTTCATTTTGCGGACAAATTTGTAGAGGTCAATTCTAGTGTCCGCATAATTGAGATCGCATGGAGGACAGAATGTAATACCTTTTGACAAAATGCAATGTTCAGACTCCGACAAGACCATATCAGTCAAATTAATGATGGAGGGGGCAACGTCCTTAGCTCCTGATTGTAAACTTACTTCCTGTTCCATCTCCTTGTGCTCTTTTTCTTCTTTTTCTGCTGATTTTTTTCTTCCTCTTGATTTGGCCTTACGGCGTTGGTAGCGCTTGGCGTTGAGTCTTTTGTTCCTGAGTGCAATTGCGTTCTCGGGCGTAGAGTCTCCCGCCAATCTTTTCTTATGCAGTCCAGTTCCTCTGCTGGCGTGAGCTTGGTAAACCCCAATTGCCTTCCTGATTGCGCCAAGCTGGAGTCTGAGTCGCTGTTCATGCTGGAACTAAGATTGGACTCCGAGGAATCATCCTGCTGGGCTGCACCATGTGCTTGGTTGGAGCGATTTGCTGCTGCTGCAACTTTTTGACGTCTTGAGGCTTTAATGGCATCGTACTTTTTAGCAAAAGTAAAAATGCGACCTTCCGCATAGTCTGCCTTGTCGCGTTGACATTTCCAGGCTTTCCTTTTGCTAATTGATTCCTCTTCTTTTTGTATCCTTGCCATCATATCGCTTCTAAGTTTGGTGCACTCACTTAGACAGTCTACACTGGCCGCTTCAATGACCTGATTGAGCTCTTCAATTTTAGCTTGTGTTTTGAGCCGGTCACTTTCCGCATAGCGTACCAGTATTTGGACTAGCTTATGCGACGACTCCAGGTTGCAGTCTGCCCATTCACGGAGCATTTCCGGGTCTGGGTCCTCGTAGCTTGGGGCCAGCATGACACGCAGACCGCGTGGTATTCTGTTAACTTCTAAATAGCGACTCAGGGAACGGTGCTCCCACCACTTGGAGAGTTCTCTTTTCATCAGTTTCTCCAATTGCTTAAAGTTATCTCGAACGCTGCCAAATTCATTAGCCGGTGCATTTGAGGCGGATGGTTCAGAAGACCCCCCAGCCGGGGAGTGATCAAACGCATTTAGCGTTTATATGTATATATATATATATATATATATATATATATACAGAGAATCCAACAACGACTCCAGCAGTCTTAAACTGTTCGCCGAACATGGACGCAGACCCAAGGTAAGTGCTTCAAAATCTTTTTATTCCTGTATAGGCAAGACGCGTTTTGCAGCAACAGCCGCTTGTTCACTCGCCATGTGATCAAGCTTTGTAAAAGGCGAAACGCGTAATGGCGGCGGCAGGCTTGCTGGAGAATAAACACCTCAATTGAGCACTTAATCTGGGTCTGTTCCTTCGTCATTTGGAATCTATGAGCTGGGGCGGCTGCTTCAGCCAGTATATATATATATATATATACAGAGAATCCAACAACGACTCCAGCAGTCTTAAACTGTTCGCCGAACATGGAAGCAGACCCAAGGTAAGTGCTTCAAAATCTTTTTATTCCTGTATAGTCAAGACGCGTTTCGCAGCAATAGCCGCTTGTTCACTCGACATGAAATGCTAACATTTGGGTGCTTTTAAAGTGCTAGTGCATAATTTCAAAAGTGACCATGTGACCGGCAAGACGATAGTACTGGAAAACATCCTCGCCCTGCATACAATGCTTAATCATAAAAAACGTATATAGATCATTTTTAAATTGGTAGTAAACACATAGGAATAAGATACATCTAAAAAAAACACAAAGGATAATAAAAGCATAAAGAGGAATTTACATTAAACCAATATTGCATGATGTTACCTTTAATACAAAGTTGTTGTTATTGTTGCTGTTTTGACGTGTCACTTGAAAAGAAATGAGTGCAAAATAGTGCAATTAGTGCAAAGTGCAGAATACATCATTTCACATTCAAGGAAACTCCCAACTGCTAACCACCAGACTCAAATAAACATAATTGCCATGGGACATGGCATACATATATATCTCTGATGGAAACATGTTTACTGCCAGTATGCACAAAATATTGGGCAGCCCTCATCCATTGAGATCCATTGTGGGGATAAGATCGGAACAATGATAAGGGGCTACCACTAAATGCAAAGAGGCCAATGGATGTCATCCGGCCATTTACATATTTTTGAAAGGCTTATGACATGCTGGCAAGCCTTAGAAACACATGTTTTAAAGAATTGGAGTCTTTTCTCGCTGGCCACACCACATCCTCCAATGGAAAGGGAGGCATGAACTTTTTAAATCAGGACAACTATAAATCAGGCGGGGTCTAACAAGTATTTGATAAAGACAAGTAATGCAGAAACAGGTAATGCTGATGCAATTAAAACTTACGCTGCCACGTAGCTGCAGCTGTGCTCTTGTAGTGTAGTTCCTAGTTTCCCACTAGGCCCTGCGCATTGGAATAACATAAACAGTAGTATCGACGTGGAACTGCTTATATTCCAGGCCTCCACTGACTATGCTAAACTTAATTGGGTTGTGTTACCAACTAGCTCAGAGGTCACTGGAAACTTTCTTCTCTGCATAGGAAGTGATCAGCTTCCTTGGCACAGACAAGAAGGGATTCAGTTTTCCAAGAACCGTGCAACATGACAACTTTGCTCCTCAGATCAAGAGTCGATCTCTAGGGTCGTGTGAAACAATAGACATGTATTTCACTCAGTCAGTCTAGTGCAGTTTACTTTCACGAGATGTAGAGAGTAGAGAGACGGGCGTGTATCAATAAAGGTTAACATTTATTGAACAGTCTTTCTTCTCATACAAGAGAAATGAATTGCCACAATTGCAATAATTGTTATTATAAAAAGTACGTACAGTAAGATAAGTATTGCGAAATAGAACTGTAAAAGCATTGATATGGTTTCTTAGCCATACAATGGTTAAAAGTAATAAAACATATATACAGTCATATATACATTAGGCTAACATACTCAACTGGTGCTTCTAACTAAGCCTACCCCAGTGTGCCTGACCTAAGCCTAACACGTGAAAAGGGGAGTAAGTAAGTAGCTTAAGTTAAGTTGGTTTTGCCAAGGTTTGTTTCAAGAATTCTCGTCTAAGGGTTTAGTCAACACCATACCTCTGAATAGAATGATGGAGGATTGGTATCTCCTTCAGGGGTCTCTCTCGATATCCCAGTCACCCGCGAGGGTAAACCGGAAGCGCCGGGACTGGATTTCTCTGCACGAGAAAGGCAGCGGCTTCTCTTCAGCGCGTCGAGGAAGGAGGCGGGGGACAGCGTCCGCGGGCAGCTGGAATCTGCTGGATGTCTTCGCAGAGGACGGCTGTTCAGCTCCTTAAGCGTACTGCACCATAGGTCGCGCTTTGGCGGCGATAATGGTAATCAGCAGCTTCACCACCACAGGATAGCAGGCTGCAGCGACAGAGTGCTAGATTTACCAACACAGGGTCATGCAGGCAGCTGGCATCAGCAACAGGCAACGAACGTTGCTTAAGGCAACGTTGGTAATATTTATACCTGACAGGTGCCGGGTTTGACGCAAGTTTGCTGGACATAAGACGTCAATTAAAGATGTCACTAGGAAGTGATAGTTATCAGTTGCTCATTAGAGTTCCATTACTAATCAAAACATAGCAAGCGGGGATTTCCAGGTTTGCTAAGTTTTTATCTTGTTGAAGAACTCGGAGTGTTATCTAGGAATATCAGATAGTGACTGCTGCTCTGTCATTGCACTAATTGGTCGCAAAGGAAGTAGCAGAGAGTCATGCTGGAATGTGGCTCTGTTCGTGTGAGGCCAGAGATGACTTTTCAGAAAATCGCACTTGAACGGTTATGCCAATATAGGGAATAAAGGGATTTATAGCCGAATAGGGGCATAAGGTCACAGTATCGATCAGGAACCTAGATAAACACGCAACACCCACTCCACGGGTTAATGTCCATCAAAATTACTAAAACTAAGCAATTAGATGCATGTGTAACATTGCCCACCCCAAAATACATAAATGCATTCGAAATAGGCGTACTTGTAATACATGGAATTTAGGTACTGTACGTTTTTTAAAAGCATAGAAATCATTCAAATAATTATTGCATATGAAATCAATGAACGATTATGCAAAAAGAATTACACATGAAGTATCTCTGACAGAAGAAATGCGAGATAAATCATCACATAAAAATGCATTGTAATAACATGTGTGCTAGAGGCTGGTGTAATGTTGTTATGTCTCTAGATGTGTTTAGAAATAGAAGTGTGAAGCTTCTGTTCTCTAAGAATAGTTTTTACGTTAAGCAAAGAATTGTTCGTGCCAAAAAAGGTCAATATTAGAAAAATTGTCCAATTCAAAGAATTATTGCTTGAACGGGAAAAAATAGATTTCCAAAGCTCTTGGCAGTTTTTGTTGATCAAAACTGAAGGCCGAATTCAGAGTTCATGGAACGCTGTGTGTCGGAAAGCTTCTAAAAGTTATTGTTTCTCTACGGGTGAGAACATCGTATCAGACAGGCTCTCAAAGAATTGGTCTACAAATTCAGGTGATAGTTCAACCAAATTAGATAGCGCTGTAACTTGGCAGGTGTGAGAATGATTGCTGTCATCATATTCGGGAGCAGCAATGCTCACAGCTCGCTGTACCTGGGTGATGTTGCTTTTGTCACTCGCTCCACTGTTACCACTTGGCTGTAGTACAGGAGTCTCCACAAATGCCGTCATCAGGATTGGTAGCCGCTGGGGACAACACAATGCGTGAGCCGTTATTGGACTGAGCAAAGTATCGACGTCCATTGGTACTGCTGATGGAAGTGAAAGACAGATGTCCAACACGCATTCATCGCCGCAAAGCATACACTGTAGCACAGGTAAAATGCAATTTTGCCATATCGGTCTGAATGAAAGGAACCAGGTCATGTTTAGATCTCTCAGCCTGGCCAATCCGAGGACGTTAGTTATCCTGTCCCGGTGGCGCATTGCTAGGATTGTCTCTTCCATTCCCATGGGAGCTATGTCTGAGCCGAGGCTTGCCATAACGTAGCAGGAGGGTCAAAAATAGAATCCCTGCGATGAGTCCCAAAAATAATGGTATGCCGCCAAAAATGGAGTGCACAAAATTAGGAAAGATTCCCAAAATTGCCTGGAAGGGTGTTAGCAGTCCCGTAAAGACTGTCTTAAATATGCCTGGGATGCTTGTTGCACTAGACATGTTAAGGAGTTGGCTGAATATTTCTACGAAATGCACGGGGCAATTTGTTGATAAAAGGTCATGAACTTCAGTAGCCGTCCTTGAGACTAGAAGATCATACGTCTCTTTAGATGACGTTATAGGCACTGTTGTCTGTAAAAGTACAGATTTCACTTTGCTTAAAGTATCAATTCGTATAGAATAGAGATTCAGACGAGGCCAGAGGGGAGTCACTATGTCTGGAGGCCCGCTCGGGAACAATGCTTGCATACAACATTTGACCATGGACGTTACTTCTATTAGATAACTTTTCCCTGGCGCGAGGCCACAACATCTGTGATCCGTTCTAAGAATGTAACTCCCGTTTGCGAGTTGCATAAAGAAGGGCTCTATCTGAGTTGCAGGTGTGACTAGCTGGTGGCATGAAAGGTTGTTTGAATTTCCATCACATGCTCCGTGTAAATTAATACCCTGACACAAAAGTATACCGCTTAGTGAATGTTCACAGTTATCACCACTAAGAAATACATTTTTGTCGCTGTCACTATAGCAAGAATGAGTGTATGGTAATTTCCATTCGGATTTTACATATCCTTTACCCAATTGTTCATACTGGCCAGCAGGTATGTATTCAAGGCACTTTTTAAATCGGAAAGTTGTTATCGGAATTGTGATAATTCCGTGTATTATCCATTCAATGACAGGACTCTCTGACATTGTCAATGGTAATCTCTCGAGTCTTTCGATGCTCAGGATTGTATAGTCTGCTGCTTTCTGTGCCAAACTGATCTGTTTATCAGTAAGGTTAAAACTGGAAAATAATGACGTTGTGTTGATTAAACGCCAAGGCACATAGCCTGAACGAAGATTTTGCAGCGTCCAGCCTAATTCTATAATAGAACGCAATTGAGACTGGCCATGTTGTAACATTAGCAAATCTCTGTCTATCACATCAAAGGCAGAGGATACAATATTGTCCAACGAATATATTCTGGAAGACCGAGTCGTTAACCCATTGTCTACCACAGAAAGTGATTTCTCCAAATTAATACGATCAATTTCTCGTATTTTTTCAGCAGTTTCAATTTGCTTTACTTTCCAAGCCTCGTTGTAAGCAGCATAGATGCTGGTCGCCATGAAACGCTTTTGACGCTGTTTGCGTGGTCCAAGAATGAAATCGCGCAAATCAGCACCATCTTTTAATAAAGACAAGTGTTGCTTAATTTCAGCCAGTGTGGACGAAGTTAGCCATTCGAGGCAGAGTTTCCCTACACTGTATGTTGTTATAATCCCTGGATGTTGTCTCTGGGAGTATCTAGGGTCTAATCTGGTCATTTTTAAACCCTGTGTTTTATTCAGGAATCTATCTTGACAGCTATTTGTGTCTGTAGGCCAGATTAACCACTTTTTCCAATCAGGATGTGTTCTGTTGAAATGTAAAATTTTTGACACGTCTAACTCAATATCTGTGGTTGTATTCTCAGCTATTGGCTTTGGAATAGACGGTGTTTTAAGGTCTTTGTTCTTAGCTAGGCCAAGACAAGATGTTTGGTGTATAGTGTCATTTAAAAACAACATTTGTTCTGGTATCATGCAGGTTCTAAATAGTGCTTCAATGCCTTGCACCTGCCAATCTTTTGTACCCCAAATTGTTTTTGTTTCAATATTATTTTTCCAATAATCAAAACCAAATGTCATCATTTTGTCATAAAATGCTTCTGAATATATCAATTTAGAATTTGTCAGCATTGTTTTCATTCCTGTTTTATCTAACAGTTTATAATAAAACGTTTCTGCATCACTGGTGTTAAACCTTGAAAAATATTTGAATTTCTCAAAAAATGCTTTAGAACTGCTTTTAGGTGGTGTAGAACAATGTTCCCATTGATTATACATAAAAACATTTCTAGGCTGTGCAGATTTATGCAAGTAATGATCCCCATAGTGGGTGTAACAGAATAACTGCTCATAACTAGATGAACCTTGTAAATAATCATGATCTGTGAATCTAGCTGACATTACTAAATCAGACATCATGTCATTTATACTGTTAAAGTCCCAATCATCAGAGAATGTACTTGGTGTCACAAAGTCACTTAAGGAAACCTTTAGTTGATGAGGATACTTCAGGATTTCGACCGGACCATAGATCTCATAGTCTGTTTTCTCCCATACTACCCCACCAGGTATTGGAATTGCTGTGACATTTACTGTTGACAGTTCTATTTTCTTCACGTGGGATGATCTGTGTGGTTTCAGGACTAGGTTGATGTTCTGCCTTGCTGTGTCCATTGTAATATATTTTCCTTCAATGAATTTTCCCAAACACAGTACCATGATGAGCCAAAGCAGGAGGAAAAATACACCTAGACCGAACCAGAACTCTAGCCAAGGGGAAACAAGGTAGATTTTCTTCAGTTGATGAAAGAGTTCTGTTGCTTTTTCTTTAAAAGACTTTTTTGTTTCTGGCATCACTTCGGGGTCATTTAAATCTTCAGAGATGTTGTCGAAGTTGATGAAATAACCAGAGGCAGTTCTGTCAATTGATGGGATTGTTCTTTCAATCTGTCTCTCGGTAGCACTTTCGGATGCCACCTCATTGTAGACTGGTGTTGTTTCTTGACGAACTGTTTCAATCTGTGTTTCAAGAGGCACGAGTTCCATGGCATTATTGCATAGTCCTTCATTGTGCACTGCAGGCTGATCGAATGTGATTAGTCTTTCAGTTTGAACCTCTTGGATTGTTGCAAGTTTGGGTATTCTGTTGTTTCTTGGGAGTCCACTGGGCCTACTGTTGATTATAGGCCACATGCTTGTGGTTTTACCAGATCGATAGACACGACTCTGTTCTCCTTTTTACCAGCAAGGGGCGGTAGCACAACTGATCTTGTTCCGGTGACTGCCAAGACAGGTACTGCTTTTCTGTAAGAAGGCCCAAATTCCTTCTTAACCGCGATCTTTTCTCTGACTAGATCCCCAATCTTTGGAATCCAGACAGGCCTTGCTGGGGCTGTTGCGGGTGGTGCCTCGTCAGTGGTACTTGGCTGTTGCTTTAACTTTATGTTGCTTAATGATTTTCTTGTTTCATTCAGTTCCTGTAAAACAGCCAAACGATCCTTTACATCAAAGTGCGTTGTTTCTTCTTGTACCACTGACATCTGACTATCGAGGTCCTGAACTCGCATTCTAATTCCGAACAATAGTTCGTATGGGCTGAAACCTTTTAGAGAATTTCTTGGCATGTTGTTAAGACTAGTCTGGACACTTATTAAATGTTTGACCCACCTAGCGCCTGAACCTAATACCTTCGCTGTTATAGATTGCTTTATGTCACGGTTTTTTCTTTCTACCACACTATTCCCTTCGGGGTGCGACGGACAGGAATACCGCAACCCAATTCCCATGCTAGCCATGGCCTCCTTATAGGCTCGAGAGCTGAAAGCAGGACCCTGGTCAGAATGGAACGTGGTAATTGCGTATGTGCCGATAAAGACTCGCAAATCTTTTATAACCGTTCTAGCGTCAGCCGAGCGCTGGAGGCCTCATTTTTTAAGTGCTTTTCGTCTTAACTAATTAATAAGACGCAGGTTGGGGTGCAGGAAGCGTTACGCTCTTTCTGACTGGTAGCCGGTAGCAAGGTTCGCTACTGCGATCCTTATTGCAGTTTTCACAGTTGTTTGCATATATTTGGTGTTCTACACTCATTCCCGGCCACCAGTATACTGATTGTAATTCAGTCAGAGAAACCTTAATTGTTTGGTGTCTCAGACCCAAACCCATATGTGCGTCTGCTATTAAAAATATTCTCCTGTTCGTGTTTGGAATTACTCTGTCCCCCACTCCAGGGATTCGAGCAAAAGGAACGGAGTTTGCATCGATTATGTATGCATAATTGAGTGGATAGTTTACGGGTAGTGCTGCACAGTCGCCTTTTATGGTCGTTTTTACTGCCAGCATGGTTTCCCCGTCTATGTATTTATCTGTACGCTTTTTTGTGGCTACGGAAGCTGGTTTAGTTGCGACCGCGGTGGCTGTATTAGCCAATGAATTCCCTGCAACGTGAACGCCATCACGTTGAAGACTCTGTGCGTGAATCACGTGAGTCTTTTGTAGTTCTTTACTTAAAAGAGCTACCTCATTCCAGAGCATTTTATGCTATATTGTGGCACCAGTGTCATCTTTGTAGTCGTTTTCGATCCAACTCTGCAGTTTATTGTTGTAAGAATTGACGCAAAAATGAGAATCGCACACTATAAGTGTGGGGAATTCGCGTTCTGCATTTTCGAGCGCCATCTTTAAACATCTGATTTCAGTTCTTTGAGCCGAACAGTACTTTACTGATTCAGTTTTTGTTATTTTCGGTTTGATTTTACCGCACCGCCAACAACATTTAATGATCGCACATGCTGCATCGTAGGATTTTCTCTCTACGTTGAAATGCTGTACAGAGCTATCTGTATAGATTATACAGGCATATAGTGGGAGAGGCAGAATTTCGATTGACAGAGGATATTCTTCTTTATACTCTAAATCATTCAGTTCTTCGTATTGCGGGGCGAAATAGTATTTCACATCTTCCGCTCCTAGAGAATCTATGCACTGTATCCATTTCGGATCTAGTGACACTGCAGGCAGGTTTACTGGGCTGAATAGCGCCTCGAAGGCGGATTCCGCTGTGAGGATGTTAATCCTTTTGCCGTGTGCTAGTTCTCGTTCATTTGCTAGTGCGATTTGCACTGCGTTCACAGTTCTTTCTGTGCGACTGAATGTTTTTTCTGCTTGTGTGTACAAGTGAGATTTAATTGAAATTGGTACCTTTTCTCCCTCATTAGAGGTTAGGTATGTGAATCCGCATCTTCCTGGGATGACTCGGATTACAAGATCACGTGTGTTGTCACGTGTGTCTAATTTTGTTTTTGCTAACATGTCTGTTTGCAGTAATCTCAAAATTTCTGTGTGTTTTTGAGTCCAATTGATTTGTTTAAAATCAGGTTTTATTAGTTCGTAGAGAGGTTTAACCCTCTCTGCGTAATTTAGAATGTAAGTTCTTCCGAAATTCAGAAAACCTAGTCTGGATTGTAAATTCTTCAGCGTTTTTGGAGCTTGGAGTACAGCGCACTTCTCTAAGAAGTTGTCCGCTAGGCTTTTCCCTTCACTTGATAATTCGTACCCTAAAAATAGTACTGTCAGATGGGCAATTCGGGACTTTTTAAAGTTGAATTTGTAACCCTCTGCTGCGAACCCAAGTATAATGGTGTTCACTCTCTTCAAGTGAGTATCCAAGTCGTCATCTGTGAGATAAATATCATCTACGTAAGATAATGCTTCATCATCATAGATTTGTAGTAACTCTGTTACCCTAGCTGAGAATAGTCCTGGGCTGTTCTTGAACCCCTGTGGGAGTCGACAGAATTTTTTCTGCGACCCAAATGCGGAGAAAGCGGTCAAATATCTGCTTTCTGGTGCAATGTTTTGACAAAAGAAACCATTAGATATGTCTAATGTCGTTTTATATTTTTTCCTAACTGTGTTATTCATTAGGGCTGCACTATGCGAGTTTTGTACTGCAAAGGTTTTGCAACATGTATTAAGGTGTCTGTAGTCCAAAACTAGACGATATGAATTGTCTGGCTTGGAGACAGGAAACAAAGGATTGTTCATTTGAGAGGTGCATGTTTCAATCACCCCCTGGTACTCAAGTTGATCTAAGATCTCCCTGACCTGTTTTTTAGCTTCTTGCTTTATGGGATACTGCCGTTGGGCAGTTGGTTCACTTTTTAATTGGATTTTGTGAGGCGGAGAGTCCTCATCCCATCCTACATGATTTTTATACAATGCAGGTGCCTGGGCTACTGCCCATTTCCGTGCATATGTATATTTTTTGTGAATCGGTATGTGATTCGAGAAGGCTGGCATAATCACTTCTTCGCCACGAGGGCACTCCCTGACAAACTCCGGGGGCCAATCTTTTTCAGCTAACAGAATATCATAGCCTTTTGAGAGCTTATCCCAAAATAGACCCTTAATTTTCCTAGTCTTATCACCCTCCATACGCAATGTTATTTCGTATATTTTATGGGGCTCGCTAAGTCTGGTGTCGGCAGTTTCAACCTGAATGTATTCATTCGTGTCCACTGTCTCCAGATGACTCATCAAGTTCTTGCGCGCTATACTGATTTCTGCTGCACTGTCCAACATTGTCAATGCCCACTCCCCGTTTTTCAACTGTGTCCTCAGTATTCTCGGCATGGTTGATTACTCTAATACTGGCTACCTTCTTTTTAGGAAATTGAGATTTTTTACTCTGAGCAGGTTCCTTATCTTGGGACTTGGTGTGCTCTCCTGGGTCTGACCGTCCTCTTCTTTCCGAATTCTGTGGAAGAGATCGAGAGGGACGTGTATCAATACTTTGATATCTATCAGGTTTTTTCAGATTATCCCTATTTCTAAGGTTATATCTTTTCTCAGAGGGCTCCCTTTGGGGAGACTGGCGTTCTCGAGTCGGAGTTCTTTCCCTCCGTCGAGGAGACCTTCCTCTGGACTGGAAAACTTTTTCCTTGGGAGTGGATTGTTTATTTCCATCCCAGTTCTTTTTAGGAGTGTTTAAATTATTTTTAATAAATAATTTTTCAGGACTTTCGAGCAGTTGGGGTTTTACTGGTTTCCCACCCAAGCTGTCTCTACCTAATTCTTCATAGCATTTTTCTATGATTTTTGCAAGCTCAACAGGATCTTTTATATCTGTTTCCCTCACCTTCTGGCGAATCGCCACAGATGCTGCTTCTCCTTTAATGTAGCCGAGACCTGCTTGAAGTCTTTCAGTAGTTTCATACCTAGATTTAAAGCGGGCTCTGGACCGAATTCATTTTGAATCTGTTTTAGCACTTCTGGTATTACCGCCATAGACGGAACACTGTGTGTTTTTGTGTAAATGGAAGCAAAGACTGTACCCCAAGTGTCACAGTCCTCCACGTGTGGTGCGATTCCCATAGGAAGGCAGATGGTCAAGATTCTGTGTTTCTCTATAGGGGTAGTATCAGGAAATACTGCCTCTATTTGAGTGATTTTCTGTGCTAACCAGAAAGGAATGTGTTCCCGTTTTACGGGTGTTTTACCAAGACATGACTGTATGTTCTGTGGTGTAATTTTATTTGTGTTCCCCTGATAAGGGGTCAGCTGGTGTGAATTAACAGCTGGCTGGACTGTTGCAGTCCGCATTACATATTGGACTAATTGCCTACGTATTTTTATTAATGTGTTTAGCTGTACTAACAGCTCTTCCTTAGACATTCTTGTAATGTCAGGATGTGGTGTGTAGCTGGCTAGAACCGGCCATGTGGCTCCTGGTCTACCTAGAGGACCGAGCCTAGTTATGTGATTATTGTGTTTTAGGGCGCCATTAAACCAGAGCAGGTGCTCTTGAAATTTAAGTGGGATTTCAATCTCCTCGAAGGGAGCGTACTCTCCCGGAGGTTCCTCTATTTTGTAATAGTGAAACTCTTGTGTTGTAGCGTTTGCCGCTGGAAAGTTTATCCATGAATAGAATACCTCTGTCTGCCGATACTCGTGAGCCTCTATCACGAAAATTACTGTACCACCTTGAGGTGTCAGTCCGTTTTTTATAAGTTTTAACGTTATAGATCTTCTTAAGTGAACCGGGATGATAATAGCATCCGGGTCTGCCTGTAGGAGACTCGAGTCCTCCTCTATTAGTATGGAAGCCAGCCTAGCTGCTTCCCTTTCTTCTTCACTGTCTGACATTTAAAAAATGCAGGCTTTGCAGAGTAGGTCCCCAAGGAGACAAAGATTTGGTGCACAATATTTTGGAACACTGTATCCTTCAACGTTGAATAAACCAGAGCTTTACATAGGAATCTCTTCCTACTAAGGTCGGGCGGATTTTAACCTTTCACCCACTCCAGACGTCTATTGGAGTATTTGCGGGAGAAAGGGGTCTGTGTGAAATATGCACGACTGAGTTACTCTACTGTCTTGCGTTAGTTTATCGCCTTACCAAACGTTGGGCGCCATGTAGTGTAGTTCCTAGTTTCCCACTAGGCCCTGCGCATTGGAATAACATAAACAGTAGTATCGACGTGGAACTGCTTATATTCCAGGCCTCCACTGACTATGCTAAACTTAATTGGGTTGTGTTACCAACTAGCTCAGAGGTCACTGGAAACTTTCTTCTCTGCATAGGAAGTGATCAGCTTCCTTGGCACAGACAAGAAGGGATTCAGTTTTCCAACAACCGTGCAACATGACAACTTTGCTCCTCAGATCAAGAGTCGATCTCTAGGGTCGTGTGAAACAATAGACATGTATTTCACTCAGTCAGTCTAGTGCAGTTTACTTTCACGAGATGTAGAGAGTAGAGAGACGGGCGTGTATCAATAAAGGTTAACATTTATTGAACAGTCTTTCTTCTCATACAAGAGAAATGAATTGCCAAAATTGCAATAATTGTTATTATAAAAAGTACGTACAGTAAGATAAGTATTGCGAAATAGAACTGTAAAAGCATTGATATGGTTTCTTAGCCATACAATGGTTAAAAGTAATAAAACATATATACAGTCATATATACATTAGGCTAACATACTCAACTGGTGCTTCTAACTAAGCCTATCCCAGTGTGCCTGACCTAAGCCTAACACGTGAAAAGGGGAGTAAGTAAGTAGCTTAAGTTAAGTTGGTTTTGCCAAGGTTTGTTTCAAGAATTCTCGTCTAAGGGTTTAGTCAACACCATACCTCTGAATAGAATGATGGAGGATTGGTATCTCCTTCAGGGGTCTCTCTCGATATCCCAGTCACCCGCGAGGGTAAACCGGAAGCGCCGGGACTGGATTTCTCTGCACGAGAAAGGCAGCGGCTTCTCTTCAGCGCGTCGAGGAATGAGGCAGGGGACAGCGTCCGCGGGCAGCTGGAATCTGCTGGATGTCTTCGCAGAGGACGGCTGTTCAGCTCCTTAAGCATACTGCACCATAGGTCGCGCTTTGGCGGCGATAATGGTAATCGGCAGCTTCACCACCACAGGATAGCAGGCTGCAGCGACAGAGTGCTAGATTTACCAACACAGGGTCATGCAGGCAGCTGGCATCAGCAACAGGCAACGAACGTTGCTTAAGGCAACGTTGGTAATATTTATACCTGACAGGTGCCGGGTTTGACGCAAGTTTGCTGGACATAAGACATCAATTAAAGATGTCACTAGGAAGTGATAGTTATCAGTTGCTCATTAGAGTTCCATTACTAATCAAAACATAGCAAGCGGGGATTTCCAGGTTTGCTAAGTTTTTATCTTGTTGAAGAACTCGGAGTGTTATCTAGGAATATCAGATAGTGACTGCTGCTCTGTCATTGCACTAATTGGTCGCAAAGGAAGTAGCAGAGAGTCATGCTGGAATGTGGCTCTGTTCGTGTGAGGCCAGAGATGACTTTTCAGAAAATCGCCCTTGAACGGTTATGCCAATATAGGGAATAAAGGGATTTATAGCCGAATAGGGGCATAAGGTCACAGTATCGATCAGGAACCTAGATAAACACGCAACACTCTTTGTCTGTTCCGGTAGGAAGGGATGCACTATATATATGTATATATATATATATATATTTTGTGTCTCAAAGGCCTCAGCTTTCCAGGGTGCACTCAACAGCGTGCTACCTTGAAGGGCATTCACATTCTCGCCCCCACCATCCGGGTAGTTAGATTCGCCTGACGCGTTTCTGTGATCCATTTCCTCTTCATCAGAGGCGTTCTCCTTCAAACGCTGAACTGCGCTTCTTTTAATGCATGCTCATTTGTTGATTACCATACGTGGGACTGGCTTAGTTCTTAATTGGTCCACACAGCATGCCGGTCTTGGTAGTTCTTTTGCGCTCCGTTATTTGTTTCAGTTAATGCAGATATTGGAGACAGTATTTTAATCCTTAGTAGGATGCGATTCGTGAGAGCGAGTTTTATATATATATATATATATATATATATATATATATATATATATATATATATATATATATATATATATATATATATATATATATATATATATATATATATATATATATATATATATATATATATATATATATATATATATATATATATATATATATGTATCCTAAAAACTCCATTGCCAGCCGACCTCTTGCAAATTCCTTTCCTAAAAGGACATGGAGCACGGACCCAATTCAGTGCTTAGTATAATCTTTATTTAGTTGCTTTTCTGTCGGCCATATATATATATAACATACTGGCGGTCGCCAGTAGGTAGTTAAAGGTAAAACCTAGTTTCCATAGGAAAAGCATTTTTTGATTTGCTTATAACTTTGGCGTCGTTTCACGAATCTTTCTGAAATTCTCCAAAACAATAGTCTATTCAGATCAACTCCTATCCTGAATGTGTGGGGGTGATTTGTCAAGTGGGGGCTGAGAAAAAGGGGGGTCCCAAAACTCGTTTTCTCCGTGTTAATTTCCATAGGAAATTTTGCGACAAGTTAAAGCCCGAACTGCTGAACGGAATTACCCCAAATTTGTTAGAAAGGTAGAGCTTGGTTCAGAAAGCGACCTTTTTTAAAAAATGGTGTTAATCTGTTCAGTAGTTTTTGAGAAATTTAAATAATAATAGTGAAAAAATAATTTTCCCAAAGGAAACTTTGTGCAAGTCTACAGCGAAACTACTGAACGGAATTACTCCAAATTTGTCAAAAAGGTAGTGCTTGGGTCAGAAAGCAACCTTTTTAAAAATGGTGTAAATCCGTTTAGTAGTTGCTGAGAAATTAGAGAAATAAACGTTTTGATATCTGGGCGGAGCCTAAGTTGCGTGCGCGAGCTTCACTGTGATTGGCTGCCAGCACTCCAAACCAGGAAGTATTGGCAGTCGTCTTGTGGCTCGGTAGAAGCGAGTCACCAGAAAACTGAGAAACAAAGGTATAAAACAAGGGAAGGGGGCAGGGTAGAAACACCCTGAACCCCTAGGCCTGTTCAGGGGGACCCAGAAGGACCCCCGGGCCCAAAAAATAAAAAAAAATAAAAAACATTGGCGCAATTGGCACAGGGCTTGCATTTTATTTTATTTAGGCCCTTGGGTGGGCTAGGTCCCGGGGGTATTTGGTAAAAATATAATTGCGGTGGCTCGCTGAGGCCCCTGCCGTCCGGGGGCTGCGCTTTTGTTGGGAGGGGGTGCAGTAGGCTGTGGAAATGATATCTGGAAAACAACAATGCGCTGTATTGTGACCTTTCTTTAATATAATGTGGAATATTATTGATTTACTATGCAGTGTTCCAACAACAAGCTTAATGTTCATTGGGTGTGAACCACTGAAAGTAGAAGTGTTTCCTGCCCTTCACTTCTCCTCCGCAGAGTAGCAAGGATATCTAATTGGCTCACATGTTGTAAGGAGGACCTTCTGGAGCTTAATATTGACTGGCTGCTAACTATTGAAAGTATAAGTGTTGCTAGGTATTCCCTTCTCTTCCGCGGAGTGACATCTGATTGGCTTACGTGTTCTAAGGAGGAGCTTCCGGAGTTTCATGTTGGTTGGTTGCAACTATTGAAAGTAGAAGTATTGACAGCCATTCACTTGCTCTCCATGGAGTAGGAGGGACATCTGATTGGCTGACGTGTTCCAAGCAGGAGGTTCCAGAGCTTAATGTTGATTGGTTGCTAACTATTGATAGTAGAAGTGTTGGCCACCATTCATTTGTGCTCCGCGGAGTAGGAGGGACATTTGATTGGCTGATGTGTTCCAAGGAGAACTTTCCCAAGCTTAATGTTGATTGGCTGTAAACCACTGAAAGTAGAAGTGTTGTCAGCGACTCTTCCCTCTCCGTGGAGAATAAGGGATATTTCATTGGGTAACGTGTTCCAATCGGGACCTTCTGAAGCTTAATGTTCATTGGCTGTGAAGCATTAAACGTAGAAGTGTTGGTAGCCATTCCCTCCTCCTCTGCAGAACAACATGGACATTTTTTTGGCTAAAGTGTTCCGAGCACAAGTTTGCTCCTTATTGTGTGGGAACAATTTACTGTTGTCAGTCATTTTGTGATGCACTTCCAAGGGAGAACGGGAAAACAAAGTTGTAGAGGGGAGGGTAGGAGCACTATTAACTCTGTACATTGGTCACAAGGTGGTGGACAGGGATTGTGAAGGTAAAAATTGTTTTTTATATATTTTAAGGGCCATTTATATAATTGCAGTGGGGTGTACAAATCACGGCAAAAAATAACAGTGTCTTGAGGTCTTTTTTTGATCAAGTTTCCGGGTGGGATACTTCCCAAGAGCACTATTTACTTATAATGTGGTATTTACTTTTCTGCCGGGGAAGTGTGGGTACGCAGCAAAAATTTCCGTCTAGGTTTGAAACAGTTTTTATTTAGCAGTTACAAATAAACTTTCTTTGGAAACTGACGCTGTATATATCAAAGGGGTGAAAAATATAAATGGAATTTCATAAAATATCAGTTAAGTGTGGCCACACCCTCCTTTTTTCTCCTATACTTTGTAAAAGTATTGCCCCATACTTTTGATGTAATAAGAGGGCATCAGTTACTTTTAGATAAAGTAGAAAAGAAGTGCTACAACAAACACTCCCGCACTACATTATCTAAGGTCAGAAGAACAAGTAAAAAACAGTTAAACTCAAATTACTTCATATTAGATAGAAATATATGCATTATATTTTTCAAATTTGGATTTTGTAGAATTTGGGAACGTTCTGTGGAAGTGCTTAGAGATTGCACACTGTTCCGTTAACAAATCACATACTCATTTAAGAATATATGGGATAGTACTAATATAATATACAGTACTTATCCTACATATTCTACAGGGAGAAGGTGAATAGCAACCGCAACTGAGAAAAATAGAAATTATAAAATATCATTAAGAAATGTAGGGTTTATCAAATATTTGAAGTAACAAAGTATATATGAAAGCAACATATTTTTAGACTGCAATTTCGTAAAATATGCTCACTGAAAAAATATCTGATCAAGTAAGATATAAAGGTTAGTAAGCTGTATTACATGTGGCACCAACAAATCTCCAGTTCCTCTTCTGTAACAATAGGACAGTCTAGTACAACGAATGGCACCACTGTTACACAAAAAAAAGGAAAATAAAGTTATGACAGAAGATCCAAAACGAAATACTTTCGAGCTGTAATTTTTTTCTGAGCTTCTTTTCACTGGGACGTCGAAAAGTTTGATGTTCGTGGTGACAGGTCATAAACTCCTCTGAGATCATTGTACTGTGCAAGTTATAATATACATATTCACAGTATATGATCAAAAGAGGGGAACAGACTAAAAGCCAGAACCTGGTGAGGTGGCTTATATATCTTTACTCTTTGTGCCAACGGGTCATGAACTTCTCTGAGATCACCATGACTGTTCATATTATAATATACATATTAACAGTATATGATCCCTAGGGGAAAACAGACTAACAACTGGAAGGTGGTGACGTTAACTGTAAATGTTTCGGGTTTGCGCCGATGGGTCACCAACACCTCTCACGTCAAGTACAGTGTCAATATTATAATATACAAAGTCACAGTATATGAGCTCAAAGGAGCCAGAAAAGGAGCAGTTTGCTGTAATCTGTCTGTTTCTGAAAACAAGCTGCTGACGTTACAGAAAAAAAGGCAAAAACATGCAATAACATTTTTTCTACATATAAATGTTTAAATATTGACAAATAACTACGTATTATAAATATCTATCGAAGGAGGGACCACTTTACTTGAAAGTAAATCAAGAGGACACAGCGGGGAACATTTCGGGAGACTATTTAATTCACAGGCACAGCATGGCATGGTGCATTTCGGCGTGTCAGCCTTCTTCAAATGCCGCTGTTGCCTCACCTTCACCTTCTCCCTCCTTTGTACATCCTCTAGTGCTCCCATTGATGGGAGATCATCTGACTCTGCTGCGAAGGGGTTCTGCAGGCAAATGTGAGCCTACAAGTCCCAGAGTGCATCAGTTTTAGTAAGTGCAGCAGCTAGATCTGATTTTTAAAATTGTAGCTGAAGTTTGCTTTTGCAAAGGAGGGGCCGTGTAGCAGCAGGTAAGGGTATATTGATGGTGTTAAAAGGGCTCCCTCCAGTCCCCTACGTCCGAGCCTCAGAATAGAAGCAAACCGGGCTGTGAGGTGAGCTGTGTTCATTCTCACCTCCCCATGTAGTCATAGGTTGCATTGGCAGCAGCCACTGGCATGGTTCCTTCCAGAGGCGGTCCGGGGGCTAACAATCCCTTGAAACAGTCCAATTGCCAGACTTCACCCAGAACAACTTGCAGGACGGTTCCTCGTTTCACGCTGTTGGCAAGCGTGATAAACATCGAAGGAGGGACCATTTTACTTACAAATATCTACTATGCCATAATCAAAAAATGTACAACTCCAGAATATGCTTTCTTGACGCAAAACAAGAATACAACGCTAAAAAATGGAACCTGCATCACAGAATGGACACGGAGAAATAACTCACGGAAACTAAACTAATCATAAAACGGGTGTGGTTTATATAGTGTTTTGTTATTGAGTAGTCTATGGAAGGAAGATTGCAGCTCCGCCCATTTAGATGTCACGTTTTACAGTTTACACGTCCTCACGTTTTAACTGTATAACTTGTCGGGAGAAGTTACAATCTGTGAAGCTGTAAAGGTTTCTATTTCCATCGCAACACGTATAAGGTCCTTAATATCTACATATGTTGGAGAGTTTAAAAAGTGTTAGCCGGTAAACTGTGTCATTTGCATTCTCATATTTAAAAACATCTAAATAGAAGACATAAAAAAATATAGTTCTCAACAGAAGACAAAAAAATTGCTAATATTTGTCATCACTATGCTGTTAAATAAAAAAAAGTGCCAGCATTTGTAAAGCATAAATCTACCCCTAGAAACGTGTGCCGACGCTTGGGGCATAGGGAAAATTAAGCAAGGTCTTACCCACTGTTAGATAGTGGTAGGTTAAATGCTGCTGGAGTCGGGAATCGAACTGTGACTGGTGTTGTTCGAAGTCAGGTATTATAGGTGATGCGTCATACTGTACTACACTTATATGTTAATTACTGCTAATTAAGTTGAAAACATTGTTAAATTATAAATAGGGCTCCTTGTTTTCCGTTTTTACAGATTTTTACAGATAAATACAGACAGAAAAGTATTTATTTTCCTTTCTGTATTTATTTTAAAATGTGGATAAAAACGGAAATTGGTTTTTTTTTTAAGCAATTCTAAATGCTCTCAATGATGAGTACCAGGCCAATAGGTGTGTTGTTCTAAAATTAAAAGGGTTAAAACAATAAAAGTATTTTAGTAAGAGCTTTGATATATATATGCTCGTATAAGAAAACATGCACATTTTAATATCAAGGTTGTGTATAGTTTATCATCTGAGAGTATTTATATGGCTGAAAACGGTCAGTCCTTCAGGCATGAGTGCATATTTATCAGACAAATAAATGCGGAAATATACTCATTTCAGATAAATTTTTTACAACACCCAAAATATATATGGGTAAATACAGATACAATTATTTGAAAAAAATATGGATAAATACAGACGGAAATGCCCAAAAAATAAATACCATAAAACCAGGAGCCATAATTATAAGTTATAAAAGAATACTGTCAAGTTTGTTTTCACTATAATAAGTATACATGTGTTTTTAAAATTTACTTAAAAAACATTATAGGTTATAGGGACATTGTAGTTAGAAATTAGCATTGAAAAAACCTTTGAAATTTGCTGAAAAAAACCATAAGTTTCAGGCCCATTATAGTTAGAAATTAGCATTTATAAAACCTTAGAAATTCACTGACAAAAACATAGGTTTCAGGGACGTTATAGTTAGTTGGACATTTTACTCATACAAAACCAGAGAAGTTCCACTGTTATAATTAGTTCAGCTAACTATAACTCGCGCCCCCACAATGCACTGCTCATGACGTCACATATTACATCATTCATGGCAGGGTCAGTGACATCACTGATGACATCACTGATGACATCTCAAATGACATCACTGATATATATATATATATATATATATATATATATATATTTTGAAGTACAAAGGTGCTCTTGCAGCGAAGGATCACACGGCAGCAGGCAAGTTAAACTTGTTTATTTGCATACGAGGGTACATCAGCTTCCGAAATTACTTCTCCTCATCCCGACGCGTTTCAGTGCTGTCTGCACTTTCTTCTGGATAAATGGCAATGCGGTGTGTGTAAAGCAGTTTCCGCTAATCCTTTGTAGTTTAGCTTGGAACGCGCTTGGTAGCACGTGATCCCTCGAGGTTTATGGGATCTGTAGTCTTTACTGGCTTTCATTCAATCCCATAGTGGGTCCAGCAAAGGCATTGCAATTGTCTGAGGTCGCAGGGGTCAATTGTCGACTCACCGCTTGGTAGGTGCTCTGGTGCACCCCGGTTACTGTGATGCTCCCTCGTTAATTTTCAGCCCCTGCTGTCGCCATTAGTTGTCAGGGACAGTCCCTGTATCACGGCCCCTTGCTCCGGCGGCTCCCTCCTCTCTTCCAAGGTGGTGCTTCCTTCCACGACGCAGCTGTCGTGTTGAAATTTTGAAGTACAAAGGTGCTCTTGCAGCGAAGGATCACACGGCAGCAGGCAAGTTAAACTTGTTTATTTGCATACGAGGGTACATCAGCTTCCGAAATTACTTCTCCTCATCCCGACGCGTTTCAGTGCAGCCGGAGCCGCCGGAGCAAGGGGCCGTGATACAGGGACTGTCCCTGACAACTAATGGCGACAGCAGGGGCTGAAAATTAACGAGGGAGTATCACAGTAACCGGGGTGCACCAGAGCACCTACCAAGCAGTGAGTCGACAATTGACCCCTGCGACCTCAGACAATTGCAATGCCTTTGCGGGACCCACTATGGGATTGAATGAAAGCCAGTAAAGACTACAGATCCCATAAACCTCGAGGGATCACGTGCTACCAAGCGCGTTCCAAGCTAAACTACAAAGGATTAGCGGAAACTGCTTTACACACACCGCATTGCCATTTCCCCAGAAGAAAGTGCAGACAGCACTGAAACGCGTCGGGATGAGGAGAAGTAATTTCGGAAGCTGATGTACCCTCGTATGCAAATAAACAAGTTTAACTTGCCTGCTGCCGTGTGATCCTTCGCTGCAAGAGCACCTTTGTACTTCAATATATATATATATATATATATATATATATATATATATATATTCAATGAAAAAACCATAGGTTATAGACCATATATAGTTAGGGATTAGCATTTGAAAAACCTTATTTTACTTGCACAAAACCATTGAAATTCCATATATAGTTAGTTGCACTAACTATATATTGCGGACCCGCAATCCACTGCTAATGATGTCACATATTACATCATTCATGACATGGTCAGTGACATCACTGATGACATCACTGATGACATCTCAAATGACATCACTGATGACATCACTGATGACAACACCCAGTGACTGTATGTTTCTGTAAAGTTAAAATATGTCTTACATATTGAAGAATGAGTGGATGTATAAATGTCTGGATGAAGGATTTAGTAGGTGCATGACTGACTGTATGAGAGAATGATTAAATTTGTCTCACTGAGTGCATGGGTTAGTGATTAAAGTGTCTTAATTTGGCAATCATTATTTATGTTCTTCTGTAAACTGCTGCATGTTTAAATCAGTAGCTATATCAGTAACTATATGGGTTATTGAATGGTTGCCCAAGTATTTGTATGGGAGACTGAGTATGTGTGTGGGTGGCTGGGAGGTATATAACTGTGCATAGATGTGTGAGCAGTTGATTCCCTAGGTGTATGGGTTCAAAAGTGCATGTAGAAACAGCTGTATGGACAGTTGACTGTGTGCATGAGTATATTGGTGAGTGAATGGATATCTCAGTTCTACATGTCAAAGTAAGTACATATGTAAAACACAGTCCATGTGAGAGTTGACATATATAAATAACTGAACATAAGAGCCAGTGAATGTGAGAGTGGCTGTATGAATCATTGTGAACTTGTATCAAGGATTGTATAAGAGAGTAAATATTTGTTAGTATATGTTTGAATACGTAAGGTGTGTATAACTGTATATTTGAGGAAATGGAGGTGTGATTGATTCTTTGCATGACTGACTAGGTGTGTGAGTAACTCCATGGATGTGTGACAGTCTGTGAGTGCCTGTTTACACTGAGTGTATCTAAGGTTATATTAGAGTCTGAAGATATATTATCACATAAATGATATCATCAGTGATGTAATCAGTAATGTCAAATGAGAAGTCAGTGATGTCATTTGAGATGTCATCAGTGATGTCATCAGTGATGTCATTTGAGATGTCATCAGTGATGTCATCAGTGATGTCACTGACCATGTCATGAATGATGTAATATGTGACATCATTAGCAGTGGATTGCGGGTCCGCAATATATAGTTAGTGCAACTAACTATATATGGAATTTCAATGGTTTTGTGCAAGTAAAATAAGGTTTTTCAAATGCTAATCCCTAACTATATATGGTCTATAACCTATGGTTTTTTCATTGAATTTCAATGGTTTTTTAAATGCAAATTTTTAACTATATATGGTCTATAACCTATGGTTTTTTCTGTGAATTTCATTGGTTTTTTAAAAGCTAACATCTGTAGCTGTAAAATGTATTCTTCTTTAAATCCCAAAATATATTTAGATGTTTATTGATAATTTTTTTTTTAAATTTTTTTTTTCTTCGCTTCTAGTTCGCGAACCGGGAAGCTTTCCGTTAGCTCATCTCGATGCCGCGATCTAGTCCGCGAACCGGTCAACGTTACGTTAGCGGAACTGTGACGCGTCGCGGAAGCGCGACGTATCACGTTATCGCGTAATGCGTCTAATGACGCGCCGCGTTAGCGCTCCCGGAAGTGGTCGGGACCGCGAACCGGAAGCGATCTGGGACGCGGCGCGCGCCGCGTAACGTAAGCGGAACAGGTCATGTGACTTGTTTATCAAACTTTTCATTGGTTCATTTCACTTTTGGTTTCCAAATGATGTATGACTAGGTCATGTGACCTAAAAATAACACTTTTCATTGGTTCAGAACTTTTGCTCTCCCCAAATCATGTAAACCCCTCCTTATTTCCTCACTCTGACTTTCATCTTGGTGAGAGAAAGACCATTTTGCTTGATCTGAAGAATGGCTTCTGTACTGGCTGCAGCTGGTGGAACCCCACCACCACCTCCACCTCCTCATAAGAAGAGAGGACCACCTAGTCAATTCATCACTAACAGAGAGGAGGAAGAGGAGGAAGAAGAAGAAGAGGACAGAGAGGAACAACAATTTGTCGAAGAGTTGCCCCGGGTTTCAAAACGAAAAACCAGTTTCATCTGGCAGTTTTTCTCCATCCCTCCTGGATCAAAGAAGGTTAATGCTAAGTATGCCACCTGCCTCATCTGTGATTACAGATTGTCGAGAGGCACAGATAAGAAATACAGTATGGGAAACTATACGATGCACCGACACATGAGCAGGTGGCACCCCTTAAACTACAGCAGGGCTGAGTTAAGGGATCTTCAAGACAATCCCACGTCAACTCCTGTGGCCAGATCGACCTCCACAATGTCATTGACGGGAAGAGAGGCACAAGAAACTGTGCCAAACATCCAACCCAACTTCCAGCATATGAAGTTAAGTTGTATATACTGTGGTGCTATGTTGTCATATGGCAACATGAGCGTCAACCTGATGAACATGGCATACGAAAATCATAAATGCCCTAATGCACCCAAGAAATAATTTTTTTTTTTGCTCCAGTTGAGCCGTTTTCAATGCCTGTTTTTTGTTGTCTCCCCTCCTTAAAAAAACACAAAAAAAACATAAAACAGTTCTAAAAATACAAAAAAATCAAAAAATGTTCAAAAAAAAAAAAAAAAAAAAAACAACAAAAACAAAAAAAACCAGTTCTTTTCAGAACTACCTCCCCTTTCAATCAAAATTGCTAGAATGTTTATCACTCTGGCAAGCTCTATTTCTTTTGGTTCGCTTCAAGTTCGCTGACCGGTTCGCGAACTTTAAGCGAACTAAAAAAATATTTTTTTAAAAAAAAGAAGAGTTAGTATAAGGGAAGTAAACAGAGAATAATGTAAAAAGAAAGACAGCTATAGAGAGTAAATGAGAGATACTGTCAATAACATCATCAGCAGTGCATTGCGGGTAAAAAGAGTAGAAAGCATTTACCTTATAATTCTTGTTACCTTTTTTTAAATATTTTTTCATACTTTCAATCTGTAAAAAAAAGAACAAACATTTCCAAAAATATTAAAACATGTATTTAAAAATTAGAAAAGACAAGGGAAAAGGTTCAAAAACAAACAGTTTTTCAACAACTTTGACATTTACAGAAGTCTCTGCTTCGCTACGTCCCCTACACAATCCTAAAGATATATATTCTAAAGAAACTGTATCTTGATGTTGATGAACTGAGCCCTATTTTGGAACATGATGTTTTTCTTGCACTGCTAATGTCTCACAATAGTGATGCAATAGCAGCGCAAAAAAAATGTAAAGCCATCATAAAATTGTGTCTAACATTGTAAATGCTTGATTTAGGATGCAAATAAGATGTGTGCTTTCAAGAGCTTTCTTTGAGGTGAGGCCTCTTTTCTTTTTTTAAAAAAAACACTACCCAGAAGTACAGCACTGAAAGCATTAAAATTGATATTTACAGAACTCAGCTTACCCATATGTACCTCACATTTCTAAATGTATATCATAAGGACAAAAAGCATAACATTAATTATACATGTTAAATGGTTTCTTTTTGCTGTTCTCAGAATGTATCAAATTTCACTTAAATCAGTGACTTGAAGGTATTCATCATGCAACAGCGGGGAAAAAAAAACACAATCAAAATGACTGTGTTTAAAAAACCCATACAACCTTCGAAATCTGATTTCAAAACTCCTTAAAATTAACTTACTTTCAATGACGTCGAACGATCTCCTATGAACAGCATCCACTCTGTTGTGCTACAAATATTTTCAGCCCGCCACTTTCTGAAAGAAAACCTCCATCGATACGTAAAATATGTTACATAGAAAAAAAGACTTCTCTCATTATATCACATGTTTCCACTAGGCCAAATCATGTTGCCGCGATTCGCAAGTCTTGTTATTCTTCCAATCAAATCCCGACATTTTCTATTTTCGCAACTTTCAAAAATAAAATATTTGAGATTATTTTCACAATCCTGGACTACTAATAACTTACTCTTCTTTGTCACTCATGTTCTCCTTTTCCTATGACACTGATACTGCTTACTATGAAGCAGACTTACTTGCATTAAGTTTATATAGTTGGATTTTTAATCTAGACAGCATTGCAGACTTACATTCCCTCTACTTAAAATTTTGGTTTTAAAAACACCAGGTAAGAATTTTTAAGGTCAAATGGCAATTTTTTTTTGAACGTTACAACAGAATCATTACAGAATGACCAGCCATTTCCAGACTTTAAGTAAGCTGTATAATGTCCTGATGTTGTTGATGGACCATCGTGATAGATAATTGCTACAGTAACAAAAGTCCTCCCTGATATTGACAGCTGAGAAGCCACAAATTTTTTTATTAAAGTTGACAATTTTGATCCATCAGGCCTACAACGTTGGATCATTAAAATGACATACTGGCCATATCTACGTATAAATAATGTTGACATCATATCACATTTACATTGGCTACACTCCATGTTGTGATCCGCTGCATTTACTAGCTTATTAAAGGAGACTGATTTACTGTCTGGCAAAGTTAAATATATAAATCTTTCTGAGTCTACACTAGTAGTACTTGATACCATACAGTTCTCGCAGTCATGCTGCCATTGATAAGAAAGCCCAAACAGGTGATCTACATCTACACCCTCAACTTGCAATATATCAAGCATATACATTAAAAACTCCTGACAATCTTGCTGATTATTTTCAGAGAAGTCTGTTTGACCTGAACATTCATCTACCAGATAACGAACTTCAGACACACTTTCTACTTTTGTTCGATCAGTGCTACATTTCTCGAAAACAGAATTCAACAAACAGCATAAAATTTGTTCAGAATTGAACAGAATCTGGTCTTTTAAACTCTCTAGTGAAAAGAGAACATTAACCACTACATTTGCATAGCAGTTGACACCAGAACTGTTTTCAAATTGAAAACCGACAACATCTTCAACAGAATCCACTTTCTTTCTGCTAACAATTTTCGGTTCATTGACTTTTAGTCTTTTTGCAACAACCTCCCTACTATTACTGCTATTTCTACGTTTGCGGCCTACCACACGTTTCTCAAACAAAGGATATTGAGGCAAATGTGGCGCATACTCTCTTCTTAACCTATTATATTCCTTAACACAATCTAGATCCGCACAAATGTTTGTGACATCACAGTCAATCAAGTACAATCCCGATAAAGTTCTAACTCGTGACAATGCCACATATGCCATACCCTCCTTGAACACAGAACTGCCAATATTCACCAATGCACAGTCTACACTTAAACCTTGCGATTTATGGATTGTCACCGCATATGCCAAGCAAACAGGAAACTGCTTACGGCGAACATATAAATCTTTAACAAGCAAAAACCTAGCAGAACAACGACCAATTTGCTGTACTTCCTCAATGCCATCAAATTTAATTCTTAAAAATTCTATTCCATCTCTATTTCTGTATTTCTCAAAATCAACAACATTACCCATTGATCCATTTACCAGACCTCTTTCTACATGTAAATTCCTTCTCAAAATAATTCGGCAATTTAAACACACATTCAAAGTCTTTTCAAAACCCGCTGTTTTAGATATAGTCTTCTCTAATGAATCCAATTTTGATTTCAAATTGTCTGACAAAATAATTGTTGATCCCATATGCTCTAATTTGTCGATAGCTTCAAGTTTCACAATCTCTTGCTTTTCTAAATTCAACATTTTGTTGTTGAAGATGGCACATTCTGCAAGAGTTGGCATGAGACATATCCCGGATTTCTTCTCAGTAATTTTCTGAAAAATATTCTCAGGCACAATTTCTTGTTTGGGATATAAATTTGACAGTAATCGTGCATTTAAAGCTTCTTTCCCATGCTCGGTCACTTTTCCAATTCTAATATCTTGTAGAATATTCTTGTAATCTTCATCCTTTGCCTGACGCATATTTTGATGCAGTTCTGCATAATTGAAGTTTAACCATATATTGACGTTGCCAATGCTCCCTAGGCACTTCCTGGTATCTTCATGCGTGAGTATTTTGAACACAGGTTGACCTTTTACTGGTGTCAGCTGCAGAAGATCTCCAAAAACAATGATGTGTTTCCCACCAAATAACACATCATATTCAGTTTTAAGTACTTCTTGCATTCTCAAATGCACAAAGGCAAGCATGACATTGGAAACCATGCTTACTTCGTCAATGATAAGTAGTTTCATTTTCCTCAAGACTCTGGAAACTTCACAGCAAGCATCTCCAGATAACTTGTTGTATTGTAATTTGTTGTCATGCTCCACCGGCAGCATCAGTAGACGATGCAAAGTAATACCTTTAATGTTATGTGCTGCCAGTCCAGTAGGAGCGGTGACAACACAAGACAGCGATGACTCAGTCCTTTTCTGCAAATAACAAGAGATTGCTTTAATGAGGAAACTTTTTCCAGTTCCCGCTTCTCCACTCACGTACAGTCGGACAGGCTTCAACGATGTACATGAGCACTTGTTCTTCTCATGACTTAATCCGTGCTCAATTTCCGTGGTAACTTCATCATATATTTTCCTCTGCTCAACGTTGAGTTGTTTTTCCAAGTCTTCTAAGTTAACTGAATCCTCCTGAGCATGTGCCATGGCTCTTTCCACTTCATTCATAGCAGTGGCAGCTTCATTTTCGATAATAGGTCCTCCAAGTGGATCTTGACTCAATGAAACAGAACTCTGACTGTCCTGAGAACTGTCTCTGGCAATCTCGGCTGCAATCGTTGCTTCCTGCTCAATTTCCAAAGTTAGCATTTCTTGATATTTAGAAAAAGCAGGACATTCTATGGACTCCTTGGCTGCATTGAAAGAGTCTTCGTAACAGAGGAAATCTCCAAGCAGTTCCTCTTCTGCACGCCAAGGCTTGAAAAGTTGCAAAAGTGCTAAATAAAAAAACTCCTTTTTTTCTGGAGATTCACCACTCAATTTTCGATGGTTTACTAATTGGCATTTTCTTTCCTTGACCAGGCATCCCTCACTTCCAATTACAGCATACACTCCTTTCTCAATATCTTCTTTGATGTTCCTCTTGAATATATAATTTTGGAGAACCTCATATAGACAAACATTCTCAAGGTGACTGCTTCGATTTGGATAATATGTATCCAACATGTTGGTCTTCAAAATGTCGGTACTGTTTGGTTCCTTTTCTGCCAAATACTCAATTTCCCGGACAGGTTTTAGAACTCGATTTCGCGTTGCAGCAAGACCAAGACTCGCCCAAACGAGACTTCTGGATTTGGCATAGAGACTTGCTGAAGACAACCGGTCAGAACATTCGTAAGCTCCGATTTCTCGATGCGACAACATCTTCAGACTGAAACTGTACAACTTCTTGCTGAGGCTCTTTTCATGAGAAATGTCCTCCCACATATCCTTCA
Source organism: Lissotriton vulgaris (assembly GCF_964263255.1). NCBI lineage: Eukaryota > Metazoa > Chordata > Amphibia > Caudata > Salamandridae > Lissotriton > Lissotriton vulgaris. The sequence continues at coordinate 608,119,577 of NC_141687.1, read as the reverse complement.
GTTCGGTCTTTTCTTTTTTGGTGATGTAAGATGTCACATACCGAGCCACAGCCATACAGTTGTCAGCCACAAACTGTATATCCATGTTAGCATTCCACATGGACAAAATCACTGGGTTGTAGTCATTGATGTACTTGGACTCTTCGTTCCTTTTCAAATTGTATGTATTCTTGGGTGATTTCCTCGTCACATTATGTCGCAGCGAAGACATCAAACTGTTCACTCTTCCTTTAGAAATCACCGGTCGTGGAAAGTTGAAACGACATTTGGTGTAGAACTTGTCCTTGTTTCTGAATTTACGACGACAGTACTTTCCACAACGATGGCTTTGGAAACGTAGAACTTGTTCTCTTAGACTTTTCTTCTCCGTTGCGTTTGGAACAGCACACGTAGAATACTGTTCGATGAAATTCATCACTAAGTCATCCGGATCTGTTCCAAATTTAGGTGCATCCTTGATCCACAACAACATATGTATATGAGGGGCACCTCTTGCTTGGTACTCCTTTCTCCAGAAGAAATCCAACACCTCTCCAAGAGGTGGATTCTTTTTATTTGTGATGAAAGACATCATAGCTTCAAATCTATGATTGAAGTACCTGCATACATTCACTGGATCCAAAGAACACAGTTCTCCAGGTGTCTTGAATTCAATGTTTTCAATATTTCCATTTGCCTCTCGTAGAAATTCAAGTAAGTCTTCCCAGCCATACTCGGCACAGCTCAGAGTGAGGAACCATGTTGGAGTTCCTAAGTTCCTCAGCATACATTTTAAATCACCATGACGACGGTACCAGTACTCATTAGTACCACGCTGACACGCCATGAGATTAATTAAGTGAGAGTCCAAAATACTGTCTTGGACATTGACTTTATGCATAAAGTCACTTGCCGAGATGTTTCGCATCTGTATACCACTTTTTAAGATGTGGTTCACTGCATATGACAGTCCAGACAGATCGCTTTCAAACAGGAGATGAAACAAATAGGGAATGCATTGCCGAAACCTAGGATCTGCTGCATACAATCGTAAAGTCCGGTATTCAGACGCAGGAATTTGATGAGGTCGCTCATCATATCTTCCTCCTTGACCTGTGGGAAATAGCTGTGGGAAACACCGAGCTTCCAAACTTTCCTCCCAAACACTAATGGGACTCCCTTTGGCTTGTTTCATTTGAAACAACTCAATAGCATTCCCCATGACTTCCTTGGAATGCAAAGGATGAACACTATAATGTTCATATATTTCTTCACTTTTAGAGGCCTCTACTTTCTCAATTTGGCCAGCACACAAATCGCTATCCTCTTCATCACTTACTTCCTCTTCTGCAACATACACATTCTTATAGTACTTATTATTTTTCTTCAAATACACTGTTGCCTTTTTGACTTTCCTAACATCCACTAAATCTTGCCATATTTTCTTATTCTTTGTCGGAACCCCATTAACCAAGATAACCAGAGGTTCCTCTTCCACTTTTTCTACTCCAATTGTGTTAATGTTTTTCTTCAAATCTAGAGGCAAATAAACAACTCTTCCCTTTAATCCTCTCTGTAAATCTGCTGGAGGCAACTTCCCTGTCTTCGGCTCCATTCTTACAATAGCCTGAAAGGGATGGATACTTTGAATCAAAATAGATTCATAAGTATTTAAATCCTTCAATTCAGAAGGAATCTCAACCAATTCCAGATTATTATGAACTGCCCTAGCAGGCATCTGGTTTTGGTTTAATTTATTACAACAATAAGTACACACACGTTGATCCGATCCCAAATCAAAATAATTTTCTACCATCAAGTATGTGGCAAAATCCTTCCATTCACTATTATTTTCCCTTTCACTTTTTGCATATAAATCCACTACCTTAGTCTGATTCTTATAATAAGCGCGTCGACAACATACACAAGTGAAATTAGGCCTCTCACTTGATTTCATCTGAAACGTGGCAATTTCCTTCTGAAAATTATCTGTACTGGAAACCTGTACATTATCTTCCACATTACCCTCTACTTCAGGGTCAATTTGAACATTCTCATCTTTACTACCAAAGTAACAAAACTCAATTTCTTCACAAATATTCTTCACATCTATTTCAGAACCATGCAAAAGAGCAGCACATAATTGTTTAAGCATAATTGCTGGACTCTTAGCATAATACAACATTCTCACTAATTTTCTCACTTTATTATGATGCACTGCTAGCATCCTGAAATGATGAAAAACACTCTGGCATACTCTCCTGGAAAGACAAGCCAGTGAATGACCACGCAAACCTGTCATTTGTCTCACTCTGCAAGGATCTAAATCCTGCAACAACTTCATTTTCTGCTTCAAACTTTTCTTATTAAATGTCCGTATAAAATCACAAAGCAAATTGATGGAAACCTGTCGCACACTGCAAATAGAACTACACTTCCAAATGTACACAGGACCCTTAGGACGTCTTCCTAAAACCTCATCACTTAGCGCCTCTTCTGTCTCTGTTGTCACAAGTTGTTCTTTTTCAACTGGACAACCATCCTTCACTTCATAAGCTCGACCACTGATGTCAACTGCATGCACCAAATCATTATCCTGAAAATAAGTCTCCTCATTAAAAAATGCCTCAGAACTTGAACTATGCATCCATTCTCCGGAAAAAACTTCACAAAAGTTAGTACGATTTACTACTCTCTTCCATCTACTTTTTGTTTTGAAATCAGAAATTACCTTGCTTAGTTTCCTAATTCTATTGATTACCAAAATAAACAACTTTCGCTTAATTTCAAAAGCATGATCAATAATTTTCTCTACATTTTTCTTCTTCTTATAAAATGCCACTTTCTGTTGGCCTTTCTTTTTAATACTTTTCAATAAATTAACTAATATCCTTTTACGGAACATTCGATTTCGAATGTCCCTAAACTGATGTTTCCTTCTACTATCATGCACAGAGTTATCTCTTCCTCTACCAGTAACATTTGTGATGGGTCTCTCCTTTCCATTTAAATTACTTTTCTTTTTGTGAACTGAAACATTTTTTTGAGCAAAACTTTTTTTAGTACAAATATTTCTTAAGAATGATTTCGTGCTCTTACCCGGACCTTTCTTGGTGTTTTGACAAGTATTTGGGGAAGAGGACTGCTGCAATAAAACATCATCCTGCTGTCTTTGACGTTTTCTAGCCTTTCGTATGCGACTTTTGGAAGGCATTTTCAAAACTATGAAAGAATCTGCAGTTGAATCTGTGGAAAAATATAATATAAAATGTTATTAACCACTATTACCAAACAGTAAATAAATAACAGTCATCTAAAACTTAATGCCGTACTAATTATTTAACATAGCAAATGTTTTCCACCAGCACTGCATCACAAAAATGACACTCAATGGTACAAAAAAGGCATACAACACTCATAAATCACTCCCTAATATTTTAAATCATTAATTCAGGATGACGATAAGATGTAGCCTATCTAAAGATTTGTTTAGGCCCTGATCTTTAGACTGGGGTAAATGTGTGTCATTGATCCACATTCAGTCCATCACCTGTTTTGTTTATTTGAGGTGAGGCCAACACATGGTTGCAGATAAGATTTTCACTGAAAAATATCAAAATAAAAAAACATGTGAAGGCCTACCAATGAAGTAAATCATTAAATGAAAACCAATACATTTCTGGAAATATGCACTACTAGTGCTTCATAAGATGTTTTGGGTCATATTTATAAGGCATTTGAGTATCTAGTATGCTATTTTACGTTCTTCCTGGTGCAAATTTATTGTAAATATGCTCCCACCTGCGGTTGGCAAATTTAGATTTTGATTATGGGAGTTAGATAGGCATGTTACTAATTTCCCAAAAATGATGTATAACCCCAAACAACCTTTGAAGCAAATGCTCTTAGCCATGTTATCCACCTCCCATTCGATAACATGGCTAAGAAGTGCTTGCAAATGTGAAAAAAAACGGCCGCAATGCATGAATATCGCAGAAAAGTCAGCGATATTCATGCATTTTCCAGCACATGCTCTTAGCCATGTTATCCACTTCCTATTAAATAACATGGCTAAGAACTGCTCAGGGCCCCATGAGGAACGCTTTCCATTTAAAAAGGGAAAAATAACATCAAAGACACTAAAATGCCTTCTAAATATGACCCCAAACAACCTAAGAAGCTCTAACAGTACATATCCTGAAATGTAATTGATTTCAAAATTCGTTTTTAAACACAGCATATAAATCAATTGTATACCTGCATTCATGGAGAAATGACTAAAAATGTCCTTGAGACACATGAAAGTGTTTTCTGGAATGCCCTAGCACCATTTTTGGGACACTATTAACATGGCTACGTAACTCCCATAATCAAAATCTAAATTTGCCAAGCGCAAGTGGGAGCGTATTTACAAGACACTTGCCCCAAGAGGAACACTTTCCATTTAAAAAGGGAAAAATAACATCGCAGAAAAGTCAGCAATATTCATACACTTTCCAGCAAATGCTCTTAGCCATGTTATCCACTTCCTATTAAATAACATGGCTAAGAACTGCTCAGGGCCCCATGAGGAACGCTTTCCATTTAAAAAGGGAAAAATAACATCAAAGACACTAAAATGCCTTCTAAATATGACCCCAAACAACCTAAGAAGCTCTAACAGTACATATCCTGAAATGTAATTGATTTCAAAATTCGTTTTTAAACACAGCATATAAATCAATTGTATACCTGCATTCATGGAGAAATGACTAAAAATGTCCTTGAGACACATGAAAGTGTTTTCTGGAATGCCCTAGCACCATTTTTGGGACACTATTAACATGGCTACGTAACTCCCATAATCAAAATCTAAATTTGCCAAGCGCAAGTGGGAGCGTATTTACAAGACACTTGCCCCAAGAGGAACACTTTCCATTTAAAAAGGGAAAAATAACATCGCAGAAAAGTCAGCAATATTCATGCACTTTCCAGCAAATGCTCTTAGCCATGTTATCCACTTCCTATTAAATAACATGGCTAAGAACTGCTCAGGGCCCCATGAGGAACGCTTTCCATTTAAAAAGGGAAAAATAACATCAAAGACACTAAAATGCCTTCTAAATATGACCCCAAACAACCTAAGAAGCTCTAACAGTACATATCCTGAAATGTAATTGATTTCAAAATTCGTTTTTAAACACAGCATATAAATCAATTGTATACCTGCATTCATGGAGAAATGACTAAAAATGTCCTTGAGACACATGAAAGTGTTTTCTGGAATGCCCTAGCACCATTTTTGGGACACTATTAACATTGCTACGTAACTCCCATAATCAAAATCTAAATTTGCCAAGCGCAAGTGGGAGCGTATTTACAAGACACTTGCCCCAAGAGGAACACTTTCCATTTAAAAAGGGAAAAATAACATCGCAGAAAAGTCAGCAATATTCATGCACTTTCCAGCAAATGCTCTTAGCCATGTTATCCACTTCCTATTAAATAACATGGCTAAGAACTGCTCAGGGCCCCATGAGGAACGCTTTCCATTTAAAAAGGGAAAAATAACATCAAAGACACTAAAATGCCTTCTAAATATGACCCCAAACAACCTATGAAGCTCTAACAGAACATATCCTGAAATGTAATTGATTTCAAAATTCGTTTTTAAACACAGCATATAAATCAATTGTATACCTGCATTCATGAAGAAATGACTAAAAATGTCCTTGAGACACATGAAAATGGTTTCTGCAATTCACTAGCACCATTTTTGGGACACTATTAACATGGCTAGGTAACTCCCATAATCAAAATCTAAATTTGCCAAGCACAAGTGGGAGCGTATTTACAAGACACTTGCCCCATGAAGAACACTTTACATTTTAAAAAGAAAACATAACATCTTAGACACTGAAATACCTTATAAATATGGCTCAAAACAACCTATGAAGCTCTAGCAGTACATATCCAGAAATGAAATTGATTTCTTAAATCGTTTTTAAAAGCAACATCTCTGTTTCAGCTTACATAACAGACCATAAAATGGGCTCCATATATCACAATATCTTGTGTTACTGCATGCCAGAATGTTACACCAAATATGCAATTACAATTTCTCAAAGAAACAAATTCTATTTGTATATCACTAGAGACAAAACCACATTTTAAAAACACAGCTTTCTTCATCATTTTCTCCTTAAATCATACTATTCTCTATCTAAATTAAATAAATCTTTTCTCACCTTAGCAAATATTTTTTTGAGTTTTGAAAACAGTCTGAGAAATACACCAAATTGTCTTCAGCAGAAGAAAAAGGATGCACTCCAAAGGCTGCAGCTATTGAAAGCACAGAAATACAGATATTCTTTTCACATATCTCTCATATTAGCCAATCATACCTCTTCCCTCACTTTTTTCAAATCAAAACCCTTCCCCCCTCTGCCCTGTCTGCCTTGTTTCCATAGCAACCACCTCCTGGAAGACCTCTCATGTTTGCAAATTCACACAACAATGTTTCAATTGAACTCTGAACTCTCAGTGCACCTGCGTATCCAGTGCAATCTTTCATTAAATGTTTCTTCCTTGACCATTCAAATTACATCTTTCAAAGAACACATCCATGCACCCTAACTTTCTGTTTTCAGAAATGGAAATGCACCAATCACTGCTAATGAATCATTAGCATTGTAAATCCACAGTTTTTTTTCTTTAGAAACTCCTACTGTTTCAACTGCCCTTTCATTACCACACTTCATCTGACTGAAGAACAACCTTCTCCCACCATGTTTAAGGTCTGGATTGTTGGACATAGTTACATCCACTGGGCTCAAAGGTATGCTGAAAGCAGAAATTTACGTAACCTCAATTTACAAGATGTGGAAATTAAGTGGTTGGGCCAAAGAGGATTAAAATGTCACCAATTGATACCATTGGTGAAAACCTTTATGCATTTGCCTAAACCTGACCTGTTAATAGTGCACTGTGGAGGTAATGATTTGGGCACTTTGACAGGGGTAGGTCTGGAAATGCTTTTAAAGGACACCTTTGAGCAATTAATGGCACTTTTTCCTCAAACTGCCTTGGTATATTCCAATATATGCCAAAGACAGAAATGGAGGTGGTCCAACCAATTTTGTCCACAAATTGAGAAAGCGAGGAAGCATGTAAACAAATCTGTTTCAGCTTACATGAGAGACCATGGAATGGGCTCTCTGTACAACAATAACTTGCGTTACTACATGCAAGATATCTACAGAGGAGATGGAGTTCACTTCTCAGATGAGGGCAACAGAATTTTCATTCTGAATTTAAGACTGTGCATTGGTACCTACTTATAAGTACCTAAATGTACCATAAACCCAAAAGCTCTTCTCAGAGCTACCCTACATCTGATCACTCACAATTATTATTTTTCTCTAACTTTTTTCACTAATTTTCCACAAAATTCGCTCCCCGGAGCGCTACCCGGTTCGCTAACCGAAAGCTAACCTCGCGGAATTTTTAAAAAAAAAGTTTTTTTTCCGCACATATAAGCCTCCTCAGCCACGCTCAGAAAACCTAGAGGGTCAAGATAAGTCTACCATGACCCCTTCTACCCATTCTAAACATTATTTGCCCTCCATCTTGTATCTTAATGCGACCGAAACACAAAATGGTGGACTCCCGTGACGCTTAAGGTTCGCTAACCGGGCAGCTTCCCGGAAAGCGGTCCTAAAAAAAGGCGGGAAAGTAATTTACAGAAAAGCGACTAGAGACACTCTCACCAAATATAGATTAGCTCATACTACATAACAATCCCTTCCATTCTCACAAATTTCATTGAAATTCCATTTAGCCATTTAGCCTGTAGACCTCTCCAAGTACCGTGAGGTAAATTACTTCACAAAACACATCTGAATTGTTGGAATTGACAACCAATGAAAATGTTACTTTCATTTTCTACTTTTATTACCTGACATTTAATTGGTTATATACCTGTATATATATAAAGGGAGAGAAGGAAACACAGCCATTTTGACTACTACTTCTTGTTGTACCTCCTATTTCAATAGCTTCAAAAAACTTCAACTTCTTTGTGAAGGTAAGTTATAATTTAATATATTGTGCACTATGACTTAATATAGTAGACTTTTTCTGCTAGATAAACACTATCCCTCTGTAGTAGTAATGTATTTAGATAGACTTCTCTGTTATAGTTATCAATGGAGTAAGGCTTGTCTTGGTTAAATCACATACACTTTTTTATAGTCCTATTTCCACTCTCATACTATACACTGCCAAAAGATAAATTCACTGATAAAAACTGCCTATCTAAAATTAATCCCAACAGTGCCCTATCTCTACTAATATATATTTTTTTAATCCAAATTTCAGGCAAAATGGAAGGCGAGCAGCAAGTTTCTTTTGAGATGGACCTGCAAGAGAGCAGCCAGGAATTAATTGAACCAATTGACATGGAATTTATGGATGAAAGCTTGGATAATGAACTGCTGCAATGTGTCCAAGCAGTAGATGTCCTCCTTGCAAATGAGGACATTTTGCAACCTCACAGATTGCAAACAATATTTCAAGAAAATAATGACCTTTCAGACACTGAAATGTTAGAAAGTTTAATAAATTATGAAAAAGAATCAAAATAAAAAAAACACTTTAAAAAAAAGAAAACAAAAAAAAACAAGAAAAACAACAAACAATTAACATACAGTATTAGAAAAGTCTTTCATTCTTTTATCCATAAAGTTCGCTGCCCAGAAAGCTATCCGGTTCGCGAACTTGGCGCTTACCACGCAAAAAAAAAATTTTTTTTTTCGACCCTCCTAGGCCCTTTTAAAACCTCCACATAAAACCTAGGGGGTCAACGAGGATCTACTATGCCCCCTTATGCTAATTTCCCACTTTGTTTTGGCCTCCTCTTGTCTCTCGATCCTACCGAGAGACAAGATGGCGGCCGCTCCGGACTGTTTAGAATGTTGACAGACACCGGAGGGCCAATCAGCTTCTCATCGCAAAGTTCCGTTACGCGAAAGGTTCGCTAACCGGATAGCTGCCCGGAGCGCTGTTACAGATATATATCTTGATTTAAACGTTAATTTCTCAAAATCCACTGAAGCACATATATTGAGACCTAGCAAAGGCACATCAGGCTAACAGTCCCTACAATTTTGCCAAGTTTCGTGAAAATCCATTCAGCCGTTCGGGCTAAAAGTGAGTCCAACCGCCCTATGGAAATTAACATGGGAAAAAGGCGTTTTGGGACCCCCCTTTTTTCTCGGCCCCCCCTCCACAAAACTCCCCCAAATTTTCAAGGGCTGCTCAGAAACAAAATGTGCCATTTTCCTGAAAATTTCAGCCAATTCCGTCCACAAACGCAAAAGTTATTAGGCATAGAATTTTCAGAAATCCCATAGGGAAAAAATCCTAACTATATATACCTACTGGCGACCGCCAGTAGGTAATATATATATATATATATATATATATATATATATATATATATATCAACGATTACGAGTTGAGAGACAATTTTACATTTTCAAAAAAGTATGACGCCCTACGTGGCCCATCTGCCAATCTGCCAAAAATCAATCCAAGCCCAAATCATATAGAAAATCCAAAGATCAAATTGATTCTTCGGTATCTGAGATAAGCTCTAGAGCAGGTACTGAATCTGAATCAGAACTTCGCAACGCAGATGCATCAGGTCAATTGGCTAAACCCTCACCAGGGGGCATATGTAGGTAATTTAGATTTTGCGAATCGGAAATTGCGATTTTTTGAGAATCGTACTTTCTGAATCGCAAAATCGTATGTAGGTGAAATTTTGCGATTTTTTTGCGATTCCCAAAAATTCACAGAATTATTTGCGATTTCTGGAATTGCGATTCCTTATTAGCGAATTTGCAAATAAGGAATTGTAAAAGACGTGAAACTGCAATTCAGGTGCAGGATGATGACATCACAACCAGGAAGTGTGAGTCTCCATGCTGCATCTAATTGCCTGCATCTGTCCCAGAGTCAGTTGCTGGCTGAGAGACAGAGTGGAGGGTGTGTGTTTTTGGCTCTGAGCTCAAACTTTGCAAAATGGATCCAAATGCTACAGAAAAGGAAGGTGGAGAGAAGCAGGCTGGGGAACCATCCAGAAAAAGGAAGCAGAAATTTTCTGAAAGAGAGTTAGAGGTTCTAACAGAGGAGGTGGTGAGGCACTATGATCTTATTTTTGGAAAAGCCTAACTTCGTGTGCCTGAAGCAAGGAAGAGGAAAATTTGGAGAGAAATTCAGGACAAAGTCAATGCCATTGGTGTTACCCATCGACCCACCGACGTCCTCCGGAAGCGGTGGTATGACATGAGGCAAAGGTCGAAGGAGAGGGTTGCCACAAGATTGGCAGAAGCCAAAACAACTGGAGGTGGCAGCTCTACTACACCAGAGCCGACGCCCATGGAGGAGTTGGTGGAGAAAACCCTAAGGCCAGAGACAATGACGGGCGTGGCTGACCTGGACAGCTCTGAAGCCAGAGACACAACAGAAGGTAAGATGCATGCCAAAAACACACAATGCATTGCCATCCCACCCAATCTCCAAAACTCGCATGCACAAATAGGAATCCGGTCCATGATTTCAGTAATACCCAGTGATGCATTTTGGGAAATGTAGTCATATGTGATGTACATAGGGGCAGATACTCATACAGAGGTCATGTAGGCAACAGGTAGGAATACCTAATGTAAAGAACCCAAAAAAGATAAGCAGGCATGTAAATAGTGTCACTTTAAATTTTATTTAAAAAAAAACACACACAACTCATGTGTGATTTTTTTTTACAGATGGACCAACAACACAAGACACCCTTGCACCAGTGGAAGAGTCCGCTTCAGCAGATGAGCAGGCAGGGCAGGAGAATCAGAGTGCCACACGTGACACACCTACTGTTCCAACAAAAAGGCGCAAAACTGTCCCTGCATTAATCCAAACGCAATCAGGATCCACAGATGCTGAAGATGAGCCATAGGCTGATGTATCACCTAGGGCTTCTCAGGTCACATCACAAACCACCATTTCAAGCATGACTGGCAGTGGAGCCAGACAGAGGGCACGGAAGGACACCAGCAATGCCACCACAAATCCTGAGTCTGTTTTTGCTGGGCTGGAGGGACAAATGCTACAAGTGCAGCGTCTGCAAATTAAAGGCATAGCGTCAATTAAATGTCAACTGGCACAGCACAATAGGCACATGTCTGAGGTGAGAGTTGGCATCATACAAATTGCAACATCAACAGAGGCGTATTTGAATGAAGCTAGAGCTGTTAACCAGGCCCAGCACAGGGAGCAAAGACGCCTAACAACACGGCTAGACCAATTTGCCCGGGCTGTGAGCCGACAATCTACATCCATAGCCATGCTTTGCAGAAGAACTGTGAGCATGCAAAATGCAATGACACACTGCTGTCAGAATGTTGCCAGGAGCCTGGTGCAGGTGACACATTCCTTTGATCAGCTCCGTGCAGCTGTCACTGGGGGCATTGTTACGCCAGGTAGCATTGATACAGATGGTCAATCAAGCCGTAGCACACCTACTCCACCAATACCAGCTGAAAGGCGAAGGAGTGGCCGTCAGGGAAGAGGTGTGGAGCACTACACCGAAAACACAGACCAGGCTGACGGTGCTGCATCAGGGCGTACACGCCATAGATGAAGCAACAGAATGCACAATGGAATGTTGTGAAGCGACACATCCCATGAGCACTTTAGTTTATGACATATTGGCACTGTGTGGACATGAACAGGTGCAAGTTTGTGACTTACACTCACATTGTGTCACATTACTACTTCTGCATTTAAGGAAATACATTTTGTTTCTGATAAACAACATTAAGCATTGTGGTGTATTCTCTTTCCTAGAAGTAATTTTGTGTGATGTCATCACATCGCATGCCCCCAGCAGCTGCCCCAGCTCCTCCTGCATGCCTCCGTTGGGGGGCTGGCTCCTCCTCATCAGATGTAATGGAGTCAGTCAGATCCACCGGGGTGCCCTTCTTGATGGCAATGTTGTGGAGCATAGCGCAGACAACCACTATTTTGCAGCACGTTTCTGGACTGTACTGAAGAGTGCTTCCACTCTTGTGGATGCAGCGAAAACAGCTCTTGAGTATCCCAAATGTCCTCTCAATAGTGGTTCTTGTGGATCTGTGGGAAGTGTTGTATCTCCGCTCTGCCGCATTGGTAGGATTGAGGTAGGGAGTGAGAATGAACTCACGCACAGCATATGCACTGTCTCCTACAAGGAAGAAAGAAAAATATGTTTAGTGAGATGCTGCAAGTTTAAACAATTCCTAATAATGTTTGTGTGTGCAATGAAATTACCTAGCAGGTATCCCTCTCCAAAATCTCCATTAGTAAGTCTGCGATGTAAGGCACAGTGTCTGAAGATGAAGGAATCATGAGTGCTTCTTGGGAATTTTGAAACAATATCTGTAATGAGATGTTTTGCATTGCACACTACCTGGATGTTAAGAGAATGGTCAGATTTTCTGTTTCTGAAAACATTCTCATTGTGTGATGGGGGAGAGTGTGACATGTGTTCCGTCTACAAAGCCAATCACGAGGGGGAATTGTGCAATTTGGTAAAAATCCAGTTTAGTCTGCTCAAGTTCCTGCTGTGTGTTAGGAAATGTAATGTGGACATGCATCCTCTGCATCATGGCATTGAGGAAAGCATGAAAGAAACGCAGAAGTGTGCTCTGGGACACCCCTCCTGCTGTGGCAATTACCCCCTGGAAACTCCCTGACGATAGGAGGTGCAGTGAGCACAACACCTGAATGTGTGGGCCCTGTGTGCTGGGTGCTCAAGCGTGTGTGTGAGCTCCTCTATCAGCTCTAGAATACTGTCTGGATGCAGCCTGTAGTGCACATTGATGTCCTCCACAGTGCGTTGGAGGAGGGTGATGCGTGCCCTGTAAATCCTCTCCTGGCGTCTCCCTCTCTCTTCATCCTCACAAATACGCAGCCTCCTGGCTATTACATAGAGCCCAGCCATTGTAAGAAACCACAGATGCATCATGGGCCACTTTATATAGGTTGCACCTGGTTACCACCTGGCTAGAGTTGGTGGTAATTGTGAAATGCAAATTTGCAAATTTCCTAAAATCGCAATTTGCGAATTTTTGCTACATTTGATTTTGCAAATTCGCATTTTGCGTGACAGTATTTACGATTTTCGCAAATACGGACACGCAGGTTTGCGAATTTGCATATTTTTTGCAGAACCCATTTTTCGCAAAATTGCTAATTGCAAATTTTGCGATTAGCAATTTTCCATGGAACTTTTCTTACCTACATTGCATTTCACAGTTTTGCATTCGCAAAAGCCGAAATTAGACGAATTTCTGCATTTGCGATTCGCGAATGGCTACCTACATAATGCCTCCAGGAGAGGAAATCAGTTTTTTATGCCAGGAAAGGATGCAATCGCTCAGGCCACGAATACAAAGAAATTACAAAGACAACGGGCAAACTACAAGCAAAAGCAAAGGAAGAGGATCAACATATCAAAAAAAGAAGAGAGGCAGGGGCCAATGGGCAGCCAAGCAATAGTTGCAAGTAATGCTATGAATCACACTATAGTAAACCTTACTCAAGTGCAGCTCTCTGATGAAGAAGAAAAGATCCACAAACTTGGTCTCTCTTTTGCTCCCTCATGCAATTTTCCACACGAAGGGATGCAGAGCACTCACGGATGGTAGAGATGTCACTTATTTCATTAACTGCAGACACATTTTGGCAAAAAGCTTTTTTCAATTCAAATTAAATAAAACCAAGTTTGCAGTTAATTAAATAAATTAAATCTCTGCCATTCGTGAGTGCTCTGCTTCCCTTCGTGTGGAGTTTGGTTTGGAATTTGATGGTGAGAGGCCACGCTCGCAATGGAGCACCCATTCTGCAAAGAGTTCAGCAGTGTAAGTGGCATTTTGATCTGCATATAGCCTACTGGCGGCCGCCAGTAGGTAGTTCTAGTTAGGACTTTGTTTCTATTCAAAAAGCATTTTTTCTTTTCCCAATAACTTTCGTGCCAGTTAACGAACCTTCCCGAAATTTTCAAAACTAGTGGGGCGCTCAGGTCAGCTCTTATCTTCAAAGATTCGGGGTGATTCGGCAAGCGGGGGCCGAGAAAAAAGGGGGGTCCCAAAACATGTTTTCTCCATGTTAATTTCTATAGGAAACTTTAGACGCGGCTACAGCCCGAACTGCTGAAAAGAAGTGCACCAAATTTGGCAAAAAGGTAGCCCTTGCTTCAGAAAGAGACATTTTTTTTTAAATGGTATAAATCCGTTCAGTAGTTCCTGAGAAATTTAAAAAAAAGATGTCGGAAAATCAATTTCCCATAGGAAACTTTAGACACGGTTACAGCCGAAACTGCTCAACGGAATTACACCAAATTTGGCACAATGGTAACGATTGGTTCAGAAAGAGACATTTTTTTTTAAATGGTGTAAATCCAGTCAGTAGTTGCTGAGAAAATTAAAAAATAAAAGTTTTGATATTTAGAGGCACGGAGAATCCACACACCCTCCCAACATCAAGCTTAATGCTAATTGGCTGTCAACACTCCAAACCAGGAAGTGTTGGCAGCCATCTTGTGCCTCGGTAACTGAGGCACAAGAAAACAGAAAAACAAATACGCAAAATAAGAAAAGGGGGCATGGTATGAACACCCTGACCCCCTAGACCTGCTCAAGGGGTCCCACAAGGACCCCCAGTACCCCCCCAAATTATTTTTTTTAATCAGCTGAATTTGCACTGGGTGCTGAATCCGGGCAAGAAAATTAAAAAAAACAAAGCAGGGGCTCCGAGCTTTGTTTAATTGAAGCCCCCGGGCGGGCAAGGTCCTGGGGGCAGTGGAAAAAAAGTATGGGGGGCCCGATTCCCCCCACACTGCCCCGGGGACCGCCATCTCGCCCGGGCAAGATAATTGAGTCGTGGGGCATGCAGCCCCAGGGACCACCACCCCCTGGGCTTCTTTTTTAATCTGTTGGGGCCTCCAAGGCCCCCCAAGCCCTGGGGACTGCCACCCCGGGGCTTGTTAAATCTTTAAAAAACAACCTTTTTTTTCAGGACAAGCCCCGGGGACCACCACCTCCCTGGAGCTTAACACACATTGGGAGGGGGGCCGCGTGGCCCCCCTCCTGGAGCCCTTCATGGCCCAGGGGACTGCCACCGCCCAGGGCTGGCTCCTGCAGTGTTCCGGGGTGCCCACCCTCGGGACACTGCTGTTTGCAATGAAAGATGCAAAAACAACAGTTGATGGACAGAATGCAGAACAGTGTCATACATTCATCCCAGTACAGAGATCTGGGCCTAAATCCGTCATTTTTTTTTTTTTTGCTCACCACACCACCCCAGTTTAGACATGGCCATATGCAAATCAGCCTTGACCCTGTGCCTCATGGGAACAGTCCAGCCCGAACTGCCAAGCCATATCTTCCCTGGACCGGAATCAAGCATCCTAGGACCGGTTTCTGGCTATCAGCCATCTTCAGCCAGGATAGCTTGACTCCAGTGGTGTGGAGAGCACAGGACTCACGTCTGGGCATAGCCGTCCCACTCGGGGTGACAAATGCAACGATAACAGTTGATGGACAGAATGCAGAACACTGTCACACATTCACCCCAGTACAGAGATCTGGGCCTAAATCCATCATTTTTTTGCTCACCACACCACCCCAGTTCAGACATGGCCACATGCAAATCAGCCTTGACCCTGTGCCTCATGGGAACGCCCTGTCATTGCAAACTCTGCTTTGCTTCATTGAAGCGAGAGCAGTGAAACCTGCTTGTGCTTCAATGAAGCAAAGCAGATTGCATGTCAGCAGCTCCCCCTATGGAAAAGCAATGCCGGCTCCCGCAGGAGGCGGGCAGCTGGTTGGACCCTGGGGGCATTGGGGCTCCCACCACAGTCCCCAACGATGAGGCCAGGCCCCGGGAGAAGGGGTCCCCAGGGCCATGAGTGGCCCGAGAGGGGGGCCACGTGGCCCCCTCCCCTACAAAACATTTTTTTAAAAAGGCAGTCCGGTCCGGGGGGATGGGATCCCCGGGGCCATAATTGGCCTGAGGAGGGGGGGCCAAGCGGCCCCCTCCCAAAAAATAAATAAATAAAAAAGGCTGGCCCCTGGGGCTGGGGTCCCTGGGGTCAATAGAGGCCTCAGGAGGGTAAGTAAGTAATACTTTATTGTACAGTTAATAAAAACCATTACAAAACCAGCAGCAATAAAAACAGTTATAAGGATCTATAGCAGCATAAGAGATGATTCTTAAGATAAATAAAAACATTTTTTTTTAAAAGCAAAAGAAAAAAGAACTTAAATTTGGACAATGCTAAAAATTAGTGTTTATAATGGTTAAGAAGGAGTGATCATCCGCCTCTGGGCGCTTCTGCGTTTCCTCAGAGAAAATTTCTGGTGATTAACCAAGCCTCCTTTCCCATTCAAAGTGTATTTGCAGTCATTATTCCTAGTAGGAGGCAGGCCGTTCTTTTCCCTGTAAGCTCGTAGCTTTTAATAATCTGTCCTTGTTTGATCTTGTTAGCCAACTGTGCCTCTGAGCGATCTTAGCGTTTTGGCATATGGAAGCTGCATTATCTTTGACCATTTGTTCTTTCCTTGTGTAAATTCTTGTTTCTACGGCTTTGAGATATTTTACCAGTCGACAGGCCATTTGGACTTCATCGCCTGAGAAGCAGGCCAGGGCTGCTTGTCTGCATGACCTGATCCCTTTTTTATTGAGTAGTGGTCTCAACAGGTTCCTGTGATCTTGCTGCAGCTCCTTGCAGATGGTAATGAGGTGTACAATGTTTTCCTCGTCATTCCCGCACAGGCGGTATTTTGCTGGTTTTGGGGGATGCAGCCAAGGGGCCATGTGGTCTGCTGAGGGTAGTACACCTAGCCGATGTTTTAGGAATGACTCTTTTGTTTTTTTGGTGAAGCTGGTCAGAAGATATGTCTGTGGTGTAAGTTTATTGTAGGTTTGTACAGTTAGCCAGCCGTGTGCTTGCTCCGTCAGTGAGACTTTGTCCTGTAAGAGAGATTCTTTCCTGACAATGTGGTTTATAGATTTTTTAAAGCCTGCCAGGTTCCCTTGTAGATCCCACAGTTGTCGCACCCCAAGTTGTTTTATTGTGTCCTCCAGAAAAAGCCTTGCTGGGCTGTTGTCTTTACTTTGTAGGTCTTTCCAGAGGAGTGCGTTAAGAGTATTTGCCTCTTCACTGCTGATTTTATACCAGCTTTTGAGGTATGCCTCATTGCGTGCAAGCTCTTCTTTTACCATCCCAAATTCAAGTTGAATCTGCGCCGGAGAAGTGTACCTCAAGAGACCAAACATCATACGCATCGCTCTTTTTTTTCCCCTTTTATATCCTCATTTGCGTTCATTGGCTCCAATCTGTCAAGACAGAAAACTACTGCAGAACCGAAAGTCAGGCAATGCCTCTGTACTGACTCAGCTTCAGCTGGCGGGGATAGCGTAGGAGGAGTGGTGAGCCATACCCCTTCAGAATCAGCTGGCAGGCCGTGAGATTCTAGCATGCGGGCTGCTCTGTTGGACAATAATGCCCGGAATACCAAGGCCCTTTAAGCATCGACACTACTGTGGCGGAGCCAGAAGGTGCGCCATGTCAGCAATAATCATCGGACCTGGGGGAAAAAACCCAGGTGTCAACATGACCTCTCCAACAGCTTCCAAAAGGCTCTTTTCACCTGATTTCCTCCCCTTGCTAAGTCAAGTTTCGAGATCTGGAGGATTGAAGCACGCCATTCATAAAAAGTGGGTGGCAAAGCGTCTTTCCAGTGTCCTCTTCCCTGCTGATTTTATACCAGCTTTTGAGGTATGCCTCCTTGCGTGCAAGCTCTTCTTTTACCATCCCAAATTCAAATTGAATCTGCGCCGGAGAAGTGTACCTCAAGAGACCAAACATCATGCGCATCGCTCTTGTTATTACTCCTTCTAATGTTCCGGCATCCCTGCCTCTCATTGCTTCGCTTCCATATGTAATAGATGGAATCAGTTTGGCTTGGATCAGTGTTATTAGTGGGGAGAAGTTTGGTCCAGTCCTCTTTTGTTTTTCAGATTTCTTAGGGATACAGCAGTCATTAGGCCTCTCTTTTTTATCTCCTCGCGTTGTGATGTGAAGCTGCCCCTGTGATCTATAATCACTCCCAGATAGCGATATTAATTTGTGACTTCCAGTTTCATTGTATCCAAGTACCAACTGTGTTTTGATATCCTTTTGCGATAGTTAAGGCACATGGCTTTTGTTTTGTTATAGTTGATACTGAGTTTACTTGTTTTAGAGTATTGCGAGGTGATGTCAAGGAGTCACTGTAGGCCAATCGGAGACCGGCTGATTAGCACCAGGTCGTCCGCGTAGAATAGATTAGACAGCCGAATGCCCCCTAATTTTGGTGCGTGTGAGTTGTTTTCGTTTAGTGCAGTTGATAGTTTGGCCATAAAGAGGTTAAATAGAGTTGGTGCTAGCACGCATCCTTGCTTAACTCCTGTGCTAGGTGGGACTTTCTTAGTTAAGAAGTCCCCGGTTCCTAATTTGACCTGAACCCAAGTGTCACTGTGCAAGAGGATTAGTTGATTCAGCAGTGTTGGAGGAATTTTCATTCTCTTTAGTTTTTGCCACAGCATTTACGTGATCGAAGGCAGAGCTATAATCGATATAGCACAGGTATAGGGGTTGTTTTCCCTCTAGCGCTGAGTCAATCAGAAGTGAAAGGGCAAGTATATTTGTGGACGTCCCCATATTTTTTCTGAAACCGGTTTGGTTGAATGGGATTGCAGATGTTTCTTCAGCCCATGATGTCAGCTCCTGGAGTAAGAGGCCAGCGTAGTCTTTTGCCTCGTTGTCTAGTAAGGCTATCAGCCGATAGCTTCTTGGGTTGTTTCTGTCACCTTTTTTGAATATTGGAGAAATGATTGCCCCTTCCATGATCGTGGAATTGTTGAGGTCTGCCATATTTTTTCAAACATAGGGTTGAAGGCAGTGGCCCAGTATTCTGGTTCTTATTTGAATGCAATTGGAGGTATGCCATTTGGGCCAGGGGCTCCATCTGTTCTCCCTTTCGAAATTCTGTTGGATATTTGTGAATAGTTCCTCATGACTAATGGGGATTTTTATTGTGTGGGGCCATTTGTTCTTTGTTACTGATTTTAGCGTTGAATGTTTCTTTCCGCAGTTCTTGGGTGTCATTAAAATGTCTGCTAAGATAAGTTGTCCAGGCCTCTTCTGTCACGTGAGATTCGATCCCCTGGCTTTGCTCGCTGATCAGACTATTGATCTTTTGCCAAAACTGTGCGCTGTTATTTGTTTTGGCGTCATGTAGGAGTTTTCCCCAAAAGGCCCCGTCAGCGTCTTTTTTTAGTTGCCATATTACTTTCCTGCGATGGCCTTTTAGCTGTCTCAACGCTTGGCGAGCAGTAGGATCTGTTTTTGCTCTTCGCAGGGTGTAATTGATCTGTGTCTTCAGTCTTTTTAGCCTGATGTCCTTTCTGAAATTGTGATGGCTCTTGTTTGACGCGACGCTGCCCTTTCCGTCTGGCTTTGTGTACCTGTTTCTTTCGGCTGTATCCCTCAGTTTTTTTGTAAATAACTCCCAGCATATGATTAGATTTGGAAATGCGGATTGTGCCTCGGCTAGAGCTTGTTTTGCTTGCGCTAGGAGGTTTTGTGTGTCGTTGGTTTTGCACTTTATCCGTCTTTCGTTTATGGTGAAATCCCAGCCTAGTTTGCTGACGCCTGGCGGGCTAGGTATTTCCGGTGTATCTATCGTTGTTTCCTGGGGGAGGTGGTGGCTGTGGTCCATCGGACAGATGTGAAAGTCTCTTACCCTTTGGTACAGGCTGCGAGAGAAGAACATGAAATCAATTGTGAAGCTTGCCACTATGCTGTGAAATGTTGCAGATTGTGGTCGATCTCCTAGAAATCTGCAGTTAAGTGCCCTGAAGCCCAGCTCTTCTAATTTGGCCAACAGGCTCCTCGCTGTTTTCGTGCTTCTACCTCCCGAGGTACAGTCTTGATGGTTTTGCTCCCAGGGAAATGGATCCTCCTCATCAGTGCTTTCCAGGCCGAGATGCTAAGCATATTTAGGTTAAAGTCCCCTGTGATGATTATGCTGTTTGTTTTCTCAGTTTTTATTAATTTTACAAGTTCTTCCTTCAGCTGTTGTGCTCCCTTGATTTTCTCCCTGGGATGCAAGTAGAGGTTTAGTAGAGTTATGTCCTCTTTTGTTTCCTGCCCGCGGAGTGACAGTCGCAGTACATGTATTGCGTTTGGAGCAACTATGTTGTAGACTAATGGGACTGCTTCCGCTTTCACTGATATCGCACTATAGGTGGCCAGACCACCTTTCTTATGGCCACCTTGGCTGTTGATGTTCCATGTGCATACACTGAGGGTGCTGATTGGAGCGGGATCAGGCAGCCGCCTCCACATAAAAAGCAAAACCAAATGCGGCCATGCTCCGGGGATGGGGTCCCTTTGGTGGGAATTGGCCACGGAGGTGGAAACACAAAGCCCCCTTCCCGTTCCTTTTATAAAACTTTTTTTAAAAAGGGGTCAGGCCCTGGGGTATGGGGTCCCCAGGGTCCCAAAAAAGGGAAAAGAAGGGGGGCCACACAGCGCCCCTTCTAAAAGAAAAAAAAGAAAAGACTGCGATCGTGCCAGAGGCCCTGCCCCCTCTCAGCAGCACTCTGCAAATGGGCCGTGTGACGCGTTTTAAATTGGGGAATTAATTCCACTTCAATATTGTGGGTACCTGGGGGCCAACTAGCCCACCAGGTACCTCCAGTAAGCGCCACAGGCCTGCATTGCAGAGAGGAGGTCCAGGCCATGCCCCTTTTTACACCTCTCTGCAATGTAGCTCTGTGGTGCATACTGGAGGTACCTGGTGGGCAAGAGCCCCTAGGGACCCTCAGGATTCAAGGGGACCTTATCCCCCAACTTATAACGCGCCACAGGGTGCGTTTGCCAGTGGTGAAGGGAGGGGTGGGGCCTGAGGTGACATGTGTTCAACCACACCCTGTGGCACATTTTGCATTGGGGAATTAATTCCTCCTCAATCCTGAGGGTCCCTGGGGTCCAACTAGCCCACCCTAACATCCAGTAAGCGCCACAGAGCTGTGTTGCAGAGTGGGGTAAAAAGGGGCGTGACCTGGGCCACCTCTCTGCAACGCAGCTCAGTGGCGCTTACTGGAGGTACATGGTGGACTAGTTGCCCACCAGAGACCCTCAGGAGTGAAGAGGAATTAATTCCTTAACTTAAACTGTGCCACAGGGCGTGTTTGCACACATGTCACCTCAGGCCCGCCCCCTTCCTTCACCACTGTGCAAACTAACCCCTTGGCGCGTTGTAAGTTGGGGAATTAATTCCCCTACCTGGGGGCCAACTAGCCCACCAGGTACCTCCAGAATGTGCCAGGGAGCTTCATTGCAGAGAGGTGTTCAGAGGCACACCCCTTTTTACACCTCTCTGCAATGCATCTCTGTGGTGCTTACTGGAGGTATTTGGTGGGCTAGTTGGCCCCAGGGACCCTCAGGACGCAAGGGAACTTATTCCCCTAGTTTACAACGCACCAGGGGGTGTGTTTGCACAGTGGTGCAGGGAGGGGGCATGGCCTGATGTGACAAGTGTTCAAACACGCCCTGTGGCATGTTTTAAGATGGGGAATTAAGTCCACTTGAATCCAGAAATCCAGAAAGTGCCACAGAGCTGCATTTCAGAGAGGTGTAATAGGGGCGTGGCCTCGGACCACCTCTCTGCAACGAGCTCTGTGGTGCTTACTGGAGGCACATGGTGAGATAGCTGGTCCCAGGGACCCTAAGGATTCAAATGGACTTAATCCCCCAATTTAAAATGTGCCATGGGGTACCTTTGCACAGTGGTAATGGGAGGGGGAGGGGCCTAAGGTAAGGTGTGCAAACACGCCCTGTGGTGCTTTTTAAGGAAGGGAATAAATGCCCCCTTCAATCCTGAGGGCCCCTGGGGGCCACCTAGCCCACCAGGTACCTCCAGTAAGCCCCACAGATCTGCGTTTCAGAGAGGCGGCCCAGGCCTCACCCCTTTTTACACCTCTCTGAAACACAGCTCTGTGATGCGCACTGGAGGTTCCTGGTGAGCTAGTTGGACCCCAGGGACCCTCAGGATTCAAAGAGACTTAATCCCCCAACTTACAACATGCCAGGGGGCGCCATTGCAGAGTGGTGGAGAAAGTGTGCATGGCCTTTGTCTACCTCTTACCAATCCCACTGCGTGGGGATTACTGGAGGTGATAGGTAGGCTAGTTGGCCCATAAAGGACCCCCAGCAGTGAATGGGACTTCAATCCCCTTCTAAGAGCGTGCCAGGGAGCGCATTTGTAGAGTAGTGGGCAAAGTGGGCGTGGCCTGGTATGAGTACTTACCAATGCTGCTATGTGGGACTGACTGGAGGTAATAGTTTGGGAAGTTGGCCCCCAAGGATGTCCTTGGGGGCCAACTACCCCTCTTGTTACCTCCAGTAAGTCCCACAGAGTGGGATTGCAAAGACGTCTTCGGAGGCCATGGCCCGCTTTCTCTAACACTTTGCAAACGTGCCTCGTGGCAGACTATGGGATGGGGAATAAAGTCCAATTTAGTCCTGAGGGAGTTTGGGGGCAAAGAATCCCTCCTGGTACTTCCTGTAAGTTGAATTCCTGAGCGTTGGTTGGCCGCCCAGCACCCTTTCTCCACCACTCTGGAAACTGACTACTATTGAAAGTAGCATATTTCTGCACCTCTGACTTACAGGTAGGTTTAATCCCCCTGCCCCATTATGTACTAGGACCTTACAGAGGAGGTCATGTTAATCACAGGGGTACCCGAACGCATAGTGTTCCTTAGTGTATGTAGGTGTTTTCATTGTATTCTAAGTGTCTTTTAGCATAGCACTGGCTCTAGGCCTGGTTAGTCATAGTCAGTTACCACCAGTACCCGTCTGAAAATTTTGTGGGCACAGGATGGTTTTGCATCAAGGCCTCTTTCAGCACCTCTGTTGGTTCTTTCTGCAGATGTCTTGCTTCTACCTGCAATTTGCTTTGTCTTTTTGGACTTTTGTTGCTTCTTTCTGCATTTCGTTTGCTTCTTTCTGTGCGTTGTTTCTTCTTTCATCACATGTCCTACAGCTGTAGGCATACTTAGAAACTACTACAAAAAATGGGAGTCTAGAGGGAAAGACAAACGGAACTAGGACGCCCTCCACTCTGAAAGCTAGTCAACAAAAAAGGTCCTAGTTCTCATGGCAATTTTCTTTTGCTACACTGTAAACATCTATGGTCAAAATTTGTTATCCAAGGGATCTCTTTAGTCTCGAGAGAATCCTAAGATGTTTCAATCTATTGCCTCATTAAAACCACAACCTCTCTGATTGATACATACAGGACAGCACAAACAAAAAATGTGTGAAAAGCGAGATGACACCTCACGGGCGCACCACCAATGGGGCCCCTGGTTGGTACTCACCAGGACGGCCCTGTTCTCATCATCGGTGTCATCAAGCTAAAACCAAAAAACGTGTCTCGAACCTCAAAAATAAAAAGACAGTGAATGGTGCAGTGGACACAACTTATGTGTGACAAAACTGACAACATTTAACATATAAGACACTGGGCAACTGGGACCATAAACTTTACTATTTTTCCCTTTCTCTGTTGCAAAACAGTGAACACACATATACTAAAAAAGAAGAGAGTAAATACTCCCTATCGATTTACTCTCTACTCACAGCCGACATGTTTCATTGCCTTGGTTTTTATCAGGCAATTTCTTCAGGGCAATACAATTTCAATGCCACTGCAAGAGACACTGAAGCTTGAGTGCTGTAACATAAACAGACAAGAGTATGGTCACCTGGTGTCCCTATCTGTTTTCTGCATATCAAATTATCAAAACACCATGCTGTATTGGTAAGTAAATGAAAGAATAAATGAGAAGCTACCATTTACCCTGCATGCAGTTTTGCCTCTCATACCAGTGATGAAGTAATATTAAAAACGGGAACCAGCTCCCTTAGGTGAACATGGTCCTTACTCTCCGTACCAGAAAGTCACTAGAATGTAAAAACAGCCAATTCAATGCTTATAGTCTACGAGTTTACCAATGCCTCGCGTCTTGTGCATAGCCTAAATGCAGTTAAGCTAAATGTTACCGGTTTTAGAGTAGCGGTCGGCGTCCTCTCAACCCTCGAGCGCCGACCGACTGAGTCTCTGTTTATTTACCGGGTGGATGCGCATTGTGATTGGTCCGTCCTGGTCTATCACGTGGGTCAAGGCTGCCGGTTTCCAGGCTATCCAATTGGTTCCTGCAAACACGTACAGCGTATACGATTGGTTCCTGAACGCGCGTACAGCGCATCCGATTGGTCCCTAACGTAGAAAGACACAGGACTCGGCCACCGCGTTTCGGGGGATGTGATAGGACCTAGGCTCTCCTGTTATTAAATGCCGGTCTTAAGTAAAAAGCGCGGCCATTTATAAACGGTCTTGTAGCCCCGATACAGATTAAGTCTGTGAGGTGTTATTTAACACATGCCCATGTTTAAAACTGGACTACACTGTGGAAGTGATGAAATGGTTCAACGTATCCTATAATAGTGTAAACAAATAGGATTTGAGGCTGGTCTTCAAAAAATGCGGCCATTTATAGACGGACATATGGGCAAGCAGCAGTGTGGAGAGGGGGATTAAATCAAAGAAATGTGCACCCATGCTTGTAGGAAGACTACATGATTGGAACACTCAGAAAAAATTCCACGTGTTCCTAATTTAGCTAGTGTGAAATATGCGTGTTGGCCCAATTGCAGTATATTTTTATAGGGGATTATTATGGTAGCTCAACTCATCCTCTAATAGAAAGGCGCCCCGGGCGAAGAAGACTGTTATAGGCTAATACATGTGAACGCCTAGTCAGATCAGGTATGGTGGTAATTACAGTTATCCTGAAATAAAAAATAGGGTCTCAGATATTGATGTTATCATATTAGATGTTAGTATAGAATGTTAATTTTAGGATGGAGGAGGCCACCAATCTCAGAGGACATATAGCTGCTGCGCTAGGAGACAGTTCTTTTGATGGTTAACGCAACTTGTTCCATTCCAGTAATTCGTTCAACCCTTTCTGTTCGCTTTGTTCTTGGTATATCCAACGGGCTTCTTTGTTGATTAAGCGTCTCTCCACGGATTGCGCATCGCCCATAACTCTCTCCAACACTACCCAGGTGAAAGTGTGTTTATTCCGGTGGCAATGTTGCACTAGCTTGGTAGTCAGTTTTCCAATCCTTATTGTGCTAACATGCTCCTGGATGCGGAGTTTGATCTTTCGTGTGGTTAGGCCGATGTATTCCAGACCACACTCACATTTCAGTCTATATACCACGTTGGTTGTATTGCAGTTACTGAAATGGTTCAGTGTCCAGGTGTTTCCAGATTGGAGAGTCACGGAGGTGGTCTTCTTCGTCAGGGGGCACACAGAACAGCTCCCGCATGGATAGTGTCCTTTCGGGATGGTGGTGTTCTCATTTTCTGGTCTTCCGACGGTTCTGGTGTGGACCAGTTTGTCTTTCAGGTTACTTGCTCTTCGAAAGGCAAACCGTGGTGGTGGCATCTTGAAGTCCGTTGTTGAGAGTAGAGGCCAGTGTTTCCTGATCGACTGGCGGATTTTTGTAGCCATGGGATCATAAGTCATGACTACAGGTAGGCAGTCTGACTTCTCTTTGACTTGTGTCTCTAGTAAGGCCGCTCTCGGTGTATTCAAGGCTCTTTTCTGAGCTTGCTTGATCACTCTACGTGGATAGTCACGAGCTTCCAGTTTCGAGCTTAAAACACCTGCTTGTTCCTTATATAGTTCCGTAGATGAGCAATTTCGCCTGTACCTGAGAAATTGTCCTACAGGGAGATTGTCCCTGAGTGCTCTTGGGTGATATGACCGATACGACAATAGTGAATTCCTATCGGTCGGTTTTTGATGTACACTTGTTCGGAATCCTCCTTCAGAAGCCTCAATGTCCAGATCAAGATAGACCGCTTTTGTATGGTGGTAGTTCCAGGTGAAACGCAGGCTCATGTCTTGGGTATTCAGCCAATTTAAAAATTGGACCAGAAGTGTTTCTTCCCCTGTCCAGAGGAGGAGCACATCATCAATGTATCGCCTCCAGAGGCGTATGTGGTGTCTGAAGGGATTGGTGTCAGATTCGATGATGTGCTCCTCAAATTGGCCTACGTAAATGCAGGCCAGGCTAGGTGCCCAGTGTCTTATATGTTAAATGTTGTCAGTTTTGTCACACATAAGTTGTGTCCACTGCACCATTCACTGTCTTTTTATTTTTGAGGTTCGAGACACGTTTTTTGGTTTTAGCTTGATGACACCGATGATGAGAACAGGGCCGTCCTGGTGAGTACCAACCAGGGGCCCCATTGGTGGTGCGCCCGTGAGGTGTCATCTCGCTTTTCACACATTTTTTGTTTGTGCTGTCCTGTATGTATCAATCAGAGAGGTTGTGGTTTTAATGAGGCAATAGATTGAAACATCTTAGGATTCTCTCGAGACTAAAGAGATCCCTTGGATAACAAATTTTGACCATAGATGTTTACAGTGTAGCAAAAGAAAATTGCCATGAGAACTAGGACCTTTTTTGTTGATATACTTAGAAACTAGCCTTTAAAAAAACCTTTGAAATTCACTTTAAAAACCATAAGTTTCAGGCACGTTATAGTTAGAAATTAGTATTTAAAAAACCTTGGAAATTCACTTAAAAAAACATAGGTTTCAGGGATGTTACAGTTAGTAATTAGCATTTAAAAAACCTTTAAAATTCACTGAAAAAAACATAGGTTCCAGGGATGTTATAGTTAGCTGGACATTTCACTCCTACAAACCATAGAAATTCTTCTTTTATAGTTATTTCTGTGAACTATAACTCGCATGCCAGCAGTGCACTGCTGATGATGTCACATATTACATAATTCATGACATGGTCAGTGACATCACTGATGACATCACTGATGACATCTCAAATGACATCACTGATGACATCACTGATGGTATCATCCACATGACAATCTGATGCACTTCATCACACACTAGTATAACCTTTGATCACTCACGGTAAAATACAGAGTACCATATTTGAAACCATTGACACACCAATTCCAGTTACTACATACCCACTCGCTGATTCCTAAGTCTACACACACAACTTCCCCTTCACCCACAGAATCACTTATACATGCAGTCACTGATAACACTATCAAATGCCCTCAATAACCTATATAGACATTGACACATCAGCAGTCATCCTAGTCGGTTATGCAGTCATCCTACTCACTCATGAAAATAATCAATCACACTCACATTTAATCACCCACGCAGTTATACATACACCACCTCATTTATTCATACCGATAGTAACTCATAGTTACTATGTTAAAAAAATCACCATTACAATTATACCCTCATCTATACAGTTACTCATTTCATTTCATGAAGCTTTATTCGGTTCATATTATATAAATGATCATAAAAGCATACAGTCAAAAAAAAAACAATTGCATAATGTTATGCAGATAAAAAAGAACGGAGTTAAAACATCATACTTTTCCGATAATAAATAGATTTACATATAAAAGTAGCAGTAAAAATACATATATACGGCGAGTTCGCATCATAAATCAATTTCATGGCCTCATCAACGCTGTAGATTCCATATTTTATAAACATTGGTTTAAGATAGACCAACTTTGTTTTGAATGCCCGCCACATGGGCAGGAGCCAACAGGATGTTTCTTAGGGTGAGGAAAGGCCACCAGAACGTGAGCCAGTTCAAATCTAAGTCTTGTAAGAACAAACCTGTGGGCCGGTCTAGTTACCTTAAATACAACTGCGGGCCTTCGCAGTCAATGTATTTGTTGTAGAGATTGACAGTAGTCAGGTGGCCGTTATTGACTAGGCACCTCTCCACTTGATACTACATGAATTTATTTTTCAATTCCTGTTTAGGGATATCTCCTCCAGCACAACCATCCTCTATTATATCCAGACCATAGATAGCCCGAAAAAATATCTACGGTATATTTTAACTAAGGGATCTTGGTATAGTTAGCTAGATTAAGACAATCCCTCTCTTCCTTGTGCCGAATGGCACGCCAGATCATTAAGGGCCTTAACGAAACAAGATCACACAAATAGGCCGCCCCCAATTCCCTGTGGATCAGATCAGTTGCGGCCGAGGCGGGTAAGCAGAGGAGTTTTTTAAGGAAGATATTTTCTTCCATTTGTAGACTGCCGATGTTGGAATAACCCCACACCCCTTCTCCGTATAATGCAATCGAGACACTTCTTGCCTTATAAATCTGCATCATATCATTAATTCTTCTGTCGCCGATTTTTGAGGCGAATTTAAATATTCCATAAGCACTTTTTGACATTTTGGACCTTAAGCTAACAAGCTCTTTGGACCACCTACCATTGCTCATGAAGGTCACACCCAGGTAACAAAACTTTTCAATTTGCTGCACTTTCACCCCTTCTATATAAAATGAATGTTTTTTGTTGGTCCTAGCACCGCAAATCATCATATGGGTTTTGCTCTTATTAATTACTAGTTTCCTTTCTTCAATAAAAGCAGAAAACCGGTCCATCAGGCGCTGGAGTCCTATGGGGGTCCGTGACAGAAGCACAGCGTCATCTGCATAAAGCAGTACTGGCACTCTAGACCCATTTACCTGGGGTGCATCAGCTTTAACTGTTTTTAAAATCTTGTCAACAGCATTTATAAAGAGGGTGAATAGCAAGGGGGCGAGAACACAGCCTTTTCTTATTCCTCGCTTGACCTTAAAATTAGCGGTACACTCCCCGCTTACCCCATAGCGAACACAGGCTTGCATCTTTCCATATAAGCGAGCTAAAAAGAAAATAATTCCCTCTGGTGCACCAAGGTCTAGCAGGGCGGGCCATAGAATAGAATGGTCGACCAAATCGAATGCGCTGCTCAAATCAGCGAAGCAAAGATATAGGGTGCTGCGCTTGGCCTTGGAGTATTTGCCAATTAATAATTCTAGATTTAAGCATTGATCCAATGTACCACGGCCCTTTCTAAAACCATACTGGGAGGTCACCAGTATCCCCTTTTCATTAGCCCACTCTTCCAACCTGGTCAGCAGTACTCTGCTCATAATTTTCACAGATGATTCGAATAAGCTAATTGGGCGGCAATTACATGCTGCAGACTTGTCCCCCTTTTTATAGATAGGGACAATAATAGAGCCACCCCATGTTGGCGAAATCATGGTTGTTACGGTGGCATTAAGAACCAGAGTAAGTAAAGGGCCCCATAACAATGGGAGAGTCCTATAAACATCAATAGGAACCCCGTCCGGTCCCTGGGCCTTACCTGCCTTGCTGGCCCTAATACTGCTTTCCACCTCAGCTAAGGTGATGTCCAAAGGGACTATAGGCCAAGATCTTAGATTTTTGCTGTTTTGGCCAACTGCCTGAAATATATTTGAGAAGTGAGTAACCCAAGCCTCACTGCTGACATTGGATGCAAGATGGGGGGCTTCATCATCCCTAAGAAAAGGGGAGTTGACCGTAGCCCAGAACAGGCAGCAATCAGAGGTATCCGCTGCCTGCGCTAAATTGTCCCAGGCTTCTAGCTGCAACTCAGTCCTCCTTTTGGAGAGGACTGTTTTATACTTGTGTCTCAAGAGTATTACCCTATCCTTGTCCCTGGGTCTAAGGGCTAGAGCCTGTTTCAATTGAGAATGGAGGGCTGTACAGGCATGGTCAAACCATCCATTTTTTTGGGCGGTTTTCTCTTTACTGGTCCTAGTAAATATGGTGTCCACAGTCTTGTTAATATTAATAAAATTATCTACTAAACAAAATGGAGCACTCCCTGGTGTCAGGATACCATTAATATCTGCCATTGATTTTGATACAATTAGGCTCATTACTTTCTCAGATTTTTCCCCGTTCCACCTTACCCTTGTCCCGTTTAATCTATGCAGTTCAATGTTGTCTACAGTTCTAGAGATCCGGTGTGTGCTAAGTTTCCAGATCTCTGTTCGCATTATGATACGGTTGTGGTCACTTAAGGGGGATTCATCAATAACCGGGGTCAGACAATATGGCACAATACTTAATGAAACCATAACATGGTCAATATAAGAATTACTGTTCCTGCCTGTATAGGTCAGAATTATTTGGCCCTTAGCATCTTTTGCAGGCTGTAAGAGCTCTAAATCACAGATTGACAACAGATTGTTTATTGCCTCCCTGTACTTATTATGCGGGAAATGTGGTGTATTATCACCCCTGTTATTTTGTATCCCACACACCCTGGAAGACGACATTGGGCAAATTGAAGAATTAAAATCACCTAGCCAAATAAAATCAAAAGTGGTTTTTGCCTGTGTTACAAGCTTCAATAAGGCACCTTCTAGTTCTTCTATTACTTTGTGCTGTGTGTTATCAAAACAATTATTATAAAAATTAATTATAAGCACCTCTATACCTTTCTTCTCTCATAACCATAGAATTTGCGAATGTGCCCCGACAGTTAAATGTTTAACAACAGTCAGCATTAGATTCAAAGACAAAAGGATAAGCAAACCACCTTTGGCTCTACCATAACGCGACTTAGTTGCTTCTAGATGGTAACTTACAAACCCGTCAGGGCTCGGTTTTGTAGAGCACCAGGTTTCTTGAAAACAGAGGATGTCGTATGACCTAATCAAATCAGACCACCCGAGCATTTATTCTGTGGAAGCCCAGCCAGCTATATTCCAGATAATGATTGATATCCCCCTCAGGTTACAACAATTGAACTGGTCTTGGGCATTAGAACAATTGATACCATCTCCTCTATACTCTACCTCATCTAAACCAGCACATATATTTTCCACACCTGTGGGGCCTTGATCAGTTGCAAACCTCTCTGTAATGAAAACAGTTTTGTCCCCTATATCAATCGTACTTAAATCACCCATCATAATTCGCTCCGGCTCTATGCATTTATCACCTAAATCATTTGCCTGGGTATTAGGAATCACATACAAGGGGAGCTCACAGTCCTGTATATGTCATGCGTTCATATCCAAGGAACTCAGGGCTTGATACCTGTTCTGTACCGGAACCTCAAAAATTGGGAGCTGAGTGGGTATGAAGGTAGGAGTGAAAGGTCTACCTCTACTGTTAGCATATGGTGCTTTAATAAGACTGTAGAAGTAGCCAAGTGGGCGAACACATACACTGGTCTCGTCATAAATCAGAGAGGCCGCTCTTAACAAAACAGTAGCGACATGTTGGGGATGTTTAAAATTGACGATGACACAGTCACCCCTGCAAGTCTTACTTGAATTACCAATCCAATTTGCCCTTCTGGTATGAGTATTTGGTCAGAATAGGCAATTGGGAACCCACATTGCTTGTGCAGCCAAGAAACTGTTTTATGTTTTAGGGATTCATGCGTTTCTTGCTGAAGTTGGCTCCGATTTGGTTCAGAGGGAGGTACGTTAGTTAAAACAACTACATAGGGTGCACAGTCAGGTGGGAGATTAATAAAACGGCTTTTCTTTACCAATGTTGCCCCCCTCTTACGTTCAGGTATTGTTAATACATGTTCTTTCTGACGTGTTATTGGCAGAGGATCTTTAGTTATGTTTAACCTCCCATTGGGTGTCTTTTGTGCATCTATACTAACTTTGGGGGCCTTGTCATCACCCCTACAACTTTTGCCCTTGCCTTTATGGGCATCCAGAAGTCCACCCAGTCTTAACACCTCTGCTGACATCTGGTCAAGCTTAACTAATAAGGGTTTAATAATCTTGGCAAGTTTATCCTCTATAATGCTGATTAAAAGATCAAATTGCTCTGTATTCAAATTAACTGTATCCATTTTACCAATTAAATCCACATCAGGGATGGCACTTTTCGGGGCTATTTCAATTTTTCTCTTATTATGGTTCCCCCCTCGTTTGAGTTGCACTTTCCTACAAGTCCTCAGTGCTTTAGGGGCTGGAGAGCGCTGTGTTGGAATGCCATTAGATGTATGAAGTATGTCCTGAACGGGTGCAGGAATAGCTGGCACTTCCGTGGTTGTATCAGCAGGGTCACACCCATCTTCCACTGATGATGCTGTTGTTGGTGAAGTGGGTGTAAAGGATAAAGCAGGAGGACTCCCCTCGCCGCTCATCATTGATTTCATTGACTACTTTCACCAAGTAGTTATCCTTTGTGGCCTTTTGCTTGGACATGATGGCTTTACCAAAAGATCTCAAAGTGACAAAGGGCTAGAGGCACTGAGTACAAAACAGGTATGGTTTGTGTCACCTCTGGAGGTCCGACGGTGGTGCTAATCAGTTATTTAAAAGAAAGAATAAAATATAAACAGAGTTTAAAAGAAACTGAAATCTCACTTGGCTCATGTAGTTGAACTATGTAGCAACGGCGAGGGTTTGTGGCCCAGCCCAGCCTCGTCCTGCCCCAGACTGCCACAGACTGTCCCGCCCTTGTCCCAGGCTTTTCCCAGCGTGCTCCTGCGCGGGTTCCGCGAGGCGGAAGTAGCGCTCCTCCTTTCAAGCGCCTCCGGGCGCTTCCTGGTGATGGCGATGGTGTGCGCCGCCAGTGGAGTACAGTTACTCTCACAATCACTGACTCTTACATATACTTATTTATGTGCGCCAAACAATTCCCACCACTTCCGTTTCCCGGCGAAGGAGGAACTCAGACCACCACAGCAATTCAGGCAAGATTTTTGTTTATTTGCGCTTCCCATGCAGCCTGCAACAAATATACTTATTTATATACACCAACTCTCACATGCAATGCCTTTTATTTTTGTACTTTGTTGATGATGTACCACTGAGACATATATTTGCTCACCAACACACAAATAAACACACTCAGTCACCCAAACAACTGTTTCCACATGCACTCTTAACCCCATACACCTAGTCAATCAACCACTCACACATCAATGCATAGTTACACACACCCTACCCAACCACACACACACTCAGTCTCCCATATAAATACTCAGCCAACTAATCAATAACTAATATAGACACTCATGTAGTTAGTGACCAACTGATGCAGCAGGTTATACAACAACAGAGACAGTGATGCACACATTCACATAGTTTAGTTACTAACCCATGTAGTTAGTGAGACACTTTTAATTACTCACTTAAACAGACAGTCATACAGCTACTAAATCCTCCATCCAGACAGTTATATATCCACTCAAACTTCAATACAAATTGGTATATATATAATATATATTTAAATTGCAAACAAAAGCACATTCACTGGATGATGTCATCAGTGATGCCATTTGAGATGTTATCAGAGTCATCTGTGATTTCACTGACCATGTCATGAATGTTGTAATATGTGACATCATCAGCAGTGCAATGCGGACGGGCGAATTATAGTTAGCAGAACTAACTATAATCGAGGAATTTCTGTGGTTTTGTATGAGTGAAATATCCAGCTAACTATAACACCCCTGAAAACTATGGGGCATATTATCAAGGGGGTTTATCTCCGCTTTTTTGGCTTTAAAAGCCAAGAAAGCGGAGATAAAATTATCTCCCTATTACCTAGCTGCCGCTAACACCAGTTAGCGACAGCTAGTAGGAGATAGCGACCATCTTGGGCCCCACTTTGCATGTCAGTGATATTTATCACTAATGAGATGCAAAGTGGGCGTGCCAAGATGTTAGAGACTGAAAACAGTTGCTAACATCGCTATCTCCTATTACCAACTTTTGGAGATATTCCCGCTAAGCGGGAATATCTCCA
Source organism: Lissotriton vulgaris (assembly GCF_964263255.1). Classification (NCBI taxonomy): domain Eukaryota; kingdom Metazoa; phylum Chordata; class Amphibia; order Caudata; family Salamandridae; genus Lissotriton; species Lissotriton vulgaris. The sequence goes on along the minus strand of NC_141687.1, from coordinate 608,085,752 downwards.
AAAGCTAACACCTGCCCTGAGCAGTTCTTAGCCATGTTATCCAATGGGAGGTGGATAACATGGCTAAGAGCATTAGCTCGCTAAAGCATGAATATCGCTGACTTTTCAGCGATATTCATGCTTTGCGGCGATTTTTACCGCATTTGCGTTAAACCTTGGTAATACCAAGGTTTATTTGCGGTAAAAATCGCCGCAGCGCTGCGGTAAATTTTTGTCTCTAACCAAGCAATAGCGATAATTATCGCTATTGCTTGGTAATATGCCCCTATGTTTTTTTCAGGGAATTTCTAAGGTTTTTGAAATTCTCATTTCTAACTACAACCTCCCCGAAACCTATGTTTTTTTCAGTGAATATCTATACCTATGTATATATATATATATATATATATATATATATATATATATATATATATATATATATATATATATATATATATATATATATATATATATATATATATATATATATATATTCACTGAAAAAACCATAGGTTATAGACCATATATAGTTAGGAATTAGCATTTACAAAACGTTGAAAATTCACTGAAAAAACCATAGGTTATAGACCATATATAGTTAGGAATTCGCATTTACAAAACCTTATTTTACTCACACAAAACCATTGAAATTCCATATATAGTTAGTTGCACTAACTATATATCGCGCACCCGCAATCCACTGCTGATGATGTCACATATTACATCATTCATGACATGGTCAGTGACATCACTGATGACATCACCGATGACATCTCAAATGACATCACTGATGACATCTCAAAAGACATCACTGATGACATCACTGATGACATCTCATTTGACATTACTGATCACATCACTGATGATATAATTCATGTGATAATACGATGAACCTCTTCAGACTCTAATATAACCTTAGATACAATCAGTGTAAACAGACACTCACAGACTGTCACTCATCCATGGAGTTACTCACACACCTAGTCAGTCATGCAAAGAATCAATCACACCTCCATTTCCTCAACTATACAGTTATACAAACTTTACTTATTCAAACATATAATAACACATATTTACTCTCTTATACAATCCCTGATACAAGTTCACAATGATCCATACAGCCACTCACACATTCACTGGCTCTTATGCACAGTTATTTATATATGTCAACTCTCACATGTACTGTGTTTTACATATGTACTTACTTTGACATGTAGCACTGAGATATCCATTCACTCACCAATACACTCATGCACACAGTCAACCGTCCATACAGCTGTTTCCACATGCACTTTTGAAACCATACATCTAGTGAATCAACTGCTCACACATCTATGCACAGAGTCATACACCTCCCAGCCACCCACACACACACTCAGTATCCCATACAAATACTTGGGCAACCAATCAATAACCCATATAGTTACTCATATAGCTACTTATCAACACATGCAACAGTTTACAGAACAACAGACATAATGATGCACAAATTAAGACAGTTTAGTCACTAACCCATGCACTCAGTGAAACACATTTAATCACTCACTCATACAGTCAGTCATGCACCAACTAAATCCTTCATCCAGACACTTATACATCCACTCATTCTTCAATATGTAAGACATATTTTAACTTTACAGAAACATACAGTCACTGGATGTTGTCATCAGTGATGTCATTTGAGATGTCATCAGTGATGTCATCAGTGATGTCACTGACCATGTCATGAATGATGTAATATGTGACATCATCAGCAGTGGATTGCGGGTGCGCGATATATAGTTAGTGCAACTAACTATATATGGAATTTCAATGGTTTTGTGTGAGTAAAATAAGGTTTTGTAAATGCGAATTCCTAACTATATATGGTCTATAACCTATGGTTTTTTCAGTGAATTTTCAACGTTTTGTAAATGCTAATTCCTAACTATATATGGTCTATAACCTATGGTTTTTTCAGTGAATTTTCAAGGTTTTGTAAATGCTAATTCCTAACTATATATGGTCTATAGCCTATGGTTTTTTCAGTGAATATATATATATACATACATATATAAACATATATCATCTGTATATCTATATAAATACAAACATAAATGCATGCATACATATACTTATATGCATACAGATGCATGTTATTTACATGAAAGTTGAAAAAACACTAATAAAAGCAAAGCTAAAAAGCCACCTCATTACAAACAGAATGGCTTTAACTTAAATGAGGGCGAGATCTATTGCATTTTCAATGCTTGTTTACTTTGGTTCCATCAAGAAGGCATTCAGATGTGTCACACATTTGCCATAAATTCTGAATGTTAGCACTCTAGTTGCACATTAGATCACTGTAGTAAAGCTACTGCTCACCAGGGACGTCTGCTGCTGGTATTCAAAGTGCATGTTTCAGTCTGCATGTCAGAATGTTTTTAATGAAATAGAAGAGGATTTGAGAAGTCACTCAAAATGATCCCTAATTTTTCTTTCTGAAGCACTAATCATACTTTCTATGGCAAAATTAACCCCCTCATGTTGTTCCTTTTTAAATTGAGTGTTTTCAGACTTACCACTTCATTCCAATCAAGATGGCTTCTGGTGTGCCATACTTTTGTCATAAGTAAGACTGTTAGCACTCTAGTTGTTCTTTAGAACACTCTGGGACATTCTGTCATTGGGCTATACTTGGGGTACATCTGGGTGATATTTGGGCTACATTTAGGCTCTTTTGTCTCTGGTGGCCATCTTGGGAGACTGTATGTCAGAATTGTTTAATGAAATTGAAGAGGGTTTGAGAAGTCACTCAAAATGTGCCCTAATTTTTCTTTCTGCAGCACTAATCATAATTCATATGGCAAAATATACCCCCTCATTTTGTTCCTTTTTAAATTAAATGTTTTAAGAGTTACCACTTTATTCCAATCAAGATGGCTTCAGGTGTGCCATACCTTTGTAATAAGTAGGACTGTTAGCGCTCTAGTTGTTCTTTAGAACACTCTGGGACATTCTGTCATTGGGCTATACTTGGGCTACATCTGGGTGATATTTGGGCTACATTTGGGCTCTTTTGTCTCTGGTGGCCATTTTGGGAGACTGCATGTCAGAATTTTTTAATGAAATAGAAGAGGATTTGAAAAGTCACTCAAAATGTGCCCTAATTTTTCTTTCTGCAGCACTAATAATACCTTCTATTGCATAATATACCCCCTCATTTTGTTCCTTTTTAAATGAAATGTTTTAAGAGTTACCACTTTATTCCCATCACGATGGCTCCAGGTGTGCTATACCTTTGTAATAAGTAGGACTGTTAGCGCTCTAGTTGTTCTTTAGAACACTCTGGGACATTCTTTCATTGGGCTATACTTGGGCTACATCTGGGTGATATTTGGGCTACATTTGGGCTCTTTTGTCTCTGGTGGCCATTTTGGGAGACTGCATGTCAGAATGTTTTAATGAAATAGAAAAGGATTTGAGAAGTCACTCAAAATGTGCCCTAATTTTTCATTCTGCAGCACTAATCATACTTTCTATGGCAAAATATACCCCCTCATGTTGTTTCTTTTTAAATTAAATGTTTTAAGAGTTACCACTTTATTCCAATCAAGATGGCTTCAGGTGTGCCATACCTTTGTAATAAGTAGGACTGTTAGCGCTCTAGTTGTTCTTTAGAACACTCTGGGACATTCTGTCATTGGGCTATACTTGGGCTACATCTGGGTGATATTTGGGCTACATTTGGGCTCTTTTGTCTCTGGTGGCCATTTTGGGAGAGTGCATGTCAGAATGTTTTAATGAAATAGAAAAGGATTTGAGAAGTCACTCAAAATGTGCCCTAATTTTTCATTCTGCAGCACTAATCATACTTTCTATGGCAAAATATACCCCCTCATGTTGTTTCTTTTTAAATTAAATGTTTTAAGAGTTACCACTTTATTCCAATCAAGATGGCTTCAGGTGTGCCATACCTTTGTAATAAGTAGGACTGTTAGCGCTCTAGTTGTTCTTTAGAACACTCTAGGAGGCTGCAGTAGAACACAAAGGAATCAACTGACAGTCTCTGTCCTTGTTGGATGTACATGTTTTACTGAGAATGTCAGACTTCATTTTCACATGACTGAGAAAGATAATGGGAATTTACAGAAAATATGCTTTCAGTTTAGCTTATAGATCCCCTTCCAAACCACTGTGAGAAAATCATGAGATATTAGTTTTCTTTCAAACAATATTCATGATATCACAGCAGAAGGTTTTTTCACATGGTAAAATCACCTTAGAACCCACCACAATTCCTAAAACGAGTATGGTACCATCAACAAATGATTTATAATGTAACTAAAGTCCTAAAACCCTCTATTAACTACAATGCTTTTTAATGAGGTGCTATCATGTATATTGGTCCCAAGATGGCTGCCAACACTTCTTGGATGAAGTGCTGACAGCCAATCAGATCAGATGTGTGGTTAGGCTCCGCCCACATATATATCTTTTTTTGAACCTAAATTACTCAAAATCCACTGGAGCACATATATTGAGACCTAGCAAAGGCACATCGGGCTAACAGTCCCTACAATTTTGCCAAGTTTCGTGCAAATCCATTCAGCCGTTCGAGCTAAAAGTGAGGCCAACCGCCCTATGGAAATTAACATGGGAAAAAAGTGTTTTGGGACCCCCCTTTTTTCTCGGCCCCCCCTTGATGAAACCCCCCCAAATTGTCAGGGGCTGCTCAGAAACAAAATGTTCCATTTTCCTGAAAAGTTCAGCGAATTTCGTCCACAAACGCCAAAGTTATTAGACATAGAATTTTCAAAAATCCCATAGAGAAAAAATCCTAACTATATATACCTACTGGCGACTGCCAGTAGGTAATATATATATATATATATATATATATATATATATATATATATATATATAAAACGCATTATGGAACATGCAAGAGCAACTACTCATAAGGACAGGGCAAATGCTGTTGCCAAGCACATGGAGCAAACACACAATGGAGATTGGCAAAAACTGAAATTCTTTGGCATTGAGACGATACCGAAGAACATCCGAGGATGTGACCGTGAAAAAACTCTAAGGCAGAAGGAGTCACGTCATATCCTAAATTTCAGGACTCTAAGCCCGCACGGCCTTAACCAATCGGAGGAGTTATACATTCATCTCTGAAAAACATCATATTGAGGACATATTAAAAACTCCAAATGATAACATGAGAAGGGAAGATACCAAAGCAAAAAAGGTTAAAAAAAGAAAATCACCAAAAGGAAAAAAGATCAAAATAAAAGAAAAAACTAAAAACAAAATTGAAAGTTTGATAACCCCAAATAAAAAAAGGAAATAAATGAAGAGAACAATTCCCACTGAAGGGATCAAAACAAAACAAAAGACTAAAATTGCATAGACTGACTAGAGAGTATTAAATCTCCAAAAGAAATCCAAGAACTGAACAAAAGTGAGACTTGGCTAAAAGGGTTTGAATAGAAACCAAAAACGAAAATAAGGGGTTATTATTTTCTGTAAATCTAGCGGTATAAAACCTACCTACAGACTCTTTTTATATAAAAACCACAATATCCACAATGCTTTGCACTTCAAACACAGGAAGTGATGTAACACATATTTTTTTTAATGCTTTAAATGATTTGAAAAAAATGTAAAAAGTTGATCATGAGCAAGATGCTTGTAGCATCGAAACGCGTAGATCATCTGCTTTCATGCTAAAAAGATCGAAATAAACCAGATTGTGGAAATCCAGAAGGTGTGCGCCCAAATTCTTTTGTGAAAATGAAAGAAGTGTGGAATATATATATATATATATATATATATATATATATATATATATATATATATATATATATATATATATATATATATATATATATGTACATATATATATATATATATATATATATATATATATATATATATATATATATATATATATATATATATATATATATATATATATATATATATAAATCCACAGTCCTGAGGCGCGAAGAGACGCACAAAAATCAGGTATGGACCACCAACGTAAACAGTGCAATAAAGTGCTTTTATTCCTCAATGCTAAAGTACAGTTACCAGAACTGGGTCTGGGCTCACTGGCAATAAGGACAAGCCTCACAATCAATATCTATAAACCAACACAAGTACCAATATTGCCTAGCTATTTCAACAATGGAACAGACAATGATCACCCGAATTACCGAAGCAAAACAGTAACTCTCAGGAGTAGTATTTCTCCGGAATTAATCCAATACTATTTAATTATTTTGCATCAAACAGAACCATATACATGAACAATTTTTCATTTTTAAACATACAAATTGTTTGAACTCCACATAACATCAATATAGACAATTTTCACAATCAGCCAACTTTCATACAAGCATTCATACACGACAAAACATTAATATATATACACATAAGAAGTTTTTGGAACTATACAAAATTATTTACAATTTCTTGATTTCAAAGAACAAAGCATTGGAAAGCAAATGAAATTTTTCAGTATTTCAATGATCAAATAGGTATTCCTAATGCTGAATGGGTGGGTCTACGCGTTTCGATAACCCCTTGGTGTGGGGAAATCTCGTCAGGACCAGGAGCCTCTTAAGTGCTCGATTTTCTTCTGATGTAAATATGTTAACCCATATTGTGGCTTGGCGGGGGTGGTGGAGTGGGGAATTTAGTTATGGCGAGTGTGGCAGCCGGACTTTGGTCCCGGTCTGGTAAGCCTGCTTGGTGCTTGCAATCACTTAAGGGCTGACTTGCATTGGAGTCATCTGGGGTCCACACTACTCGGCGTCCGTCATACTATGCCGGCAATCTCAACGACTGACTCAGTCGTTGAGATTGCCGGCATAGTATGACGGACGCCGAGTACCCCACTCCACCACCCCCGCCAAGCCACAATATGGGTTAACATATTTACATCAAAAGAAAATCGAGCACTTAAGAGGCTCCTGGTCCTGACGAGATTTCCCCACACCAAGGGGTTATCGAAACGCGTAGACCCACCCATTCAGCATTAGGAATACCTATTTGATCATTGAAATACTGAAAAATTTCATTTGCTTTCCAATGCTTTGTTCTTTGAAATCAAGAAATTGTAAATAATTTTGTATAGTTCCAAAAACTTCTTATGTGTATATATATTAATGTTTTGTCGTGTATGAATGCGTGTATGAAAGTTGGCTGATTGTGAAAATTGTCTATATTGATGTTATGTGGAGTTCAAACAATTTGTATGTTTAAAAATGAAAAATTGTTCATGTATATGGTTCTGTTTGATGCAAAATAATTAAATAGTATTGGATTAATTCCGGAGAAATACTACTCCTGAGAGTTACTGTTTTGCTTCGGTAATTCGGGTGATCATTGTCTGTTCCATTGTTGAAATAGCTAGGCAATATTGGTACTTGTGTTGGTTTATATTTATTCCTCAATGGGCAGCAGAATGACACGTTTCGACCGGGAAACCCTGTCTTGATCACATGACATGCTCAAAGAGACCAAAGTTTATATACTGTTGAATGGTCTTATCATGCCCCTCCCCCTTAAAACCATTGACATAGTGAAAATACTACACCATATCATTCATAGTCAAATATAAGGCAAGACAAAAGGTAAATATTCAAATATGTACAAGAGAGAATTACATAGAAATACAATATCCAGTAAAACGATCATGATCAGTGTGAATAATCAATTAACAAAGTGTAAAATGTTGATTAAGCCAAAATATTCAAATCCTAATATTAAGGCACTGAAACAAAACCAAGGAGGTACGAGGCTAGTACAGGGCAAGTGCCCTAATGTTAATACCAATTTGTCTTAATCCTAATAAATCGATTCTCTATTGAGTCTAATCATAGGGGCAAGAAAAGAACCAATAACAATAGATAAAAGTTAAAATTAAAGTGCAAAATGTGCAGTGCAATCCATATTAAAATCATATTAGATTGTAGAGAGCAAAATTACATATGTAACATATGGTTATAGATAGCAGACACTAAACATGATAAAGTGCAAAGTGCTAAAAAAGTGCAAAGAGTGAAAAAAACAGAAAATATTATAATATCACTGTTATTCAACACACAATTAGCAGCATAAAGATATAATAAATGGCAAAAATTGCTGTATATAAATATTAAGCATAGCCGAATGGCACAGTATGAACATAGAGAGTACAAATACTCTGATGCATCGAACGGAAGGAACCAACAGATCTCTCAAATATTACAAAGAATTAAAATCTCTTCAATAGTTACTATTCTCAGAAAGATATTAAAGTAAAGTTCTAACTCACAATCAAGATGAAGTCCACCTGATTCCCATACCCTATTCTCAGCACTTCTAAAACCGGTAAAACCGTAAAAAACAGTAAAACTAGTAAAAAACACGGTTAAGAACAAAGCATAAAAGAATACAGCTAAAATCCACCTGATTATCAGTGGCCCAGAGTTCATAAAAATACAATAACAATAAGTAATAGAAAAAATCAATTCATTTAGGCTCAGAAGAGGTAAAATCCAGAGGAGAAGGACTCAAAGGGGACAAGCCTGTCACCTTAAAAGCTACAAAACAATCAAACCTCATAGATATAATAGAATTACATCTAAAAAGGTTATAAAAAGTGTTATAAAAAGTGATATACACAATGTTCTCAAAAGTTGTGTAAATCTTAAGACCGCTCTGAATTTTAGTATTAAGAAGTGCAATATAATGGCTCTCTAATTGTCTTAATTTTCTTTCTCTATCACCGCCTCTTTTGGAAAAAGGAACAGCGTCAATAACAAAATATCTCAAATCGTTGAGATTATTATTGTGAACTAGTTTAAAATGACGCGCCACCGGATAGTTGGAGTCGGAATTAACTATCGCCCGAAGGTGCTGCAGAATAGGATTGAACACCTGGAGCTTAGTGCTCCCAATATACTGCAAATTGCAAGTACATTATAAGACATAAACAGCATGATCTGTCTTACAGGTGAACAAACTCTTAATCTAGCAAGCAACTTGGGAAAAGGCCTCATAATATTCTGTGATATTAACTCCAAACTTGCATGCCCTGCAAGAGCTGCATTTAAAAAAACCTGATCTGTTAGAGAGCCAATTAGATTGTTTATTAACTTCTGGACTGGTCTTAACAAGGGCATCCCTCATAGAGGGAACCCTTCTAAAAGTGATAGTTGGATTTTCACTAAGTAATGGGGCTACAGTGATATCCGTTTTTAGAATTGGCCAATTAGACTAAAGGATTTTTTTGATTTTCCTCTCTTGACAACTAAAAGTTGTAATGAGTCTAATCTTAGTTTTGTCTTTTTCGATGGAATTGTGCTCCTCGGATATCACAATATTAGAATTAGTCACCTGGGGGAGATTTATCTGATTTACAACTACTTTGTTCATGGAGTCTTGTAGATCATTCTTATTGTAACCTCGAGCCTAAAACCTTAGAAAAGATTCTTCCAAACACATTTTAAGATCTATTTTGTTATTTCATACTCTCTGAATTCTTAAAAATTCTCCAAACAGAATACTTTTTATAAGATGGCGTGGATGACCACTATGAGCATGCAGAATGGAGTTTCCGGCCGTAGCTTTCCTATGCAACTTAGTTCTAATTTCATTTTCAACAATATAAATCTCAACAACTAAGAAGTCAACTTTAATATTATTGGGATTGTGCTTGTGAATTCAAGATATATGGGCCGATTAGGATTGCGGTGATTCCGCGTCCTCCGGGCCGGCAGAAGCCACCTCCGGCCCGGAGGATGCGGAATCACAGCAGCAGTGCCTCCAAAGACCCCCGCCAGATTAGGATGGCTGGGGGGTCATCGGCGGATGGGAAAACCGTCCGCCACTTTTCCGCCTCGGTCGCCTTCCCACAGTGGCGCAAAAGCTCTAATATGGTGGCGGTGCCTATCAGACACCGCCAGCCATATTAGGATGCGGCAGGAAACATGCTTTTCCACTGTGGCTTTTCCAGCATGTCCAGCATGTGGTATTTTCAGTTTGGGGGCCCGTTAAGGGCCCCCAGGGTGTCAGGGGGTGGGGGGTGCACATGGGGGGTACCTATGGTACCCCCTGTATTTACATGTACAAAGCGGCAGGCACCGCGCGGTGCCTGCCGCTTTGTGCATGTAAATGCTATACATGCATTTTTAACCTTGCGGCGGGTGCTGCTTCAAGATATGGGATGTGACCGCCAGGGTGGGGGTCTCACATCCTAATTTGCATGGAGGGACTGCCGCTGCCCATGCGGACGGTCCCTCTACCTCGGGGTGGCGGACGGACGCAGGTCCGTCCGCCATCCTAATGACCCCCTAAGTTTGTTCCTGTTAATGTCACTAACAAACTCTTCTGCAGACACTCTAGAACCCTGCCATATTATGAAGACATCGTCTACAAAGCGCCACATGTGAGCAATGCCTATACCTTGGTTCTCAACAGCAGGGCGGGGGTGACCGAGAACATGCCTCTCCCACCAGCCTACGTGTAAACATGCGTAGCTGAGGGAGAAGCATGCCCCCATAGTCACACCCCGTAACTGCTGGAAAACTTCATTGTTAAATAGGAAAAAATTGTTATTGAGGCAAAGTTCAATCATTCGGATCAACATTTTACTATGTTCATATAATCTTATGTCTCTGTCCGATAAAAAGTACTCAGTTGCATTCAGGCCATCAACATAATTTATGGAGGTATAGAGAGAACAAATATCCATCACAATGAATTGATAATCTGGCTTCCAGCACACCTCTTTCAATTTCTTTAAGAAATGGCCGGTATCCCTGATATATGTTGGAAGAGCCTCCATATAATCATGTAAGAAAAAGTCCACATATTTAGAAATGGGTTCCAACAATCCATTTTGGGCAGAAATGATGGGTCACCCAGGTATAGGAGATGCACCTTTATGAATTTTTGGCAATTGATATAGCGTTGGGGTAATAGGAGGATCTTTTTTCAAGAATTCAAATTCTTTTTTGCTTATTAATCCTTCCCTTTTCCATTGTGCCAAAAGTTTGTGGACTAGATCTTTCACTTTATTCAATTAATTTAAAGAGGCCTTTCTGTAGCAAAACGGTTCATTTAATTGTCTCTCCGCTTCCTTAAACATCACGGGGCCATAGAACAACGTTGCCCCCCTTATCAGCTTTGTTCACCACAATGTTCCCTTGACTGTTAATTTTACAAATGAGGGCAGAATATTGTTTATCTTTGTAACTCCTCCGCTTTTGGCTTTCTGCAGTGGATTGATTCAATCTTTTTAGGTCCCCAATCATACAGTCGCTAAAAACGTCCCTTGGCATCATGGTAACGAATGTGGATCGAGGCCAAAATGGGATCATGGCAGCTAATGATGCCCATAGAACGTAGTACTTCTTGGGTGTTTTGAACATGCTCAGTGTCCTGGTCAGCAAGACAATGAACAGCCACATCAGATATAGAAAAGTTCTTACTGGGTTGAGAATCCAACATAATACTAGTTGCCTTATTGCTCGCTTTATTCAAGGTGTGATATTTCATCAATTTCAACTTTCGTATAAATTTAAATACATTGATTCTAGATTGGATGTATTAAAAACCATTTTTTGGGCAGAAAGACAATCCCAATGCCAAAAGTTGAGTTTCTGCGGCATTTAAGTCCAAATCTGTGAAATTGAAATTGATAACAGTGTTTTCATTTTTAGTGGTGGTACTCAATATTAATTCTCCTGTGGGTTCCCTCTCCCTCTTTTCTTTTTCGTGAAGCCGCCTCTGCCTCCGCCTCTGTTAGCGGCATTTGATCCGCTCACGCCGCCTTTCACTTGCGGCGGTCCCCTCGGTCTTAGGGTGTTGCGTCTGTCCTCGATCATAAACCCCAATTCTTCTGATGAGGTAAAGCCACTCAATATTGGTTGGTGTTCTGATCTTAGATTTTCATTGTTTGATCCTGCACTACTATAAACTGAGCTTAGATATGTGTCTGATAAAACTGGAGTTACAGTTTGCTGAGCATGTGATGTTTGAACAAAGGGTACTTTGTTGGTTAACGCCTGCCTCTTTACCGATTCAAATTTCTTGGAGAAGGTGAAAATTTTACCATTTTCATAATCAGATTTGTCACGTGCAAATTTGAAAACTTTGCGTGCTTTGATGGTTTCTTCATTCTTCATAGATGTTTTTTTTATCTTTCCTCGTCCCTTGCTAATTACATTTTGTTGCTCCATAGCATTCAATTCCAGATTAAGTCCATCTATCTGACCCACAATTTATATATATATATATATATATATATATATATATATATATATATATATATATATATATATATATATATATATATATATATATATATATATATATATATATTCACTGAAAAAACCATAGGTTTCACACCAGTTATAGTTAGCTGGAAATTTTACTGATATAAAACCATTGAAATTCCCACGTTATAGTTAGTCGGACTCACTATAACTTGCGCGTGCAATGCACTGCTGATGACGTCACATATTACATCACTCATGACATGGTCAGTGACATCACTCATGACATCACTGATGACACCATCCAGTGAATATGTGTCTTTCTGAAAAATAAATATTAGTGAGTTATGTTTAAATATTTAAATACATATATTAGTGTTTCACTTTGTGTATAAGTGGCTACATGTGTTGATAAGTAGCTACATGCGTATGTATATGGGTTATTTGATATTTTTATTAGTATTAGTATGAGTGTCTATATGGTTAGGTGGAGGTATTACTTAGCACATAGATGCATGAGTGACTGACTCTTTGTTTGTATGTGTTTTGAAGACAGCATATGTACAGGACTGTATGGGTGGATGAGTGTCTATATGTGTTTGTTAGTGAGTGAATGACTGTCTCACTAGTGTCTTTATCAGTAACTACATATGTTTTAATCTAGTATATATGAATATACTAGACACTTACACTGAGAGGAGGTCTGTCACTATGTCACAAGGATGGTGTCATCAGTGATGTCATGAGTGATGTCACTGACCATGTCATGAGTGATGTAATATGTGACGTCATCAGCAGTGCATTGCACGCGCAAGTTATAGTGAGTCCGACTAACTATAACGTGGGAATTTCAATGGTTTTATATCAGTAAAATTTCCAGCTAACTATAACTGGTGTGAAACCTATGGTTTTTTCAGTGAATTTAATAGGTTTTTTAAATGCTAATTCCTAACTATAACTGGTGTGAAACCTATGGTTTTTTCTGTGAATTTCAAAGGTTTTTTAAATGCTAATTCCTAACTATAACTGGTGTGAAACCTATGGTTTTTTCAGTGCATTTCATAGGTTTTTTAAATGCTAATTCCTTTGTATATCGAGTTTCTAACCTTTTTTTTTTTACAATTTGCTGTTTTTTTTAAGTATTCATTTTTTTTATGATTTTTTTTTTTTGCGCTCTGGGTGCGCGCACGGGGAAGCTTTCAGCTAAGCTCTCCTGTAAGCTTCTCCGTGCGCTCATCTGAAAGCGCACCCAGAGCGCAACTGTCGTTCGTGAAAAAAAAATATGAATGAAAAGTTAATAATAATGCAAAACATTTCGTACCATACAAATAAAATTTGTTTTTTTTAATATGGAAAATGATTATGCATTTCTATTAAAGTTTGATGACGTCACTTCGGCGCGCAACGTACGTGCCCTCGGAAGCGCATACGTGCGCGGCGCCTAAACGCACGCAAAAGCGCCTACGATCGCGCCACGTGTGCGCCCCGGAAGCGCCTACGATCGCGCTGCGTAAACGCACCCGGAAGTGCACCCGAGCGCGCATCGTAAGCGCGTCAGGTCATGTGACCCTAAAATAACACTTTTCATTGGTTGCTAACAGTTTTTTGTTACAATGAATGAAATCCCCACCCATTTCCTTCACTTCTTCTTTCACTTTTGTGACTGAAAGACCTGCATTTTTTGCTGCTCCATATTCCTGGATTCATTATGGCTGCCAGATCATCCAGCAGTGAAGATGACTTCATTGATGAAGAGCCACCTACCCCAAAGAAGAAGGGACATTTCATTTGGAAATTCTTTAAATTCCCAGCAGACCAGAAGAAGGTGAATGCACCAAAAGTAGAGTGCAGGATCTGCAAAAAGGTCCTGTCACGGGGTAACCCCCAAAAAAAGTACTCTTTTGGAAACTTTACGATGATCCGACATGTGGAGACCAGGCACCCCCAGAATTTTGCCCGGGAAAGTGTCAGGGCTCTGGCACAGGAGGTTCCTAGAGATGGGGCCTCTACATCTACAGGAGGAGCAACTTCTTCCGGAAGAGATCAATCTCAGGGGCAGGTGGCAAACATCCAACCTGCATTCAACCATGGGGTCGTCAGATGCAGATACTGCAATCAACTCCTCACCTATGGGGAGCAAAGTGTCCTGCTCATGGTTCGGGCATTAGAGAACCATCACTGCCCTTCCCACCCCTAATTTTTTTCTTTTCTTTTTGCTCCTGTTGAGCAGTTTCTATTCCCTGTTTTTGTTCCTCTTCAGTTAAAAGAAGAAAACCAAAAGTTCTTTTCAGAACTACCTCCAATTCTCATCAAAGAGCTATAATCTTAAAAAATGAAGAGTAAGTGAAATATAGTGCATTGATAATTGAAAGGAGAATGAGTAAGAAAGAACAGAAAGGTATGAGAGGTGAAAGGAAGTGAAGTAGGAGGACTGAAAGAAGGTGAGTGTTAGAAAAGAAATTTATGACACAGTGAATAAACTGGAGGCCTCATTTCTGAAAAGTGACGCATCGCTACGTGAAAATAGCGATGCGTCACTTATCTGGACGCACTCCTTATGACATTCCACATATGTCATATTTAATATATGACTAATCAATTCGCAAGGAGTTACAGATATGTCAGTATTTCTGACATATCTCTAAACACAAAAGTAACGCATTGCAGGAGTGCGTCACAAAAGTGACGCAACTCCAGTAATGTGTCCTTTCACATGGAAAAAGCACCATGTGAAAGGTTTGCTGTGAAGCAGGCGCAAGATTTTGGCGCAACTGCATCCTAAAAGTGACGCACTGCGTCATTATTACCAAGCTTTTTGCAAGGAACACCCCCTCTGCATGCATTATACCTGACACTATTTTTTAAAAAGTGACGCATGTAGGTACATGGGTCACTTTTTAAAACTCTGCGCAATATTGTATCTGCATCAGGTATAATGTATGCAGAGGGGGCAATCCCTCGCAAAAAGCTTGGTAATAACAACGTACTGAAATCTATGAGATTTCCCTGCGTCGCTTTTAGGATGCTATTGCGTCAAAATTTTGCGCCGGCCTCGCATCACTTTTATGTTTACACATATGTCAGAAATACTGACGTATCTGTAACTCCTTGCAATATGATTCGTCATACATTAAATATGACACATCTGGAATGTCATAAGGACTGTGTACAGAAAAGTGACGCATCACACCAGCAGTGTAATAAAATGTGCCTCGTTGCACTATATTTATATTTAAATCTCAAACATTTCACTGCGTCGCTATTACAAAGCTTTTTGTGGGGGAACACCCCCTCTGCATGCATTATACCTCACGCAGATATAATGTGGCGCTTGATTTTAAAAAGTGACCCATCTACCTAGATACCTCACTTTTTAAATATAACGCAACGCAACACATTTTTTTACACTACTGGTGCAATGCGTCACTTTTCTGTGCGCACTCCTTATGACATTCCAAGTAACGCATTGCTGGAGTGCGTCACAAAAGTGACGCAACTCCAGTAATGTGTCCTTTCAAATGGGGAAAGCAGCATATGAAAGGTCTTGCCTCAGTCTAACACCTGCTGTAAAGCAGACACAAGATTTTGACGCAACAGCATCCTAAAACTGACGCAGTGAAATCTCAAAGATTTCACTGCGTCGCTATTACAAAGCTTTTTGCGAGAGAACACCCCCTCTGCATACATTATACCTGACGCTATTTTTAAAAAGTGACGCATCTAGGTACATGGGTCACTTTTTAAAACTCTGCGCCATATTGTATCTGCAACATGATTCGTCATACATTAAATATGACACATCTGGAACGTCATAAGGAGTGCGCACAGAAAAGTGACGCATAACACCAGCAGTGTAATAAAATGTACCTCGTTGCACTATATTTAAAAAGTGACGCATCTAGATAGATGCGTCACTTTTTAAATATTGCATAACAATGCGCATTTTTTTACACCGCTGGTGCGTCACAAAAATTGACGCACAGGAAGCGCAAAACTAACAGCGCAAGGCCTTCATAAATATAGTCCTGGATTTAGGGGGTCAGAGGGGGTCTACTCTTCCCCCTTATGATCCAATCAGCTTCCTGCGCGCAAGTCGCGTGTCGCGCCTGGAGCGCACTCCCGTGCGCGCACGGGAGCGCGGCTATCCCCGCGCAAAACGAAAAAAAAATTTTAATGCCCTGCAGGACCCTATTTTAGTCCCTACATCAAACCTAGGGGGTCAGAGGGGGTCTACTCTTCCCCCTTATGGTCATTTGCCCCTTTTTTTTTCAAACTCCTTGTGTCTCGATTTTACCGAGACACAAGATGGCGGCCGCTCCGCACTGTTTAGAATGTTTACAGACAACTGAGATCCAATCAGCTTCCTGCGCGCAAGTCGCGTGTCGCGCCTGGAGCGCACTCCCGTGCGCGCACGGGAGCGCGGCTATAGATATATATATTTTTTTGAACCTAAATTACTCAAAATCCACTGGAGCACATATCTTGAGACATAGCAAAGGCACATCGGGCTACCAGTCCCTACAATTTTGCCAAGTTTGGTGGAAATCCATTCAGCCGTTCGGGCTAAAAGTGAAATCGACCGCCCTATGGAAATTAACATGGGGAAAACGCGTTTTGGGACCCCCCTTTTATCTCGGCCCCCGCTTGACGAATCCCCCCCAAACTTTCAGGGAAGGACCGGACCGCCATGAGACCATTTTCCTGAAAATTTCAGGCAGATTCGTCAACCGGCGCCAAAGTTATTCAAAATAGAATGTTGAGATTTAACATTGAAAATTATCCTAACTATAACTACCTACTGGCGACCGCCAGTAGGTAATATATATATATATACATATATATATATATATATATATATATATATATATATATATATATATATATATATATATATATATATATGTATATATATATATATATATACATATGTATATATATATATATATACATATATATATATATATATATATATATATATAAATATATATGTCATTTGAGATGTCATCAGTGATGTCATCAGTGATGTCACTGACCATGTCATGAGACATCATCAGCAGTGGATGGCGGGCGCTCGAGTTACAGTTAGTACTACTAACTATAACAGAGGAATTTCAATGGATTTACGAGTGAAATGTCTAGTTAACTATAACACCCCTGAAACCTATGGTCTTTTCAATGAATTTCAAATGTTTTTTAAATGCTAATTCCTAACTATAAATTATCTCAAACCTATGTTTTTTTTGTGAATTTGAAAGGTTTTTTAAATGATAATTTTTAAATATATTTATTGTTGTTTTTTAAAATATTTTTTAACTACATTTTTTAATCTTTTTATTTTTAGATATGTTATATTTTAAATTACATTTCACATATTTTTGTATTACATTTTTTTACAAAAAATATATTATTTTTATTATTTTATATTGTTTATAATATACTTAAATTATTTTCATTATGTTTTTCCTTTTTTGGGGGGGAGTTGCACACCCTACGAGCATCCTGCTTGTTTCCTTCGCGAAATGGGTCCGCCATTTTATGGTTGTTAGGATCCGCGTAGGGTGTGCGATGGGTACGACTTTTCCAACGCGGTTGCTACGCGACTTGTGCGAGACTTCTGGCGCATACGCGAGATGTACGTACTACGCGAAGTGGTGGACGCGCGGTAGCGCGTGACATCATATGCGGTGGATGCGCGACTCCTGCAATTTTTTTAATGTTGAAAAACGTATTTATATATATTTAATATAAATATTAAGACAAGAGATTCTCTGAGGTTATTATAAAAAAAATCTTTAACTTTCTGGAAAAGTACATCACTTTTTAATGTGCGAAGTCGCACAGAGTGCGAGCACGTGCGTGCTGACTGCACGCATCCTACGCGCATCCTACGCGCCCCCCATGTGACCTCAAAAAAGAGATTTTATTGGTTCATTACACTTCCTATTGAAACTATTGAAGGACCCAACCCATTTCAATCACTCTTAGAACTTTTCTTAAGGAAAGACCTCCTGAGAAGATCTGCTGCTCTTTCTTTTTTGGAGAAGAGATTCACTTAAAGATACCATGGCTGCTAATCCACCATCATCCTCTGATTCAGAGAACTCAACAGAGCAAGAATTTGTTCCTGAACCTCCACCAAAGGAAAAATATAGCAGCATTGTCTGGCAATTTTTCACCTTTCCACCAGGCTTAAAAAATGTGAATGCAACAAAAATTACTTGCCACATATGCAAAGAAGTGCTTTCAAGGGGAGACCCCAACAAAAAGTACAGAACTGCAAGCAGGCGGAAGCACTTGCAATCCAAGCATCCGGTCAACTTTGCAAGGGAGGAGTTAAGGAGATTGAGAGAGGCTCCTCCTGCTTCAACAGAAGGCCCAAGTACCAGTGAAGCAACACCAGCAAGCTCTACCTCACAGCCTGATATTCGTCTCCAAAATACCCTTTGATTTGTATCATTATTTATTGTATTCCTTTTCCTTTTTGTTATTTGATACGTATAGGTATAGAATTTGATTTTATTGTTGACTTCTTTCCCTCTTCTTTTTCTTTCCCCCTTTCCCTCTCATGAAAAATACCCACAAAAGCTTAGTTTATTGGTATAGTTACATACCCCTTTTTTGGGGTTAGCAGTTTAAACATTAGTTTTTCGCAGATTTCTCATGTATCTTGATAATATTTATTTATGTAATGATGTTTACATGGTTTTATCTTTGTTCAATAAAGCTTTCTAAACTTAGAAGGCCCGAGTACCAGTGGAGCAACACTAGCAAGCTCTACCTAAGTATGGGTTGAAAATCCGTTCCGCTTGCGAAATTTGCAGAATTTTTGGCAATTTTGCGATCAGCGAATCACGAGAAATTGTCAAAGAATTCCCAATTCACGAGTTGGCGTTTTTTTTTTGCTTGGTCGCGCTTCAAAAATGCAATCCCGCGTGCGCGCCGTTGACTTACCATGATTCTGACTTCGCTGAGTTGTTTTCCTCTCGGTTTGCGTGCGCTGCGTCATTTTCGATCTTGCTGCGTGATCGCGAGAGACTATTCGACCGCGAGTACGTCATGGCGTGATCGAGCAAGACTTTTTGACCGCGAGTACGTCACAGCATCCCGCCATCTTGCACTGTGAGACTTTCAGAACGCGAATACGTCATAATTGCTCGCGATAACGCATCGCAAGAGTAAGCAATTGCGAACACGTAGATGCGCCGCGCAGCTGACATACGGCGGAAGATTTGAACATCTTTCTTTCCCGAAATAGCAAAAATTGCAATTCTGGGCAAATAATCTATCGCTGGCAGCATAAACCTTTTGAAATTGATGATTTGGATCAGAATAACTCCTCAGATTGACATTTGGCTGCACTTTTTTGTGCAAGGAGTGCATTTTTGGGGGCCTGGAAGGAAACAAGTGACCCAGAGTCTCCAACTTCCTGTTCCTGTCCAGCAGGCTCCTCCCACTGCTTTGTCCATGTCTTTGGCACTTTTCATTTGGATCTGGAGCTGGAAGGATTACTCTTTGTGGCTGCTGCTGGATATTTGTATTTTAGGACTTTTTGTTTGGATCACTTTTGGTGTTGAGATTTTAAAAGTAAGTTGGCGTTGTTTGTTTGGGGCATTGCAGTTGCTGCAACTACAATTTATAAACTTTTTGCACAACTTAAAAAAAATATATATTGTGGGTAGCCACAGTATCCAGTAGGCCCAGGGTTAGTCATGGGTGCACGATACAACTGTTTCTGTGAGTTTTTTAAAAACGTAAATATCATTTATGGCATGCAATTGAATAGCTCACTGTTATTATATCTATGTGGATGTTTTTTGTAATTTTGGGGTGTGTGTTAAAGCCACACTAGCCAATAGGCCCGCCCAGGGGTAGTCAGTGGTGCTTGGGCCATGTATTTCTGTGGGGGGAATTTAAACATCAATTAGGGCATGGATGGCATTGGATTGGGGTGATTTTTGTGTGTATTTAGATTTTTTGGGTGTTGTTGGGGCCTGGTCCAGGGCCTGGCCATGTGGGTGGGGGCCATTTGAGGCCTGGTCCAGGTCCTGGACATGTGGGTGGGGCTCTAAGGGCCATTTTGAAGCCAGGCAGTGTGATGTGGCCTGCATCAAGTCTGCCTTGCTTTCATCCATTATGCCCAGGGCCAGTCAGTGGTGCATGGGTCAAGTCTTTCTGTGTATTCTCTTGATTTTAAACATCATTGAGGGCATGGATGCCATTGGATTGGGGTGATTTTTGTGTGAATTTCGATTTTTTGGGTGTTGTTGGGGCCTGGTCGAGGGCCTGGCCATGTGGGTGGGGGCCATTTTGAGGCCTGGTCCAGGGCCTGGCCATGTGGGTGGGGGTCTAGGGGCCATTTTGAAGCCAGGCAGTGTGCTTTGTGCCATAGGCCTGTACCCAGTCTGCCTTGCTTTCATCCATTGTGCCCAGGGGTACTCAGTGGTGCATGAAACAACTCTCTCTGTGTGTTCTCTTGAAATTAAACATCATTTAGGGCATGGATGGCATTGGATTGGGGTGATTTTTGTGTGTATTTAAATTTTTGGGTGCTGTTGGGGCCTGGCCATGTGGGTGGGGGCCATTTTGAGGCCTAGTCCAGGGCCTGGCCATGTGGGTGGGGGTCTAGGGGCCATTTTGAAGCCAGACAGTGTGCTCTGTGCCATAGGCTTTCACCCTGTCTGCCTTTCTTTCATCCATTATGCCCAGGGGTACTCAGTGGGGCATGGGCCATGTTTTTCTGTGGGGTCTCTTGAATTTAAACACCATTTAGGGCATGGATGGTATTGGATTGGGGTGATTTTTGTGTGTATTTCGATTTTTTGGGTGTTGTTGGGGCCTGGTCCAGGGCCTGGCCATGTGGGTGGGGGCCATTTTGAGACCAGGTTCAGGGCCTGGCCATGTGGGTGGGGGTCTAGGGGCCATTTTGAAGCCAGGCAGTGTGCTTTGTGCCAAAGGCCTTCACCCAGTCTGCCTTGCTTTTATCCATTATGCCCAGGGGTACTCAGTGATGCATGGGCCATGTCTTTCTGTGGGGTCTCTTGAATTTAAACATTATTTGGGGCATGGATGGCATTGGATTGGGGTGATTTATTTGTGTATTTTGATTTTTTGGGTGTTGGGGCCTGGTCCACGGCCTGGTCATGTGGGTGGGGGTATTTTGAGGCCTGGTTCAGGGCCTGGCCATGTGGATGGGGGTCTAGGGGACATTTTGAAGCCAGGCAGTGTGCTTTGTGCCATAGGCCTTCACCCAGTCTGCCTTGCTTTCATCCATTATGCCCAGGGGCAGTCAGTGGTGCATGGGCCAAGTCTTTCCAGTTGTTCTCTTGATTTTAAACATCCTTTAGGGCATGGATGGCATTGGATTGGGGTGAATTTTGTGTGTATTTCGATTTTTTGGGTGTTGTTGGGGCCTGGTCCATGGCCTGGCCATGCGGGTGGGGGCCATTTTGAGGCCTGGTTTTGGGCCTGGCCATGTGGATGGGGGTCTAGGGGCCATTTTGAAGCCAGGCAGTGTGCTTTGTGCCATAGGCCTGTACCCAGTATGCCTTGCTT